>NC_044558.1:127331376-127647091 GCF_007565055.1 Rhinopithecus roxellana | reverse complement strand
CTGTCTCAAAAAAAAAAAAAAGAAAAAGAAAGAAAGAAAGGTAGCCATCAATCTGAGTGGTTGCACTTCTATTAAGTGCAGAGGGAAAAATAGAGATGTTTGCCATTACCATCATTAACTAAACTTTTGGGGAGGTCTTATTGAACGGAATAAAAAATTAAAATTAAAAAATTAATATAAATATTAGAAACAATGAGATACTATCATCTACTTTGCAGATAATATGCTTGCATACTTAACAACTTAGTAGATAGTATTTAGTAAAAGAATTTGGTGAAGTGGCTAGATACCAGGTAAATATATAAAATAGTGTTTCCATGTTAGCAATAACTATTCAAAAATGTAAATGGTAAAAATTCCAATAAAAGAGTTACCAACAAAAGTATAAAGTCTTATTGGGTATATGAAATATTATCTGAACAAAATTAGGTATGTTCTTGAATGGGAAATATAAATTATCCTAAAATTAATACAAAAATGTAATATCTCCCCAATTTTAATCCCAGCTCTCTTATTTTGGGAGAGGGGAAGAAGAGCTAGATAAAATCATCTTACATTTTAGAGAAAGAACAGACTTCTAAGATAGCAATCATGAATTCTAAGAGTATTGAAAAGGAACCTGACATTATCAGTTAACAAAGATAAAACCAATATAATCAGAAATAAATGTATGAAAAATTAAGTGTGAACAGTTTATAAAATAATAGTGCAATAAGTTATCTTCTTATCTTACCTATCTTGTACCATATATAAAAAATTTCAAATAAAATTTTAAAATAATGTAAAATTCAAAAAAAATCAAATAAAATGCAAATGTGTAATCTAGGGCAAATTTATTTGCAATGGTTTTTTTTTTTTTTTTTTTTTTTTGAGACGGAGTCTCGCTTTGTCGCCCAGGCTGGAGTGCAGTGGCACGATCTCGGCTCACTGCAAGCTCCGCCTCCCGGGTTTACGCCATTCTCCTGCCTTAGCCTCCCGAGTAGCTGGGACTACAGGTGCCCGCCATCTCGCCCGGCTAGTTTTTTGTATTTTTTTTAGTAGAGACGGGGTTTCACCGTGTAGGCCAGGATGGTCTCCATCTCCTGACCTCGTGATCCACCCGTCTCGGCCTCCCAAAGTGCTGGGATTACAGGCTTGAGCCACCGCGCCCGGCCATTTGTAATGCTTTTTAAAGATAAAGGGTTGATTAATATTAAAGAGGTTTTGTTTTTTAAAAAGTTTTAATTGATCATAGATATGAATTAGCAATTCTGGGAAGTACCAATCCAAATGTCCAATAAATATGAAAATCTATTCAGTCTTCCTAGTATTCATTCATTCAAGAAATATGTATTGGGTTTTTATCAAATTGTTAATGAGATATAATTTAGTTTTAAAAGGATTATTCTGATTTGCTGAGAGCAGAACAAAAGAGGGTAAATCCAGAAGCAGAGAAGCCAACCGGGAGAGGATTGTAATAGTTGAGGCAATATATGATATATAAATTTGATTGTTAAGAAAACATTGAATTCTGAATTTTTTTTTTTTTTTTTTTTTTTTTTTTTTTTTTTTTTGAGATGGAGTTCTGCTCTGTCGCTCAGGCTGGAGTGAAGTGGCGCAATCTCGGCTCACTGCAAGCTCTGCCTCCCAGGTTCTTGCCATTCTCCTGCCTCAGCCTCCCAAGTAGCTGGGACTACAGGTGCTCACCACCACGCCTGGCTAATTTTTTTTTTTTTTTTTTGTATTTTTAATAGAGACGGGGTTTCACCGTGTTAGCCAGGATGATCTCGATCTCCTGACCTCCTGATCCGCCCACCTTGGCCTCCCAAAGTGCTGGGATTACAGGCGTGAGCCACCACGCCTGGCCGAATTCTGAATAATTTTTAAAGAAGATCAGTTGATAAAAGGGGAGTACTCTGGAGGAGTAGGTTTGGAAGAAAACAAGAAGGTTTATTTTGTGTATGTTACATTTATAGCACCTATTAGACATATAAAAGTAAACTGTTTGATAAAAGTGTCTAGAATTTGGGCATTAAGTCCAGATTGGAAATATAAATGTTGGAGTTAAGAGAACACTGATTAAGTAATAAAACTAAATGAGGTCACAGAGAATTAGTGTAGATAGGGAAAATGTCCAAGGGCCGAACTTTGGCCCACTTTCATATTTAGAAAGTGAAGAGAAGTGACCAGCAAAGAAATCTCCTTCAATGATATGAAAAGAAAAAAAAAAAAAAAAAACAGTAGAATCTGATATCCTAGAAGTTAAGTGAGGAAAGTATTTTAAAAAGAAACTGTAATCAATCAACTGCTGACGGTTAAGAAAGAAAATAACTGAAAATAGATTTACTCACATGGAGGTCATTGGTGACTTTGGCAAAATGCATCTGTGGAGTGGTGGGTCAAAGTGTTGAGTAGGGCAGGTTCAAGAGAGAATGAGCATTGTTTTAAGCCGGTACATTTCAGGATAATTTCTCATACATTAAAAGTTAACTGATGCAAAGAGTGTGGTATCAAGAAAATTTTTTTGAAAATGAGAAACTTCAGTATATTTTATGCTGATAATATTAATAAATAAAAAAGAAAAATTACTGAAGTCTTTGAGCAAGGAAGATGAAATCTAGTACACAGGTAAAAATGTTGATCTTTGATAGGTATGTGGATAATTCTTTGGCAGTAACAGGAAAAAAGGAATAATGGGAACTAATATAGGCAGATTGGGAGATGTGGTGTTAGGCGTGTACAGAAGTTCTTTTCTGATGGCTTCTATTTTCTTGGTGAAATTGGAAGCAACATCATTAGCTAAAAGTAAGATAGGAGAGGAAGTTTTGGAGATTGGTGCAGAGAAAAGATGTAAAATCAAAATCTAGCTTAGTGGAATGAATGGTTTATAGAAATGTTTTAAGATTGTGGGCAGCTTTATGGGTATACTTAAGATTTTGAGGTCATGAATTTAAACTGAGAGCAGTCATCATGGTTTCTTATTGTTTCCAACACATTCACCTGGATATGTGCTGACTAAACAGAGAGTTGAGGATTATGGCTGGCAGCACAGCAACAGGACAGAAAGATCAGGCCATTATTTCTTATAGTGAATGACAATGGAAATTATGCTGAATAAAAGAGAAAAATGATTTCAGTGAAGTGAAGGATAGTAAGAAGGTAGTAGATTTAGGTGGAGTAGAAATAATTTTTGGAGTTGGAATAACAGCAGAAATAAACTAGAAAGATTTGAAATTGTGGTCAGAAAAAATAAAAATTGAAGTTATGATTATGAAAAGCTTTTAGTTATTGGTAATAAGTGTTACATTATGGCTCAGAGTACAGTAGTTGGCTACGATAGAATATAGAACAAAATAATTAGAATAAAGAAGATTTAGGAATTGAAAAACCAGGATATTTGAAAGATTATCTATGTTGATATTACAGTCACTAAGATGAATGCAGACAGGAGCAGTGTTGGGAGAGTGCCCTCAAACCTGAAATTCAACCACTCAGGAAATAACGAAGAGTGATTAGTGAGTTCTGCAGTTGTCTCCAAAAAGTTGAGGTAGGATGTGGTTTAGTTTGACAGATTTAATATTAGTGACTCTTAGTGAAAGAGGGAGACATAAGAAAAGTAGCAATAAAAACCAAAGTGAAACTCTGCTACTTCCACGGCAATGGTGGGGATTTGAGGAAGACTTTAATTAAGAGAGCACTGTAAGAGAAGAAGAGTCTTCAAGGAGACTCAGGTTTTATTCAGTTAGGACAGTAAGTGACATAATGCTCAGAAAATGTACATAAATACATAGTATCTTTCTTGCTCTAGACATTATTTCTCTCTCTCTCTCTCTCTCTCTCTCTCACACACACACACACACACACACACACCTACTTATAAACATATGTATCAGACAATGCCATCTCTTACTCCTCTTTTTCAAATAATCTCCCATCGTAAGTATTAAAGGTGTTAGCACCAAATCACTGTTTTCTTTTCCATACTACATCTGACTCTTGCTGATTTCTTTTCTTTTCCTTTCTCCTCCTCCTCTTCCTCCTTCTTCTTCCTCCTCCCTCTCCCCTCCTCCTCCTCCTCTTCTTTTTTTCTTTTTCTTTCTTCTTATTTATTCTTCCTTCTTCTTCTTCCTCTTCCTCTTCCTTTACATGTAGTTTATTTCAGAGATTGCAGAAAACACAATTTAGAGAGTATGCAAAATGAGACAGGGAAAGAAGAAAACCAGTGAAGGATGCAAACACATGAGTTATGTTGTGAGCTACTGTATACGATCTTTCTAAAGACCCTCTGAGGAACCATACTGAATATAACACAGTTGCTCCACCCAGGAGTCAGGGGTGTGGTGGCATTTATATGGCAGCTTATATCAGTTGCTGGTTTTGTTTTTGCTACTTTTATACAAATTTCTCTCTTGCTTTTTTTTTCTTTTTATAGATTCAGGGCATACACGTGCAGATTTCTTACATGGATATATTACATAGTGGTGGAGTTTGGGCTTTAACTGTACCCATCACTGAAATAGTAAACAATGTACCCAATAGGTAATTTTTCAAGTCTTACTTCCACCCTACCTTCCTCACTGCTGATTTCAATATTCCCCAATGCTGATTTCAATATTCATGTAGAATGTTCATTTTAGATCTTAGCCTTTCAGTTCTTAACTTTCTTACCCTCAATGATCTTATCTGCTATCCCATGTTGCATTGTTGAAACCTAGATATTGTCATGGCCAATAATTGTTGTGGCAGGTGTTGACAACTAGCTATCCAAAGATCATTTGTAACTCTCCCTTGCCTGCATCTACAGTAGAGAGTACAAAAGCTAAAAGTTTTATTCTGGGGTCCCACATGGTGACCACATTAAATATAAATGAAAGTCCACAGCCTCTTTCACTTTCTCTTTCTTCTTGCCTGGAACACAGACATGTGACTTGGAGTTGCAGCAGTTACTGGAAGCCACAAGGTAAGAAGCATAAGGATCAAAGCCAATATATTGAGGTAGTAGAGCAAAACATTGAAAAATGTCTAAGCCTTCCACGTCTGGCCATGGTTTAATTTGTATCAGTCTAATTGTCAAACTGAGAACTAGAAGAGCAGGATAAGATGAGGGTGGGGGAGAACTGATGGAAGACATGGAAGAAAAGATATGAGAAGTTATAATCTCTGGGAAAATAGAAGCCACGCATGTAAGAAATACTACTATTCAACTGAGATAAATACAAAGAAAACCATACTGAGACACATCACAGTAGAATTACTGAACACCAACAGCAAAGCAAAAAATCTTAAAATCAGCCAGAAAAAAACAGACATAATACCTTCAAAGAAGCAACAATGTTAGCTGACTTCTCTAAAGAATGAAAGCTGAAGGAGAATGTAAAATGTATGCCAAAATATTGGAAGATAATAACTGCCAACCTAGAAATCTACAATCAGCAAAACTATCTTTAAAAAAATATTTTAGGTCAGGCGTGGTGTGGTGGTGCATGCCTGTAATCCCAGCACTTTAGGAGGCTGAGGCGGGTGGATCACCTGAGGTCAGGAGTTTGTGACCAGCCTGACTAACGTGGTAAAACCCCATCTCTACTAAATACCAAAAAATTAGCAAGGCATGGTAACACATGCCTGTAATCCAAGCTACTTGGGAGGCTGAGAGAGAAGAATCGCTTGTACCTGGGAGGCAGAGGTTGCAGTGAGCCAAGATCACACCATTGCACTCCAGCCTAGGCAACATGAGCGAAAGTCTGTTTAAAAAAAAAAAAAAATTAGATCTTTAAAATTTTAGCATATGAAAAATCTATAAGAAAAAGAATATGAGTATATTAATTACTACAGAACTGTATACTTAAAAATGGTAAAGATGGTAAGTTGTATTTTATTGCACTAATTTTTTTTTTTTATTTTATTTTTTTTTTTTTGAGGCGGAGTCTCGCTCTGTCGCCCGGATTGGAGTGCTGTGGCCGGATCTCAGCTCACTGCAAACTCCGCCTCCCGGGTTTGCGCCATTCTCCCGCCTCAGCCTCCCCAGTAGCTGGGACTACAGGCGCCCGCCACCTCGCCCGGCTAGTTTTTGTATTTTTAGTAGAGACGGAGTTTCACTGTGTTAGCCAGGATGGTCTCGATCTCCTGACCTCGTGATCCGCCCATCTTGGCCTCCCAAAGTGCTGGGATTACAGGCTTGAGCCACCGCGCCCGGCCTGCACTAATTTTTTTTAAAGAAAAATTGTCCACAGCAAACCTACTCTAATCAAACGTTAGGAAAACACTAAAGGAAGTTCTGGGAGGCAGATATTTAAATAAATAAATGAACATTAATAAAGTTAATATATGGCATATCTAAGTGCATACAAAATAATAATGCCCTGTAGAATGTATAATATTTATAGAATTAAATACATAATAATAGTGCAAAAATTTGAAGGGAAAAAATGAAATTACAGTACTTAATGTTCTTATATTTTTGGGAAATTGCCTTAAGTACCAAGATGAGGACAATTCTGATAAATCAAGGATTGATATTGCAACAGGTTAACTACTAAAAGTGCAGTGAAAACTTAAGAAGCAAAACTAAGAAGCCAACAGAAAAAATAAGAATAAAATTAGGCAAAACCTAAGTTAAAAAAATAGCTAAGAAGAAAGAAAGTAGAACAAGATAGATTTATAAACATGAAATTAATAGGGAACAGATATAAAATGGTAGATTCATGAACATGAAATAAATACTTCAATTAGAAGACAAAATTTTAAACCTGACAAAATCTAAAACCTATTTATACACCAATTTTGAGGAACACACCTTAATTATGACATGTAAAATTTTTTTTAATCTCAAAAGGATACACCATGAAACACTAACTTAAAGAAAATTGTCATAGCTATGTTACCATCAGGTGAAGTAAAAATGAGTCAATGAATTATTAGACATAAAGGGGACCACTTCAGTGATAAAACTGTCAATCAATTAAGGAGATATAACAATTCTACATTTTTATGCATTGAATAATGTAGCCTTCAAATAAATACAATTTAACAAATGAAAACCAGAAAAAGACAAATTCTAATTGTAACGGGAAATTTTAACATAACTATCTCAAAAAGAGATAAGCAAATACATATAAAAGGTAAAACAAGTAGGCATGAATAAGATTTGAACATTAACAAACCTGACCTCATTAATATGTATCAGCACTGTACTAAAAATTTCAGCATGCACATTCTTTTCTAGTTCACATGAAACCAGTACCAAAAATGAATGTATACAAATTTCTAAGAATTAACATCATACAAAATATATTTTGTGACCATCATGAAATTAAGTTTGAAATAAAAAACAAACAAACAAAAAAAAAAACCCACAAATATTTAAGAAGCAAAACCTGTCTAAATAACTCTTCTATCAAAGAAGAAGTCACAGTAGAAAATGAAAATAAAAGAATAATATTACGATAAAATAATAATGAAGAGTCTGCATACCAACACTGCGGGGTACTACTAAAGCTTAACAGAGCATCTGTTCTTAAACGTTAGCACTCATTACGATCACATGAGGGCTTTTTAAAATACAAGGTGTTGTGCCCCATCCCCAGAGCTTCTTATTCAGTAGGTCTGGCACATGGCTTAACAATTTGCATTTCTAACAATATCCCAGAATATACTGATGCTTCTGGTTAAGGAACCACCTCTTATCCTAGGATATATACACAACTTTATGACAATAAATTTTATTTTTAAAACATTTTTTTTTTTTTTTTTTTTTTTTTTTTTTTTTTTTGAGACGGAGTCTTGCTCTGTGGCCCAGGCTGGAGTGCAGTAGCTGAATCTCAGCTCACTGCAAGCTCCGCCTCCCGGGTTTACGCCATTCTCCTGCCTCAGCCTCCGGAGTACCTGGGACTACAGGCGCCCGCCACCTCGCCCGGCTAGTTTTTTTTATTTTTAGTAGAGACGGGGTTTCACCATGTTAGCCAGGATGGTCTCGATCTCCTGACCTCATGATCCACCCGTCTCGGCCTCCCAAAGTGCTGGGATTACAGGCTTGAGCCACCGTGCCCGGCCTTAAAAACATTTTTTAGAAAAACAAAATTTACCAAAATTAGCACAAAAACAAATATAAAATCTTCATCGCTTTATCTATAGTTGACCCTTAAGCAACTCGGGTTTGAATTGCATAGGTCCACTTATACAAAGGGTTTATTTCAATAAATATACTGAAAACATTTTTGGAGATTTGTGACAATTTAATAAAAGCTCTCAAATATTTAAAAAATATAAGAAAAATGTAGGTATGTCTTGAATGTATAAAATATATGTAGATAGTAGTCTACTTATTTACTACCATAATACATACAAAAAACTATTATAAGAAGTTTAGCAAAGTAAAGCTTTATGTTTAACTAAAGTTACATACACAAACATACACCATACAAGGCACCATTTGCAGTAAAGAGAAGCATAAGCAAATGTAAAGATACGGTTTTAAAATGGCATGAAATTAAGTGTAGTTCACACTGTATTACTGTAACAGTTTCATAGCCACCCCCTATAGTTATTGCAGTGAGCTCAAGTATTGCAAGTATCCATTTTTAATGCCTTGTGATGCTAATCATCTCTGCATGAGCAGTTTGTCTCCACAGTAATTGCACATCACAGAAAAAAATGGCCTCTTGCAGTTCTCACATGTGTTTTACTGTGTTTAGGGCAATACTTTAAACCTTGAATCACACCATGTGATCCATACGAAGTGCCACTAGTGATGCTGGCAATGCTCCCAAGAAGCACACAGCAGTCATGACATTATAAGACAAAGTTGAATTGCCTGATACTCATCAGAGACTGAGATCTGTAACGACAGTAGTCCTGCCATTTCAAGAGAAATAAATCCAGTAATAAGGACCATTGAAAAAAATGAAAAGGAAACTTGTGAACCCATAGCTGCAGCTACACCAGTAGGTGCAAAAGCCTTGCACTTTCTGTGAGATACTCTTTTATCTTATATTGAAAATGCAAGCTGACAGCTTAAAGCAAAAAGAAAATGAAGGATCTAAAGCTGGAGAATTTAATGCCAGCAAAGGATGGTTGGATAATTTTAGAAGGAAGTTTGGCTTTTAAAATGTCAAAATAATAGGAAAAGCAGCTTCTGTCAGTCAAAAGGCAACAGATAACTTCCCAGATGCCATTAAGAAAATGATTGAAGATAGGCCAGGCACAATGGCTCACACCTGTAATCCCAGAACTTTGGGAGGTCAATGTAGGTGGATCATTTGAGCCCAGGAGTTTCAGACCAACCTGGGCAACATGGTGAAACCCTGTTTCTACAAAAACAAAACAAAACAACAAAACAAAAACATATATATACACACACACACATATATATACACACACACACACACACACACACACACACACATATATATATATAGAAAGCCAGGCATGGTGGCATGCACTTGTACTCCCACCTACTCAAGAGGCTGAGATGGGAGGATCACGAGCCTGGGAGGCGTAGGTTGCAGTGAGCCCAGATCGCACCACTGCACTCCAGCCTGGACAAGAGTGAGACCTTGTCTCAAAAAAAAAGAAAAAAAAGAAAATGGCTGAAGATAAAGAACATCTACCTGAACAGGTTTTTAATGTGGATAAAAGTGCCCTATTATAGAAAAACAGAAATGTCACAATGAACATTTATTAGTAACGAAGAGAAGAAAACGCCAGGATTTAAGGCAGAAAAGGATAGGCTAACTCTACTGTTTTGTGCAAATGCATTTGAGTTTATGATCAGGACTGTCCTTACCTATAAAGCTGATAACCCCTGAAGTTTTTGTTGCTTTTGTCATTGTTGGTTTTGCTTTGTTTTGTTTTAGAGACAAGGTCTCACTGTGTTCCCCAGGCTGGAGTGCAGTGGCACAATCATGACTCACTGAAGCCTTGGACTTCTGGCCTCAAACAATCCTCCCACTTTGGCCTCCCAAAGCAGTGAGATTACACACATGAGCCACCATGTCAAGCCTTCCCCTGAGATTTGAAGGTAAAAGATCAACACCAGTTGCCAGTCTTTTTGTTGTACACAAGAAGGCCGTGATGAGAACCCTTTTTCTGGATTGATTCTGTCAATGCTCTGTCTCTGAAGTCAGGATGTTCCTTGAGAGTAATAGACTGCTTTTTAAAGTTCTTTTGATACTGGACAACGCCCCTGGCCACCAAGAACCCCATGAGTTTAACACCAAAGGCACCAAAGTGGTCTACATACCCCGAAACACGATGTCTCTAATTCAGCCTCTAGACCATGGGGTCATAGGATCTTTAAGGCTCATTGCACGTGGCACTCTATGGAAAAAATTTTAACACCATGGGTGAGAACCTTGATAGAGAAAACATCATGAAAGTCTGGAAGAATTAAACAATTGCAGATGCCATCGTTGTTTTAGAAAAAGCCATGAAAGTCATCAAGCCTGAAACAGAGTTCCGCTGGAGAAAACTTTGTCCAGGGGTTGTGCATGATTTCACAGGATTTATGACAGAGCCAATCAAATAAATCATAAAAGAGATTGTGAATATGAAAAGCAGGTAGGGACTGAAGGATTTCAAGATATGGGTTTTAGAGAAATGCAAGAGCTAATAGACATCACATGCAAGCAGTTAACAGAAGACAACATTATGGAAATGAATGCTTCTCAATCAGTACCAGACGGTGGGGAAGAAGTCGTAGAAGTGGTGCCAGAAAACAAATGGACATTAGACAGTTTGGCAGAAGGATTCCAATTATTCAGGACTGCCTTTGACTTCTTTCACTACATGGACCCTTCCATGATATAGGCACTGAAACTAAAGCAAATGGTGGATGAAGTATTAGTACCATATAGAAACATTTTTGGAGAAAGAAAGTGCAAAGTCAGACAGAAATTACTGTATTTCTGTAAAGTTACACCTAACGTGCCTGCCTCTCCTACCTCTCTTTCCACCTCTGTCCCCTCTGCTGCCTTTGAGACAGCAAGGCCAACTCTTCCTCCTCCTCCTCAGCCTACTCAACCTGAAGAGATGAAAATGACCTTTATGATGATCCATTTCCACTCAATAGTAGATACATTTTCTCTTCCTTATGATTTTCTTAATAACATTTTATTTTCTCTAGCTACTTTATTGTAAGAATACAGTATACAATACACATAACATATAAAATATGTGTTAATCAACTATTTGTGTTATCAGTAAGGCTTCCAGTTAACAGTAGCTGATTAATAGTTAAGTTTTGGGGGTCTCAGAAGTCATACATAGTTTTTTGACCACATGGGGGTTGGTGTCCCTAACCCCCACATTGTTCAAGAGTTAACTGCATTGATAAATTTAAATCTTTAAGAAACATTACACCAAGAAAACTCCAGACCCAAATGACTTTACCATGGGATTTTTCCAGCCACTCAGGGAAAAAAACAAAAACAAACGAACAAACAAAATCCACATTAATCTTATACAATGCCTTCTAGAGAACTGGAGAAAACAAAAACAAAAACAAGACAGCACAGCTTCTTTGATGAGATTAGGGTATGACTAAATCAAAGCCTTAGAAGGATATTACAGGAAAAGAAAAAATATGTAGTTCAATCACTCTTATGAACATAGATCCCAATGTCCTAAAAATAAATAAAATAAAACAAATATGCAAACTGCATCCATCACTATATAAAAAAGAGGGAGAAAGGGAGGGAAAACTGAGTTATTGATGGCAACAGTAAGTAACTGTCTTGGATTGTCTACCTGGCGGTTTCCTGATAAGTGTCAAAATTAAATTAAAAACTTATGGCTGAGTACGGTGGCTCATGCCTGTAATCCCAGCACTTTGGAAGGCAGAGGCAGGGGGATCACGAGGTCAGGAGATTGAGACCATCCTGACTAACGCAGTGAAACCCCGTCTCTACTAAAAATACAAAAAATTAGCCAGGCATGGTGGCGGGTGCCTGTAGTCCCAGCTACTGGGGAGGCTGAGGCAGGAGAACGGCATGAACCTGGGAGGCGGAGCTTACAGTGAGCCGAGATCACGCCACTGCACTCCAGCCTGGGCAACAGAGTGAGACTCCATCTCAAAAAAAAGTAAATAAATAATAAAAGACTTAACCACAAAGACAGTCTTGGTTAGGTTTGCCATTATAGGCAACTAAGTGATTTATTTACTGACATTATTGTTATCCACAAAAATCACAATCTAAGCATCTAACCATTGACTCCTAAATTTCCAGTACCCCAATTTCAACAACTGTTCATCCCAACTTCAAATCTAGTCCATTAACTTGGTCACCTTTTCACTGTCCACCCAGACATCACTTCCCTCCCTTCCCACCTTAGCCCATGGTCTCTCACCATTGTCATTTCTTTATGTATATCCTCAACCCTTTTGACATCATACTTCATTGCATTTGCCTGACAAAAGCCCAACTCTTGTTAAATTAAATTTCTGCACACTTCGTGACTGCACATAAGCAGCCCCCATGGTCGATTAAAAACCAGTCACACTGCTAACCAGTCTCACTTTAAACCACTGACTGTAAGCCTTAGGCACTGCCCAGAAAACTTACCACATTTTCTCATCAGTTGATTCTTCCCCTCTTCATGTTGACAGTTTCGCAGCTCGTCCTCTACTTTCAAACATCCTGTACTTCTTCCTGCCCTCCTCACTCTCATCTGATGACTCCCTATTCTACTACCAACTAGAAGCAATCAGAAGAGAATGCCATCATCTTCTCCCACCAACTCAACCAACATATATGCAGCCCTAACTGTAGATGCCCTGCCTTGCTACTAGTTCACTTGACTATCATACAAGAACATCACGATGACCCTAGTTAAAATCAGAAAGGCGCTTAGAAAACATGATGCTAGAGCAGTGTTTCTCAAAATGTGGCAACCGGACCAGCAGCATCGACATCACTTGAAAACTTGTTATAAAGGCAATTTCCCAGACCTATTAAATAGGAACTCTGGATGGGGGGAAACAGCACTCTGTGTTTATGAAGGCCTACAGGTAACTCGGATGCATGCTAAGGTTTGAGCACCCCTGGTCTAAAAGGTATTGATCTAGTTATGTTTTAACTCTTGCTCAAAACAAAGGAGCATATAATAACTCATTGTTTTATTATTAGGAGGAAAGAAGAGAAAGAGGAGCACATTTAAGTACACAATTTTTGACTTCAAGAAATTTATGGAACCTTGAAATTGCCCCAAGGTTCTAGCCCATTCCTTTTCTAGATGAAATTAAAGTCGAAGTATAGTAGTAACACATCCAAGTTCATATAGCTAGCCTGGAATCTGACCTTTAATGGTGATGTGTAATGGTCAAATCAATTAACTTCCTCCTAAAATAGAGAGCTAATCTCTACCTTTCTATATTAGTTTCCTAGGACTGCCAAAACAAATTACCACAAACCGAATGGCTTAAAACAACGGAAACTATGGACACAGGGAGGGGAACAGCACCCACTGGGGCCTGTGGAGAGGGTGGGGAGGGAGAGCATCAGGATAAACAGCTAATGCATGCAGGGCTTAATACCTAGGTGATGGGTTGATAGGTGCAGCAAACCACCATGGCACAGGATTACCTATGTAACAACTGCAAATCCTGCACATGTACCCTGGAACTTAAAATAAAATAAAATAAAATAAACAAACTTATTCTCTCACAGTACGGAGGCTGCTAGAATCCTAAACCCAGATGTCAGCAGTGTTGGTTACTTCTGAAGGTTCTGAGAGGGAATCTGTCCCATGCCTCTCTGCTAGCCTCTGATGGTTGCAAGCAATCTTTGACATTTCTTGGCTTGTAGATGCATCACTCCAACATCTACCTCCATTTTCACATGGTATTCTCCCCTACATGTCTGTCTCTGTGTCCAAATTTTCCTTTTCTTAGAAGAAAATCAGTCATTTGATTAGGACTTACCCTAATCCACTCTCACCTCATTTTAACTTGATATACATTTTCAAAGACCTTATTTTCAAATAAGTATCTGTCACCTTTACATGCACTGGGGGTTAGGACTTGAATATCTCTTTAGAAGGGAGGGAGAAGATAATAATTCAAACCTGTAAACTTTTCTACCATCTAAAAGCCATGGATAGGGGGAAACAAATTTTCTTGGCCTAAAGGAAAATGGAAATCCAAACTTCTCCTCACACAATCCACTGCTGACTCTCTGGGAAGTGTGAAGCATAGACTAGCACATCCATGATGCTCAGGATCACTGCCTACCACCTCAGCCTGCCCCCTATGACAAATGTTATATGTGCTTGCTTGCTGATAACTGGCTACTTCGACCACCTATTCCACTTGCTGGACCAAGGATGCTGATTTCTGAAATCTGCCTCCACGGCTGCCACGAGCCATGCAGAATGCTCCGTCCCATCCCACATCTATTAGGCCTCTCTCTCCAAGGCCACACATGAATCTAAATCTCAAGAAGCAACAAAATAACATAAATTCATATTATTTTGTTTTTTAATGTATAAAAACATGAGTGTTCTCAATAAAAGCAATATGGTACGAATATGTTGGTGGGATTAATCATCTGTATTTTACTTTCTAATGGGGCCGACCAAGCACTTGTGCTAGAAGCAGAAATTACAGCAGCTCTGCCATTGTCTTCTTTGCTCATTCTTGCATTGTTAATTTTTTTGAATCCATAGTTTTTTCGGTAATCTTGTAGAACCATTTGGAAAATGGTCTATTGGAAAAGGGTTACTATAGTTAAAACCAGACACTGTAATTTATAAATTCACTGCATTAGGCTCAGGTAAACCACAATATACCATCAACCCTTCTATGTTGTAAAATTTCTGCTTATCTTTCAGGATATATTGGGAAATGTACATTATACATGATTGCTTCATATATGTTCAAGAAAAGGGGAAGAATAAGGAGAAAGAGGAGAAGGAAGAAGAGGAAAAAGGAGAGGAATAGAAAGAATAATCAGAAGAAGTAGTAGGAGGAGAAAATCAGAAGAGCAGAAACAGTAGCAGCTGCCACCACCATTAGGATCAATTTGTATGTTTAATATTAATATTTATTGTTCATAATTAATATTATGTAACTAGTATTAGATTAACATTCTAACATTTCCTTCATACTCCAATGGCTCATCTTATACACGCATTTTGAGAACACCATCTAGGTGATGTCACCATTTATCTGAATGAAGCACCAAATAACTCGCTCTTTCAGTTCTTAATGTTCTTTCAGTTCCTGTTCTTTCAGTCCTCAATGTTCTCTTATCTCCGCATGCGGTCTTTTGTCATCTCTTAACACTTCTCACCCGACCTCAAGCTTCTGTGCTTCTAGACTGCTTGCTCAACTATTCCTTTAAAAAGATCTTATGTTGCCTAGAGACATCCACTCTATTAATCCCTGTCACCATCCATATATATCCCCTTTAATGTCTTCACTTCCTTTCCAATATGGTATAAAAGACACAACCAATTATGCTGGTTAATGTCTAGGACTCTAGGGTCCTACAGACCTGAATGTGTAACATAGGGTGAGTTGCTTTACCTCTCTGAGCCTCAGTCTCTTTAACATGAAAAGTGGGGATAAAATACAAGCTGACACAGTCTTCTTAGGAATATTTAATAAAATAAGGTATGCAAAGTGTCATCTAGAATGCTTGTGGTTCTGAAAAAGATCAGTCAACTGCATGAATGTTACTGAGTGGCCAAGTGGGTGAAGTCTAAAAATATTAGTGAGTTTTGCAGCATAAACAAGTCAATATTCTGTAGTATTTTGATCATTTATGCCTGTTGATTTATTGGCTTCCATTCATCCCCATCTGGACTCTGCATCACCCTATCACAGCTGAAGATGAAAACATTACCAAAATGCTGACAGTTTGCCACTGTCTGCCTTCCTCACAGTCTTGTCATTTCATTATTGATCCTTGGTACTTCTCTAGATCGTGAATAGCTCTCCTCTCCCAGCTTCATTGCTGACAACTCGATTTGGACACTATCAACTGGGTTCAGTGTTAAAGGCACTGAGACACAGAGAAGTCAAAAAATGCAGGGTGAGTAGGCTGAGATGATAAATATCCTGAGACCTCCAATACTGCACTGTAATGCATTACGTTTAGGTTTGGAATTTAGTGTCATAAAATAATTTGGTTTAGAAAATGATTAACAGTCATAGAAAATTAAGTTGGGGGCTTAGAAACGCTTCTCCATTTCTACCTGAATAATGCAGTCATCAGCTTGACAACGAAGCATGCTCAGTGGCCATCCCTCACACAGTGCATGTGGTATTTTGGGACCAAGTCATCAGGAGCTGACCAGATAATTTTTAAGGACTAAAGCATCATTCTTGAATTTTGGGTGAATTTGTACATGCCAGGTTTGATTTTGAATGCATGGACTTGGTGAAAATGTGGGTACATGTGTCTTAAGCTGTCACTTGGAGGAACACCTTCTCATGTATATGTTCCTGAAGTCCCACATCTATAAACTGCACATGTGGAACAACTGCTCTGGCAGTAATTGCTAAAGCCCACAGGAAAGTTTCTCCCTCAGCTCTTCTCATTTCTCTGGTTTCCAGGCAGTCCCCCATCCACCACACCTCCCCAACCCACCACACTCATTCTCATCCTGCTTAAGACTGTTTCCCCCAAGTGGTCAAACCTTGCAAGTCAACTGGCATTTCTGTGACGCCATTCTTTCCAAAATTCTGCAGATGGACTAAAACGAATGAAAGCTAAACCTGAGCATAAAAGGCAATGACTTTTATACCTCAGGTACATACAATAGGAATCATTTAAGTTTACTGGAAACTTCATATTTTATATTACTAGAACCCGGAATAGAATTCTGAGCACTTAAATTGGGCTTCTAGGATTCTGTTAGAGGTTAATTTACACTGAAAGCATCTAGGATATGTAATTTTATAAATGTTGAAGCCTCGAAAATGTTCTTAGTGTTTACAGGTTGGAGGAAAATAAGTGGAAATGGTAATAGAAAAGAAATAGTCTGTTTATGCTTATTTAGGGTTATGTATAGGGTTATATTTTGATAGTCTGCCCAGAATTTTAAAACATTGGATATACATATCAAAAGTGCTTCAGACATGCCTTCATCTTTGCCTTTATTATTTTAGAAACACAATTTCCCTCCACCTTGGCAGAGGCTGTATGCCATAATTTCTCATCTGCAACATGTATATCAAGGTAGCATGGCCAGACCAGAACTGAAAACCTTCATGCTTTCATGAATGCCAAACAGAGATTTAAGATGATGTCACTTCAGAAGACAATGCTAACTCTGAACCCATATGGTGCAGAGTAAAATTGAAATGGCCAGTTTCTATCAGCCCTCACAATATGTACAGACATTTTCGTTCAGTCCCACGCAATTCCGTTCAAGTTCTCCATCTTTTTCTTAAATTTTAGATACTAGGGCTAAGTAGCATGCATTTTATGAGCTTAACTACTGGTGAACAAAACAGGAATACTGTACTTTGTGAACTGTTTATACTAAGCAAGTTTATTCATTCCAGCATTATTCTGTCTTTTACAACATGCAGCATATTTCACACATCCTAAACTTATTCTCTTCAGTAAGTCAGAATGCCTTTAAATCTTTCAGTGGTATAAATAACAGCAAGTAATACCTAATAAAAGAGGAGGCAGGAGCATACATTTCACCCAATAGCGACTTGTATTGTATGCAAAAGAAAAAAAAAAAAAGCTAACATGTTATTATTTGGGAATTGCAAATAATAAAAAAAATTTAATTTTTGCTAGGAGGACCAGATTTTAAACTAATGTATCTGCAAGGTGTGTTAAGACAATATTAGAATTAAAATGAGGCCGGGCGCAGTGGCTCACACATGTAATCCCAGCACTTTGGGAGGCCGAGGCAGGCGGATCGTGAGGTCAGAAGATCGAGACCATCCTGGCTAACAAGGTGAAACACTGTCTCTACTAAAAATACACACACACACACACACACACACACACACACACACACACAAATTAGCTGGGCGTGGTGGCAGGCAGCTGCAGTCCCAGCTATTCAGGAGGCTGAGGCAGGAGAATGGCGTGAACCCAGGAGGCAGAGCTTGCAGTGAGCCGAGATGGCGCCACTGCACTCCAGCCTGGGCGACAGAGCTAGACTCCGTCTCAAAAAAATAAAATAAAATAAAAAGAATTAAAATGAGAGAATTGGTGGTGGGAAAACAACTGCAATGGATGTAATTAGACCAGAATAGTCTGCTCACCAGCTTAATGTGCTGATGCGGAACATGTTCAAGAGAAGACACTTCAGCACTCCTAAAGCCCCCCCAAAAAAAGTAAAAGTAGAAATGGCCCAAACGTGAGTAGCTTTGGTAAGCTACCTAACGTCTACATTGCTTCATTTATTAGCTTCACAATTAATAGGGTGAACTGAACTTTTTTTTTTTTTTTTTTTTTTTTTTTTTTTGAGACAGAGTCTCTGTCACCCAGGCTGGAGTGGAGTGCAGTGGCACCATCTCAGCTCACTGCAAGCTCCGCCTCCCGGGTTCACACTATTCTCCTGCCTCAGCCTCCTGAGTAGCTGAGACTACAGGTGCCTGACACCTCGCCCGGCTAATTTTTGTATTTTTAGTAGAGATGGGGTTTCACCGTGTTAGCCAGGACGGTCTCAATCTCCTGACCTCCTGATCCACCCGCCTTGGGCTCCCAAAATTCTGGGATTACAGGCATGAGCCACAGCACCTGGCCTGATTTTTTTTCTTACTTAATATTGTCCTGATTTAGTCAATAAAGTCCACATGCTACACTGGCTCAGGAACTATTCTTTGATGGCTGATATCCAGAAAACTGTGAGATAACTTCATATTTAGTTACTGTTTTCAATTATCTAAAAAGCAGCACTTTGTTTTATGAACTATAAGCAGATAGTTTAAAAATATTAAACATGTTTTCTTCAGAAAATCTATAGCAGAAATAGACATGCCTTGTAAGTTGAGATACAAAAATATTTCCATCTTTGTATGTTCTGTTAACATATTCAAATACTACCTCTTTAGATGGATGTTTATGTTTCCCAAAATACTGAATTATATCTATTTGTGTACAAACATTTGTAATTGACAAAGCATGTCATTGAAATATCCAGCTACCCACCATTAATGTTAATGATGAAGGGACATATTTCCAAAGATATACACTATCTGAAAAACAATCAGCCCTCACAATTCAGACAGCCATTTTTATTCAGCTACTTGCAATTTCTTTCATACTCTTCCCCTCCGTCTTAAATTTTAGGCTCCAGAGCTGTGTTATATATACTTTTGAGAGCTTGGCTACTGCTAAACAAAATAGAAATACTGGGCTTTGTGGATCTTGGGATTACCATGGGTTTCTCAAGTCCACGTGCTTCAGAATATCCTGAAGTTTGTTAAGAATTAAAATCTGGGAGCTCCCTTAGGCCCTCTGAATCTGAATTCCTGCTGATGAAACAGAAGTAGCTATAGTTTTTACACAACTTCACGTGGTTCTCATAAACACTTAAGGTTGGGATACACTGTACTAGAGTAAAATGTCTTAAAATTGCCACTTTCAAACATTTTTCAGCTTTAAGGGATTTACCTCTATGTGTCTCTTCTTTTTGTTAAATCATGAATAAGATTTGATTAATGAGAAGGACAACTATATTTCAGGACGAAGGACCATTTCTACTTTCTCTTACTTTTTTATTAAGCCTACAAGTGCTGGAATGTCTACTCCAAAATATGTTCCCCATCAGCACACCAAATTACAAATACATTACCTAGATAGAGGACCTATAGACATATCTAGCTTCAGATGTGGTTTGGCTTTGCATCCCCACCAAAATTGCATCTCAAACTGTAATCCCCAGATATTGAGGGAGGGACCTGGTGGAAAGTGTTTGGATCATGGAAGCGGTTTCCCCCATGCTGTTCTCATGATGGTGAGGGAGGTTCTTACAAGCTCTGATGGTTTTAAAAGAGGCAGTTTTTCCTGTGGTCTCCATTCTCTCCTGCCGCCCTGGGAAGAAGATGCCTGCCTCCCCTACTGCCATGATTGTAAGTTTCCTGAGGTCTCCCCAGTCATGCTGAACCATGAATCAATTAAACTTCTTCCCTTTATAATTACCCAGTCTCAGGCATTTCTTTATAGCAGTGTGAAAATGGACTAATACGTCATGTTAGTGTAAAGATATTTCTTACCAAACATTTCCTCACAAGACTATATATTGGGCAGGAAGGCTCTCAGTAAGACAGGCAGAGAAAGACCTTGTAGGAGAAACTTCCATTTGCTTTTTTATTTCTGCTGGGGTGCATTGCTTTATTCTTTTCCTTTCTTCTTGTCCTGAAGAACAAAGAATACCTACCTCTGCCCACTTCTATTTTAATTTTTCTTCCTTCCTTTTTTTTTTTTTTTTCTTGAGACAGAGTCTCTCGCTCTGTCGCCCAGGCTAGAGTGCAGGGGCGTGATCTTGGCTCACTGCAAGCTCTGCCTCCCAGGTTCATGCCATTCTCCTGGCTCAGCCTCCCGAGTAGCTGGAACTACAGGCACCTGCCACCACTACGCCTGGCTAATTTTTTGTATTTTTAGTAGAGATGGGGTTTCACCGTGTTAGCCAGGATGGTCTCGATCTCTTGACCGGGTGATCCACCCACCTCGGCCTCCCAAAGTGCTGGGATTACAGGTGTGAGCCACCGCGTCCAGGCTCTTCATGCATTTTTCTATCACCATATTCACTGAAATATTTATGCTGTTGCTCCCTAAATATTTAAGAAATATGATAAGTTATACTTTTCTTAGTTCAGGCTGCATTTTATCATAAACATGTTGCCTTTTCATGAGATGGAGTGATGAGTAAACACCTATGAGTAAAAGGTCTTGGACCATCTAGAAAGTGTGCCAGACCATGCATCCAATAAAATCCGAGTTTGGAAAAAACATTCATTCTCCTTTATATTAGAGTCCAGGATAATTGTGGTTTCTTTGAATTTCAAAGCATCACTGGAGTGTGGGCTACATTTTCTTGCAACTAGTATTCCTTCCAACATAATTTTTGCTGTTGTTTCTTGAATTACTAAATGTTTTTAAAAATTCAGTGTATTTCTATAATACAAGTCAAATTATAATAAAACTCAAGTCTCTGCTTGTTTTCATTCTGGATTCCTTTCTGGGCCAAGGATAGCCCAAATTAAGACAAAAAAATAAACCCCTGGGCTGTGTGACAACACTTAAATTCTAGTGCTCAATCCAGGGCCACCACATTGAGCCAGGCAGGCCGTGTATGCCCAATATTGTGGAAAGTCCTCAAGTTGTGCAATTCGGCAAAGCCAAGGACCCTCCCTGATGCCATGACTTATTCGCTCATGATATATGACAGCATAACTAAATGCTCCTAAATAGTATCCAGTGCTTCACCATACAGTTGTATTGTGAAAGCATTTCATAAATTGTGCTGTTCTATACAAATCAATTTCCTTTTCTCTTTGATAATCTCAAATTCAAGGAGCTTAAAACTAAATATATAATATGTTTTCATTATATTTTTGCTCTAAAATGGCCACTGTTTCCTGACATTTAAATTTTCTATCTAGGCTCAATCAATAGATACGGATATGTTTTCGATCTCTGAGTCACCTAATACCTAAGTGCTCTGAACAGGTGTCAGCTAAGAAACATATAATCCATTTAGTAGAGACCTATAATACTAGTTTTGTTTTCACAGATGGTGTTGGATTATTAAAGTGGAAATAGGCCAAGAAGTCTTAAAAGTACCTTTTCATTTAAGAGAGGGACATGTACTAAGCTGGACCTTGTATTATTTAAAGCTATGGTAAGTAAATTCAGCTCTAATCTTCTTATAGCCCAGTCTGACTAAATCTATTATTTTCTATGTCTCCTAAATTTTAGTTTTCCTGTTACTAATCCCTACATCATACAGTTTCTGGGAAGAAACCATATCATTCACCTTCAATGTGTTTAGTTTGTGGCCATATCCTTTTATTATCAGAAGGCAGGTAATGGATACTAAGGTGTTGAAACAGCGTTAGGAAAAACAAATAATGCTAAATCTACCACAGTTTGACCATGGGGAAGTCATTTAATTTATCTTTAACTCAGTTAAATAAGGCAATAAACTTTTTTAAACTACTAAGTTTTTTAGTTTATAGAAGTGTTAAAGTAGTTCAAAATGTGTTGTTTATTTTTTGAGATATAAATCCAAAGTGTTATCATTATTTACCTAATCATATACAATATCTACTATTGATCTTTTAGTTAATAAAGGTGACAGTGTTGTGCAGTAGAAAGATTTGGAGTTAATGAATTCAACTCTTTCACTTAGCTCTGTGATCCTGGGCAATTACACATGTATGACTTTGACTGCCTAGAATCTGACCTACCTTTATATTTCTGGAGAATTCCCAATGGTATATGTTCTGTCAAATAACCTCCTTCTACAGAACCTGAAAAGAGCCAAAACCTACTTGTCTCTCTGTCTCCCACCACCAGCACCAAGAGCATTGGCACAAAATCTCGGCTTCTCCAGGCAAATGCTTCCATCTGAGACTCTGAACTTGGATTGAGTAAAACAGGCAAAGAGAGAGTGGAATTCATTTTGTCAATGGGAATTGCAAAGGTGGTACTCTTTTGGTCAGGATGGAAGTTCCAGGAGTTTCCGTTTGGCTGTTTCTACCAGGTGACTTTTATCGTATTGTCAAAATGCTGACTGAGGATTCAGCTGATTGTTGATATATCTATCTCAGCTTTATATTGAGAAACTGAGAAAAAAACAAAGCAGGGGATGGATTCAGGGTGTGATTTTTATATCAAAATTACAGTTATCATCTGACCTCTCAAAAACTGTCACTCAAAAAAGTGGATTCAATAATGTTCAAGGTTCCAAACAATTAGTTTTTAGCTCAGAGTTAGTGCTGATTAAGTCCAAAAGCAATGTTTTGTAATTTTTAGGCTGTCCTAGTCTATAGGGTAGGCTAGAGGAATGTTTATACTAATGACACGAAGCCATACCCTAACTGCCCATCCTCAAGCACATTTGGGCTCCCCTCAAGTGATGCCGGATATGTAAAAGTACAGTCATCAGATTACAGTAATTTTCCTCTGTTTATGAGGATACTCTTCAGGCAAATGAATTTATCAGAAACTACATTGAATGTAACCCTAAAGAAAATTAAATTTTTTAATGTGCTGAAACTTGAATATCTAAAATACATTAAAATCTCAAGCATATGTAAATGCTAAATAAGTGAATACCATTTAATTGAAAGGTATTGAATATGTCATTTTTTTATTACCAAAAACTCACTTTGAGGTATATACTGCATCAGACCATTTTACAGTTGGAGAAATAGGCAGTGAGCAGTAGCCTTAGAGGGTATTAACTTAGAATTAAAAACCTGTGGGTTTTTTAATTTAAAAATCAATCACTCTATAAAAAAAATCCCAAAGGTACCAAGAAAATATTTTAATTTCTTCCATTTTAGAATATTCAATAAATATTTGATTTCAGAATTTCACTACTTTTGAAACATGTATTTTGAAAGGAAAATAATTAAGATGGATACCACATTCAAAATATACTTAATCTATGGATCATATTATGAAGAATCTCTTTAAAAAATTATTTTAAAAAATTTTAACAATTAGGGCTTGGGATGAAACTATGATAATTAACAGAGTGGGTGGCCTAGTGATTGTCAAGTTGACCAATGGAGTAGAGTACAGAAGACCAGAAACAGAAAAAGGATGAGAAAAGAAGGGACTCTATAATAAATGGAGCTAAAAAAAACAGTTACCAGTTATGAGAAAAGATAAATTTGACAATTTGTATATCATGTCATAATTTTTTAAAAACTCTGAATTGAATAAGGATTGAAAATGTAAAAACTGGGGAAGGTGGCCAACTAAAAGCAGTTAGTGTGTGCTGCTTTCATGGAGAGAAATAGGAGGAGCGAGTGAACACAGCGCCTTCCACTGAAACATCCAGGTGGATGTGCTGGGGTTCATCAAGAAAACAATTCAAGCCATGAAGAATGGAGAAAAGCAAGGCAGTACAACCACCAAGCCAGGGGACATTCCCCAGCCTAGGGAAGTGGTGAGTGAGTGAGCAACCCCGGACACCCATGCTTCCCTCATGGATCTTTGCAGCCCTGTGTCAGGAGATGCCCTCATGAACCCGCTCCACAAGGGCTTGCAGTCTGATGCACAGAGCTACATGGAGTCTTGATAGCAGCCACTCAGGCACACACGAAGTTCTGGGAGCTTTAGATACCCAAGCTTCCCAGCAAAAGTGGCTGCAGCTCTGGCAAAGTGGGAGGCTAGGCCCTCATACATACCCCTTGGAAAGCAGTTGTTCCAGAAGGCTGAGCAGTGATGACCTGCAGGCCCCACTTCCGTGACACTTCACAGGACCCATTGACTCGGAACTCCAGTAAGCCACTGGTAGCAGCATTGCACCTCTCTGAGGGAGCTCCCAGAGGAAGGGGTGGGCTGCCATCTTAGCTGTTTCTCAGTTTTAGCCATTGCTGCCTTCAGTGTAGGTGCCCTATGAAAAAGTGGTCAGACTGCTTTTTATGCAGGTCCCTGACCCTCACTCAGTGGGACCTCCTGACGGGTCACCAGCCCTTCTTGCTGGTGTTTTCCAGCTGGCAGTGGTTCTGAGTCTCTCTGGGACGGAGGCCCCAGCTGGGGGGATGGACTGCCATCTTTGCTAACAGCCTTAGCCATTGTTGCCTTCAGGCTCTAGGGAGTCCCAGGAAACTAGGAAATGAAGCGCTCCCCAGCACAGTGCAGCAGTTCTACAGAGAAGCAGTCAGATTGATTTTTCATGCAAGTCCTTGATCCTGTTTCTCTTAACTGAGCAGAATCTCCAAACCGAGGACTACAACCACCCCCACAGTTGTGTTCAGGCAAGCAAATAGGTTCCTACCTCCCTGGGATGGAGCTCCCAGAGAAAAGAGCAGGCTGCCACCTTTGCTGTTTTGCAGCCTTTACTATTGACACCTTCAAGTACAGGAAAACCCAAGGTCACTAGGGGCTGAAGTGAACCCTCGGCATACTGCAGCAGCCCTAGGGAAAAGTGGCCAGGCTGTTATATGGATCCCAAATTTTGTATTTTCTTAACTGGGTAGGTCCTCCAGGATTGGGTCTCCAACCACCCCCTGCTGGGACTATTGAGCCAGTAGGAGCTCTGCAACTCCCTGGGACAGAGCTCCCAGTGAGAGCAGCAGGTTGCCATCTTTGCTGTCTCGCAGCCCTCAACCTTGCTGCCTTCAGGCTCCAGGGAGTCCATGAAGCCCAGCAGCTGGTCTGGGTCCCCACCACAGAGCACCCACGTCACAGAAAAGTGGCCAGACTGTTCTCTATGCAGGTCCTAGTCCACACTTCTCCTCACTAGGCAGGGCTGCCTGACCTGGGACTCCAGTAAAACTGCCTTGCCCCTGCCTGATTACCTCAATTGGAAACAGCTCAGCAGTTAAAGGAATACCAACATGCAGATATGAGAAGAAAACAACACAAGAATTCTGGCAACTCAAATGGCCAGAGTGTCTTGTGTCCTCCAAACAACTATGGTAGTTCTCCAAAAAGGGTTCTTAACCAGCTTGAGTTGGCTGAAATGACAGAAATAGAATTCAGAATATGGATAGGAATAAAGACCACTGAGATTCAGGAGAAGAGAAAAATCCAATCCGAGGAAACTAACAATCACAATAAGACAAAATAGGAGCTGACAAACAAAATAGCCGTATAAAAAAGGGACTTAACTGATCCAATCGGCTGAAAAATACAGTACAAAAGTTTCACAATGCAATCACAAGTATTAACGCAGAATAAACCAAGTTGAGAAAAGAATGTTAGAATTTGAAGACGGGCTCCCTGAAATAAGACAAAAATAAAAAAGAATAAAAAGCAATGAACAAAACCTTTGAGAAATACGGAATTATGTAAGGAGGCCAAATATACAAATTACTGGCATCCCTGAAAGGGAAAGGGAAAAAGTGAAAAACTTGGAAAACATATTAAGGGATATTGTCATGAACACTTCCCCAACCTCACTAGAGAGGCCAACAGTCGAATTCAGGAAATACAGAGAACCTCTGTAAGAGACCTACTGTAAAGCACCTGTAGTTAACAATACTGTCTTACATACTTAAAATTTTACTAGAACTATAAAGTAGGTCTTATGTTAAGTGTTCTCATCACAGTAATGGTAGTACTAATAATAATAAGTGAAGAGGGTGTGAGGGAATTTTGGAATTAATAGATATCTTTATGGCAGATTGCAGTGTCTACTTATATCCAAATTTATGATGTTGTGTACATTAAATATATACAGCTTTTCATACGTCAATCACATCTCAATAAAGTGGGTTTCTTAATATATAAAAAAAGAAATGCCTGTAGTCCTGGCAACTCAGGAAGGTAAGGCTGGAGGATCACTTGAACCCAAGACTTTGGGTCTAGCCTGGGCAACATAGTGAGATCTCAACTCGAAATTAAAAATAATAATAATAAGACATCACAGTATCAAGGCTAACAATCTTTTTTTGTGGCCTTCATCGTACTGCCTGATGACACACAGGACTATAATGAAATATGACGTGCCCTAATTGCAGTAACTAGATATAAAACAAAGTAGAATGAATTTGGAGTGGTAAGAAGGGCAGTAGTTTTTCAGGATGTAAAGAAATGAGAAACAGGAATAAGATTGTTGAAACGTAAACGGGAAGAATCAGCAATATGAGAAACATGCAAATGAATAGAATTAAAGACCTCTGCATTATTCTAATTTAATCTGCATTTGGCAAGCATTTCATGACACAGCTTCATCCACTTTACCACTGATGTAGCCAAGACAGTGGTCCTCAAATTTTAGCTGAAATCAGAATCACCTGGGAACCTGGTATATAACCCCAGAGGCTCAGGTCTATCCCCTTCAATAAGCCTGCCCCTCTCTGTTCTGAGTTCTGGTTTTCTGGTATGTACTAAACTTTGAAAGCCAGCAATGCAGAAAAATACACAGAGGGAAAACTCATAATGTCAACAATAGCTGTAACGATTCCCCAAAAGATAGAACAGAAAACTATTCTTTTCCCTCAGTGCCCATGCAAATCTGTTTTCTGAGGCTAATTCTTTGGATCATTTTAACAAAACGTAGGTAGATGCCATGGCTCTTCTGATCACTCAGAAAATATAAAGTCCTCTAGTCACTTCTAGTTACAAAAAGCTTGATTTCGGTGTTCAAAATATTCTCAAGTAATAGTCAAAGCTCCAAACTTCATTTAAAGTTTATCCTCTCCTGGCTCAGGCTAAGGAATAGGTTGCTAGACTGCAGAGTGGAAAGGACAACATTTTAGGTGTTTTTTTCACTGCCTAAAACGTCCACCCCACCTCCCTCTCTCAACAACTGGTTTCAGATCATCTAGATCTGTGGGAGACATTAAAAAGCAGTAAGGTCCAAGAAAGTTCTCACTTGACATCCAGACCAATATGGTCTGGATTTGGTTTCTCCTGATTCTTGCAGCATTTTTTACTTCCTATGGAACCCTGTCACTGGTAATGGAATCTCCTCTCCCACTGTTGCTTTTTAAATACAGCTGAGGTCTCTTCTGCCTGGTCATTTACGACTTCACTCTGAGTTTTTGAGGTCCATTACACTCTCCAAGGAGACAATCACCACTCCAGGGTGACTTCAGGTGTGTTTCTCTCTTCCACTTGGCCTTCAGGAGCCTTCCTTCCGAAGACCTCTGGCAACACAGGCTGTTCCTAAGGCAACCAGCCTCCTCTCTGGACAACTGCAGAAGGGATGGTCAGGGCAGCCTGTGCCTTTAGGCTTTTCTAGCAGCAATTTCTGCTCCATGACTCCAGGCTCACAAAGCAACCTCTTACCCTGAATCCCCCTCCCTTTTTTTTTTTTCCTTTCTTGAGTCTTGCTCTGTTGCCCAGGCTGCAGTGCAGTAGCGCGATCTCAACTCACTGCAACCTCCACCTCCCATGTTCAAGTGATTCTCCTGGCTCAGCCTCTCGAGTAGCTGGGATTACAGGCATGCACCACCATACCCGGCTAATTTTTTGTATTTTTAGTAGAGATGGGGTTTCGAGGGGAGTTGAAGGAGACATTTCACAGCAGTCCAACTCCAGTCATCTCAACTTAAAGAGATATAATTAAAACTAAATAGCATGAAAAGGTAAACAGAAAGCAATTGGCCACAATGTATTAGGTAAAATCAAGAAAAATGTAACAATAGCCATATTATTTGAACAAAGTAGACTTGAAAGTAGCTTTTTTAACATGAGTAAAAAAGGATCATTAAGATAATATGAGGTAAAATTCAAGATATATCAAAATACATAAAGTAAAATTCTTGGTATTTAGCAATGACATAGAATTATTCAGTTTTAGACATATTTTCTGTCCTTTAAACAATTATACGGAATATATATTAAAAATTAGAATAATGAAATTCAGAATTTTATATATATCAAATTTTGTAAGCATTTAAACAGAGTTAACCAGTACACATAGTCCTTAAAAAACTATATATATAATAATAAAGTCTACATATATAAATAATATAGTTTATAAATTATATAATATATAAAATAAATAATATAAATAAAATATATAGTATGTTATATATATTATACTTTATGTATGATATGTTTTATTTATTATATAATATATATTAATCTACAATAAAACTAAATTCAAGTATCAAAAATGTGCTATCTATATTCTTTCTCTAGTACAACTAGGTATTTACAGATGATGTTGAAGACCCAAGTCAGTTGACAATTTGAAACGTTTCTTAAATATTGGAACAAAAATATCAACCTACAATTATAAACTCTTCAGGAACTAATGATGATGAGTGACCCCTGTTCAACATTTTCAGGAGATGGTCAAGGCAATTTTGTTTTTAATTATGATTTAAAATCATTTAAAATGAATTATTCGTCTTTTATTTCATAAACTTAAATTCAAGAATTTGGAAAACAATCCATAGAAATCTAAGGAAATCAGAAAGAAAATATTAATGATTTGGAGTTTTTGGAATACAATTCTAAATGAATCAGAATACCTATCTTTTCATTTATTTATGAAAAAAACTTGGCTGCTTAATTTGTTCTCAGCATTTTTCTATACATAAAATAGGCAAGATTCACAGGTCTTGTGCTCAAGAAATTTAAATTCAGCAAGGATTTATTATTTATTTACTTCCTTTATGTAACTAGATGATTAAAATATAAGAGATAAACTCCCTGATAGTAATAAGTGCAAGCAACAGAGAGAAGGTAGCTGGACCCCCTACCAGCCATAATGCAGCAGTGATGGTTTCCTGAGAGACAAATTACATAAACTAAGTCCTGAGGGTAAATAGCACTATCCATCAGGAAGGAGAGTGTTCTCAGCACAAGGAGAAGAATGTGAAAGGAGAGAAAACTGAGTATGTTTGGAGAACTAAAGATATTTCGACATTGTTAGATATTAAATAATGAGATGTAGTCTGAGAGGTGATTTTTGACCTATCATAAAAGCTTTATAGAAAATATTAGGCTGGGCACGGTGGCTTACGCCTTTAATCCCAGCACTATGGGAGGTCAAGGCTGGCAAATCACGAGGTCAAGAGATCGAGACCATCCCGGCCAACATGGTGAACTCCCCCCGTCTCTACTAAAAATACAAAAATTAGCTGGGCATGGTGGCACGCGACTGTAGTCCCAGCTACTTGGGAGGCTGAGGCAGGAAAATTGCTTGAAGTTGGGAGGCAGCTGTTGCAGTGAGCCGAGGTCACACCACTGCACTCCAGCCTGGCGATAGAGCGATGTTCCGTTGTAAAAAAAAAAAAAAAAAAAAAAAAAAAAAAAAAAAAAAAAAAAAAAAAAAAAAAAAAAATTTACGGAATTTCAACGTCATCCTGAGGAGGTAGAAAGAATTGTGTGTAGGGGTGTGACTTGAGAAGATGTATATTTGAAAAATGTTATGAGATGGGAAGAAGGATACATATCCTCTCCTTTTCAGGGTGAGACCCACACCATCCTAGAGCAGAAGGAGTTCAGAAGAAGAAAGGAACGCCCCAAACCCAAAACACATGTAAAGGGAGCCAGAAACTGAGTACCAAAAAATACTGAATACTAAAACACAGAAGTGCCAAAGGTGAAGGATAAAAGTAAAAGCTGCCAGAGATAAAGGGACAAGAACATAAATCTTGAGAGAAAAGTGGAAGTGCAATACTATAAAATTAACAGAGACTTTATAAATGACTAGAAGTGAGGAAAATTGGCACCGCATCCATTGATAATGACAGGAGAATAATTTCAGCAGAGAGCTGCACCACAGTTTCATTAGGTTTCCTTTCAGTATCCTGGTATGCTACTTTCTAGAAACTGGCCATCAGTCTTATTCTGTAACTTTAATTCTCCAGCCAATTTAAAATAAGGATTATATTCTCATCCCCAAGAAGACTAATGGGCTGAATCCTAATACTTAAAATTCAGGGTTGTCTATGAGAGAGTGGGGATTACTTGGAACCGGTAATAGTGGCTACTCTAAGCAAGGACTTTAAACAAACAAAAACTTTATGAGAAATTTCTGACTAATATCTTTCAAAAAGATTATTAATTTAATAATACTGGAAGGTTTTAATAAAATCATGCTAATGTCACTGTAACGTCATTGTCAGCAACAGTGTTATAGCATCAACTTATAACCAAAGCAATACATATTAGAAGTGACTGGCTAAACTCAGAAATGTGAATTATGGGAATATATGAAATTACAAGAATAAGTTATTAGAGGTATGATTAATGAAGCATCACTTTTTCTCCACCATGTGGCAAGTCTTACCCCAGAGCCACTGAGCCCTTCTGAGTTCATCAGTTTGGTTACCAGTTATTTCCCAATATCCATTAATGGCAGACACTAATTTTATTTTTCTCCATGGTATTCTTAAAGTACCCTTAAGGATAAAGTAGAATGGAAGTGAATCATTTATTCTGGCTGTAATGACTGGCCAACTCTAAACATTGAATGCCGGCTCTGAGCAATATGATGAATGCCACCTTAAATACATAAAACGAAAAACTTCGTTATGTTGACATAATAGACGAAGTCATAATTTGCAGAATTTCAGCAAAATTGGAATTCTAGGATGACATATGCATATGATTAGCTGTTCATTCATTAATTTATTCACTCAATCACCTGTATACTAAATATGTATTAAATATCTGTTATGTGCCAGGAACCTGTTCCAGGTGCATAGAATACAGTGAATAAACAGACTAAACGCTGCTCTCAATGAACATCTTAATCTGCATGTTCCTTGATATGAGTTTATTCCTTGAAGAAAAATTCATTATGAATTGCCTGTTTTTTAAAGAGAGGGCATGTGTACTTTCAAAGATTTAGAGAGAGATTAGTTTATGACATACAGTTTCTCTCTTTCCCAAATATATTTAAAATATTTATTGTCATTGACAAAAAAATGAAATCATGGCTCTCTGTTGAAAGCCAAGAAAAGGATCCATAATATATTTACATTTCTATTCTTGAAAAAGAATTCTAATCACAACAGAAGATGTTTTTTAAAAAAAGCATTTTAAAGAAATTATCATTTCAAATTTGAAATCTGTCCGCCAAACACTTAATTAACCGGTCATCTGCATATTTCAAGACTCAGTAATCTCCAGATGTGTTTGAATTACACCAATAAAGTAAGATTAAGTACATGTCAACTCATGTTTTACAACTTGCATAGCTTACTTCTTATGCCTTTGTTCGGCTTACATATTGTGAGGAAGTGTTTATCTTTTTGCATATTTCTAAGTGATGACATATAAATTCATACAGTATTTAGAGTTTTTACAACTTTTTTACCTACTCATGAAACATTATCACTCATCAATGCAAAAGGCATGCATAAGGATAAGGACACCTCTGTGGTTTTCTTTAAATTCAGGAAGAACTTCATGAAAATTCCCACAATTTTATGACTGTTGCAGTCTAGGCCACATATTTTATTTTTATTTTGTGACTTGCTACAAATAAATTCTTGCTTAGTCCCAGACTTCTCTCCTAGCTTGATAAAATGTACAAGCCTCTTTTAAATTAGTATACGTTTTGACATCTTCAGTGGGTTTTATATGTACTCAAGTGGTTCTTTCTCTACACGGTTTTCTCATATTATTGAATAAGCTAAGGAAAAACCGATGTTATTACTATGTTTGGTGAATTTTCAAATTTAGTATTAAATGTATGCTCTTTTGTAAAAATCTACTTGCAATTGGTGTGTTGAAATATTTCTTCGTCTCTTACTCTAATTTAATCCACCAATTGATCAATCGTTAATTCAATATTTATCTAGTCCCTACTCTGTTCGACGCACTATTCTGGTTACCAAAAATATAAGTGAATAAAATGAATGAAAATTCCTGCCTCGTAGCACTGTCACGCCCTCTCAATAGTAAACATTTATTTATAAGAAATGCAACCTTCTAATCACAAAATTTAATTGTGCTCCACTTTCTTCAACCTCTCTTAAAGTTTCAATTATTTATAAGCATCATTTTTTCCAAAAAATAGATTTCAAAAATCACAATAATGTATAGCACATTTCACATCTCTCTTGTTTTCTAAATTTTTCCAGGGCTTGCTTTCCAATTAGAAACACCTTGTGTTATAAATGTCTCCTCTTATATCTAAACTTTTTGGTAAAACAATTGGCACAAATGACAGAATGCTCAATAGTTTTACCATTGAAAATATGAATATGAATAATTTTTTTAATTTAGTAGTATACTTTAAAATTTCATACGTTGAGGAAATGTAGGTTGTGGCAGAGGTCGATAGTAGTCCTCCAATGTATATGTTCTCCTTTCTTTGTAATTCAACCTTGCCCTTGTTGGGTTCTTTTTCTTTTCTGCTGGCTAGAATATCAGTAAGATGCTGGAGTTTAATCAGCCACAGCAGACTGTGAGGTGGAAGCCACTTGGTGATTGTGGCCCAGCACCAAGATAGAAGGCATTTGGATTCCTGGTGATCACAGACCCAGCATGTCATCTCTGCATAGGTGACATTAGATTCTATTTGAAGAAGAAGACATCCATATTGTTTAAGACATTGTTATTTAGAGATTTCTGTCAGTAGCAGGCAAACCTAATCCTAACTAACATAGCCTACAACGTACTTTCACAAATTTAACAATCTATGCTACATCCTGTATAATTCTTACCATCTTGATTATTTACTGAAGATGATGAAATGTTCATCTCTGTCACATGACTATTATTGGCAATAGCATGATTCACCAACTCTTGGAGATTTTCCTGAAAAATAAAAACGCCAATGTTTGTTTTGACCTTATTTGCATATAATCACAGATATGTAGAGATAAACCAAATCAATCTTGAACAAAATAGCAAATGACTGGTGATAATAAAAATATCTATATGGAGAGAGGCACAGCTGAAAAGGTAAGAGGAAGCCACCCAAATACCAGCTAAGCATGGGGAAGGCAATGCTGGAGTATTTAATTGAGTCATTTCAAGTTGTATATGACTTTTACTTGTTTTTATCAACTACAATGTTTATTTTATTTAACCACAGTAAAACGAAAACTGTGACTTGTGTTTCACAGGGAGTATAACTGATTTAATGGAATTGTTGCAGTTTTATCACTTTTCTGAGTTAAATTTTGCCTCCCCTAACTTTTCTGGGAAATAAAAATTCACATATTCTCTGTTCTTTTTTTTCCTTCCTCTGCTTAATTCTATCTTATGCATGACATTTTATAGAAGGCTTATGTTCATTTTCTAATCAAGATGGCATATATTAAAAATCAGATCCATCATGTGTCATGCAACTATCATATGACACTATTTATTTTTCCAAATTCCAATGATTTACAACTGCTGTTTAATTGCCTGAGAGCATTTTAATCCAGGGTAGTTAAGATTGCTTGAACTGCTACATCATTTAATTGTAATATTACAGGTTTACAAGCAAAAGCAAGCCTTGAACTAGAGACAGCAAGTCTACAAAAAAAAAAAAAAAAAAAAAAAAAAAAAAAAAAATCCAAGAGAAACCATCAAGTTTTAAAAGTTGATGTCAGAAATATCTCATTTAGTTCAAATAAACTACTGTGAAATAATATCCTTTAAAACATGTAAATAAAGAGCTAAGTACCTAAAAGTAAAAAATAATATCTAGAGGAAAGAGATAATTTATGTGTTGGATAATGAGATTGGGCATAAAAAGTCTGGTTCCCAAAACATTTATGAAATATTTACACCATTCCTCAGGAAATGGCTAGAATATAAACAAAGTACCCTACTTAGAAGAGCTTCAAAAATCATTTTTATAGTGGCAATTAATTTAATTTCTGAAACGCCAAGGAAATTACAAATCTATTGTGAATGTTTATGGTACTTGACAAATCAAGACCAGAAATTTTATCATCATTTACAATCATCATCAATTACAAAACTATTCAAGAGAGTTACATAAGAAAAAAAATACTTTTAGCTTAGATGCAGCTGAGCAAAAGTATGCTTCAAATTGTTTTTAGCATGATACACAGAAGTCCAAGTTACATTTAAAAATTTTTGATTCTACTACACACAATTCTATTAGATTTTAATACATTACTAAACCAGAATAGCAAATGCCATACCCTGGTATCACACCAGCTAAAAAATATGATCAGAAATTCACTTATTCCATAAATACAAAGGTGTGAAAATTTATGGACTTTCTTTTTTTTATAATTTTAAGTTTTAAAAATTTTAGCAACTCTATGTTCCCCACTGCAGTACAGAGAAGCAATATGGTATTGTGATCAAGAGTGTTTAATCAAACTGTCCTGGGTTCAAATCCAGGTTCTGTGCCATCTGTGTAATCTTGAATAAATTACCCATCTCCACTTGCCTCAGTTGTAAAAATAAGAATAACATTTATCTCATAAGGTCATGTAAGGAGTAGCTTGCAAAGCTCAGAGCTTCAAGTAAGAAGTGGGTATAAAAATCCAATTCTGGCCTCATTTACTCTCATGTATTTACTCTTTTTTAGGTCTTCGAGCAGCAGCCCAAGGAAGGAAAAATAAGGACACACATTTTTGGCTGGATTAGTAACATCTTTCCTTTGTCTTCATCCACCAGTGTTCTTGGTACACTGAAAGGCAACAAGAAATTTCAAAAATCTTATTTTCCATGTCAGAAGCTATTACATCATTCCATTTTCAATAACATACTTTAATCTTCTCCAGGTTTCATAAATTCTTGGGACAACTATAATAAATGTTATTTGCTTGGAAACCTAAAGAAGAATGCATAGTTAAATTTTTCAAAGTATGACCCCCATTATAGTAATACTGAAGGAGAAGCTAAGTGGTTGAATTGGAAGGATAAGTGATAATATTGCTATGCTTCTGAAAGAGTAACCATTCAGGAAATGTTAGGAAATCTCAGCATTTGGATCCAAAGCCCTTGCCAAGAGACCTTGGCAGATGCAGCGAATCAGTCCTTTATTAGATGTGTCAGTCTCAGCTGCACACATATCTTGATAGTTAAGATGTAAATGTTCATCCCCTAGTCACAATGTAGATAAGTGCTGAAAAACCTCTAGAGACAGGCTACTTAACAACTAGTGAGATTCCCTGGGATACACATGTAGAATCTCCTGCATTTCACTGAGGTTTCTTCCCAGTATACTCAGATAATTGACTTTTTTTGATTTTTTAAATTAATTCCACATTAGATTCTGTGTTACTATGAACCACACTACCGTTTATGGAGAATTAACATCTGGCTACAAATAGTGGTCTCATTGTTTTAACCTCATGTGGGCTTACAGGATTTATAGGAAGTTCACTGAAACCAACACTTCCTTATTCTGTTTAAGGATTATCAAAGATTTATGAATTCGTTTTATAAAATTTCCCTCCTTAACCACAATTTTTAAACACCTTCTAAAAATCAATTACCTCATTTTCAATTAATTAAGCCAATTAAACTATGAAAGATGTTCTCATGATGATAGCTCCACAGTTAACACATTTCAAGAAGCTGTTTTGCCTTTCACATCTCTTCTGTTACATGCAGAGTACTAATCTCTACCCGGATCCTCTCTACATCAATCCTCATTTTTAAAGGCAGAGACCCAAACATTACATCTTAATATATGCTTTTTACATTTAAATTGTAGTCAAGAATTTTAAAAATTATATCGTAGTAAAATGTCTATTTTGCCATTGAAACAGTTCCGATATGACATTAATGTATCGGAGCATCCTTATGAACCTCACGAATATGTACAATTATTATTTGTCATTTTTAAAAAGTAAAGAATAAAAGAGCACTTAACGTTTTAGCAAATAAAGGCTTGTAAGTAATGCGAATATTGTCTTCTAGCTTCCCAGAAAGTGTGGAACATTGGCCTTCCTTTTCAAATTCATGTGAAAGCTTGGTAAGTATTATTCTTAAATGAGATAGATAAGTGTTCTAAGCTCATCTTTTCGCTCCCAACTCTGGAGAGATAATGATGCCTACTTACACTCGGATGCACTGGGTCATATACCTTCACCAGATCACAAAGCCCAGGTCAGATACATATGATGGTGTGTCACTTTCTACCTAGAAAATAGCGATCATTCCATCAGCCTTCAGTGTGTCTCTTCTAGGGGCATAAAAGGTAAGATGGCAAGGATGCCTAATGCCGAACACTAAGTGGACAAGTGACCTCCAGCAGGTTAAAGTAGCATAAAAGAAGGCTGAGTTAGTGGTGAAAGGAGCTGGAAGCCTAAATTATCCAACAGTAAGTATTTCCTAGCTATGTTCTCTCCTAGCCTCAATTTACTCTTACATAAACAGAGTAAAATCAACATGAGTGACCCACTAGAGCAGAAGAGGGTGAGAAATATACGAGGGCAATGATTTAGACCAGGCAGAAGAATGGGCTTGGAGAAGTCTTTCCCAGAGTAGTTGATGCTTTAAGACAGGTATAGGACTCACCTGGGTGAATAAGATTTTGAAAGAAAGGTGGCTTAGACAGAAGGAACAGTGAATGTGCAGGGTTATTTGATTCATGAGATAATCAAAACATTTATCCCACATTGTGCTTGGTCCTTAACTGTTAATATGTTCGCTCTTTAGTCCAACAAGGCAGATGTTGCCTAATCCAACAAGAAAATATTTGCTTTTGGCAAATGTGCTGCCAGCGACATTCTTAGCACTCAACAGAAGAGCACCTTAGAACTATGGAAAGGCATGTCAAAGTCAGCTGCACTAGTGTATGAACTCTGCCATTGCACAGAGCCCTGCACTTAGGAGGTTTCTAAACTTGTTAATGCTTTGCTGTTGCTGTCTTAAAATTCTTAATAATTTTGAACAAAGCAACTCACATTTTCATTTTTCACTGGTCCCCACAAATTACACAGCCAGTCCTATTTATGCTATCAGATAATCCCAATTTGTGTAAATCAGATGGATTCACATTCTGGTTTTCTTACTTCTTAGCTTCATGAACTTCTAGGAGCTTTAATGATAGAAATATCAAAATTTTTTTACTCATTTGTGAGGATCAAATATATTTTGATTATAAAACTAATTTTTATTTTATAAAGTATTGCAGAAACAGAGAACAGTAATCAGTCACAGCTAATAAGATTCTTGTTTATTTTTTAAAAATTCACTTATTTGGAATGATTTCAAATATCTGGAAATTAGTACGTGCCTACTGCCATTTCCTCTCTCTTCTTCTCTTTCACTTTTTCTCCGTTCCTATTCTGTCCTTTGCAACTGAACTTATAGTATATGCTAAATACTGTACTGAGTGCCAAAAACACAGATCGAAGCCGACACAGTCTCTTCCCTTGAGGAGCTTATACTTGCATAGAGGAAATAGAAACAGAAATTGACAAGCTTGGTGAAGTGTAACTGGCATTTCATAGAAAAAGCACAGGGTGCAATAAGAATACACAAGAGAGCAGTAGCTAAGATTTGGGGAGGTGATGTGAGTGGAAGTGGCTCTGGGAAGTCTTTCCCAAGAGAGTTGATAATTCAAGAAAGGGATAGGATTTAGATGAAGGAAGGAGGCATTGGAATGAAGGTGTTTAAGGCAAAAGAGAAATTGTGTGTGCAGTCATAAAAGCTTGAAACACATGTTTCTTATGAGAAAGCACAAGTAGTTCTATTTATCTGTGTCAGAGATGCATGTGGAAGAGTGAAGAATTAGGAGGCTGGAAAGGGAAATAGGCAAAGGCCAGATCCATGGGTATTATAAGGGGTAAACCAGAGTTATAAATTCACCCTGAATGCTCCTTGAAAATTATAAAAAGGTAATGAAAGTAGAGAGATGATATGGCTAGAAAACAGTGTAGAGATGAATGATAATGCAACTTAGATAAGAAATATTTGTGGAAGAACAGCTGACTCTAGTGATACTATAGAATGGAAATTCAGAGCAAGCTTCAGGCCCTCAAGAAATATTTTATGGAGCAACTATGATGGAGCAAGTACTTTGTTATGTTCAGAGAACACAGAGATAACTAAGATAGATCCCCTCTTCCCCAGAAGGGTGGAATGCAGTGTAGTGAGTGCAGTGAACATGCTCTACCCATGATATTCAACAGAAAAGGGGCCCCCAAACTTCCTAAGGGACATAGAGAGTCTTTTGCAAAAGAGCTGACACTAAGTCTCAGAGGAATGTCCTGAATTAAGACTTAAAAGATTAAAGGAATTAATCAGACACAGGATGAGGTAATTAAAAAGAAGGAAATATTCTAGGCAAAGAAAGTAACATAAACAAAGAAAAAGAAATGAGAACTTACATAGACATGCAGTGTCCAGGGGAGAGGTGGATAAGAGACTGAACCGGAACAGTAATTGTAGAGATGAGGAATAAAAAGGAAAGCCAGATTTATGGAATGTTTAGGAAGCATTAACATGACTTTGTCATTGTTTGGATGTGAGAAGTGATGGAGGTGGGGGAATGAGAGGAGACTTCTTTTCTACCTTGCCTCTTTTACCCCTTAAGTGCCAACAACCACAGACAATTTCCGAAGCTATTAATTTTAGCTAAGTGTTTTTCCTCCTCAGGCTATGTTTTAGGAGGAGAATCTGTGGTATAAATCTACAATCACTGTAAATTAATATAACTACAGTCACACTACTGTTAATTTGATTCCAAAACAGATATACTTGGAATCCCAGCACAAACTTGGTATTTCAAATATAGCTCCAGACATAGTCATGGTCAACATGTCCCCTTGTCAAACGACAACTACTTACCATCAACTTAATACATCATGTACAAGGCATAAAGATATCTCATTTCCTCAAATCAAATTCAAGTGGTTCCACTGTAGAATCACAGAATTTGGGGTTGGAAGGCATCTTAATATTTATAGAATCCAAATATTTGGGACACTCTCTGCAATCTGAATTTTGTATTCACAATTTTCTTGAGGTCAACAGGCTAGAGAACAAGATAACTTACCACTTGCTTTGATAAGTTTTTCTTTAAGTCCTAGTTCTGAGAAATAAAACGATTTGAGAACCTGAGAACAATAAAATATGACTACTGATTTCATAGTCCCATGTACTTTCAAATTCACTTTCCTATTTTGCCAAATCAAGGTTGAATTTTTCCCTCCTCATTTAAATGTTTCTCATGCTTTTTGCTGTAAGAATTATATTAAAATGAAATCAGTCACTGCTTGTTTTTATTTTGCCTGGCTTCTTTGACAGGAGAAAAGAACACAGACTAAAAGGAATATAAATCCAAAAGAATCAGTGAAATGAGAATACACAAGGCATGAGCAATAAGACTGTTCGGCCAGAAATAATGAGAATAACTGCTCTACAGCTTACAAACCAGAAACTTACACGTTGTATCTCATTAAATTTTATTTTGAATATTGAGAACATTCAGTGCATGGATAATATTTAAAAGTCATAACTCCAGAAGTAGAACCAGTTGATGAATAAAAAAAAATTCTAGTCAAAACATAATTTATCAATTATGTACAGGGCAGGCCAAAACCTTGTTTTGCCTCCTGGAAAATTATTTACAAGAAAATGATTGCTTAGAATGTTCCTTCTTTAGGAGCTCCCCAAAATCTCTAAATATAGGTGGTTACATTAACTAATTCAACCTAGAAAACAAGCGCATCCCCCACTTATGTATACACATGTCTTACCAGATTTATAATCTATACTATTTGGAGCAAGGAAAAAGGATTTACATATTGAAACAAAAGGAAAATTATAAATTTTTTTATTATTCGATAAGGCAGTCATAAATTTCTGACATAAACACATGATTATAAATGGAAGGTGTCTTTCTAATGTATCATATTAGATATGCTATAAGTTCTGAAATATGAGATCAATCCATGACTAATGGCCTGATAAAAGTCATGACTGAATAAATGGGATGACAGCCAAGGAACAGATTCCTGTGAATAAATAATCATCAAATGCCACACATATAGCTTAATTAACACTGCCCTTTACTTATTTTTCAAAATCTTGCATTCATTCAATGAATATGTGAAGATCTACTATATGCTAGACTTAATTCAATTTGTAGCAAGTTAATGATCATAAATAGGTGATGAAGTCTAATCTCTTCCCTAAAAGATTTTTGTCTCATTCACTGCTGATCTTGTGTGCTTTTCTGTTGTTGCTGAAATTGATAAATGTTCACCACATTCAGTAATACTTTCCAGACTTCCAGACAGATGAATTCATAACATACACATTCGCGTCCCGTAAAATACACAAGTTTTATAGTTTTTGTTTCCAGAGAATCCAGACTAAGTTTATTTTTAAGAAGAATTAATGAAATAAGAAAATGATTGCTTCACTGAGTAGTCTAGACTCAAAGCCACTGTTGGTCTAGATAGTAACTTCAGTGATGTACTTCTTTTTTCCTCAGGGACCTGTTCCAATTAAAATGAATCTACTCTCCTGTAAAGCTCTCTTTATCTGGCTACCACGTACTTAATGAGAACTTCAATACCTGCTCCTGACTGGTTCAGATAGGCTTTCAGGACAAATTCCTTTATTTTTGCTATTTTATTTTATTTTACTTTATTTTATTTTATTTATTTATTTTTGAGATGGAATCTCGCTCTGTCACCCAGGCTGGAGTGCAGTGACATGATCTCTGCTCATTGCAACCTCTGCCTCCCAGGTTCAAGAGATTCTCCTGCCTCAGCCTCACCAGTAGCTGGGATTATAGCATGCACCACCATGCCCAGATAATTTTTTGTATTTTTAGTAGAGATGGGGTTTCGTCATGTTGGCCAGGCTAGTCTAGAACTCCTAACCTCAGGTGATCCGCCTGCCTCAGCCTCCCAAAGTGCTGGGATTACAGGGTTGAGCCACTGTGCCTGGCCAATTTTTGCTATATTAAATATTGACTTTGCAATGACTTTTCCTAATATTTTTAAAGAGATGGTCTTATTTCTTTTTATCTTTTCTACTATAGTTTCCTAGAAAAGGGGAAAGATTTTTAGGAATGGAATTTTGTAGTTTATTTTCATTGTTCTGAGCATATATCTGTTTTTTGTTCATCTACCTTATTATCAGTTGAGGGTAATGATCGTATTTATGGTTGTATTTTGCATTATAACAAAAATTTTTGAACCATAATTCATCAGTTTAGTACTCCTCTGCAGATTATGTAGATTTATATAGACATGTTTATATTATGCCAATCTACTAATATTAATGTAGACAGTAGTGATTTTATAATGTTCCAAATAGCTAATTAATTAAGGTTTTCTAAGATTGACACTCTGGAATTGAATTTCTCTAAATATTAGTCTACAGAGAATGCTTATGAAATTAGACTGTGGACATATACTAACTAATGTTAAAGGCTCGATAAAAGAATCTTATTAACCTCAATTCTTCTCTAATTATTCAATATTTCATTAGGTAACTTGATAACTGTGTCTATTCCTTAAAATGCTGAAATGATGTCTCTCAATTTGACTCAATGTCTTCAACAACTTTCCCAAGGTTACACAGCCAACGACAAACTAGAAATGGATTAAGATTCTATATAACTCAAAAGCTTGCATGTTCCACATGAGGCAGAAATCCATCAACACATTGTCCCTGCCTCCCCCATATCCTGCTTTTCCTATATCTCTACATAAGTGACAAGCAACCTAATCTACTAAGTCACTCAAGTCAGAAAACCAAAAGCCGTCTCTAATGGAATGGATGTTTGCGACTCTCAAAACTCATATGTTGGAATTTAATCCTTCATACAGTGCTGTTTGGAAGGTAATGAGGTCATGAGGGTGGACCTTTATGGGTGGGACAGGTGCCCACCACCATACCCGGCTAATTTTTTGTATTATTAGTACAGACAGGGTTTCACCACATGCCAGGATGGTCTCGATCTCCTGACCTCGTGATTCCTCTGCCTCGGCCTCCCAAAGTGCTGGGATTATAGGCGTGAGCCACCACGCCCGGCAGGAAACTTTCAATCATGGCAGAAGGTGAAGGGGAAGCAGGCATGTCTTATGTCTTACTCCAGGTAAAGAGAGCAATGTGAGTAAAGACACAGATACCTGTGATACAGGATTTTTCCCTGACCCCTTCATAGGACTTGCTATAGTCCTTTTCTTCTAATGGTAACATATATTCTGGAAAAAAAAATATATGATTGGTTCTAAAGTCTCCCTGTTGTATTCTCATTTTATTATCTGTGGAAAAGGTAAGCCCACAGTGCCTTTATCATAACTTGGCCTGTTTTCCTGATGCAATACTTGACTTGTTGATAGAGTTGGGCTGTTGAAAGTATCTAACTATAATCTTGGCAACAAATATTATACCAAAAGCTAACAGTTTTGCCTCACAATCAGTTTTTTGTTAAGCACACTAACAACTGTATTTTTATCTCTTTTTTGACTCATCTCCACAACAGTTGAGCTTCTGCCACCAAATCTACTTGATATAATTCATACCACTCTCTCTCATGACAGTCATTCCCCATTTTTGTCCAACAGCTTTTTAAGAAAGTCAATAGAGTTTGAGTGCATTGACTCTCCTTTGCTTTCAATTATCTTCTAAAGATTATCGAGTTTTTCTTTTCTTACTACCTTAGTGCTTCCCTCCGTGTGTGTGTATTTGTGTGGTATTGTAGATTTCTGAGCATAATTAAGATCACCACTAGTGTCTCCTATGAGTATCTCTTCACTGAGAGAACAGTGATATCAGAAATGCACTCTACACCCGAGGGCAGAAGATATTTATCTATTAAGTCTAGCTGTAGGTTGGTCTACCTTCTTGTCCTTTTCTTAGAATAAAGGAAGGTATGGAAATAGGATTCTCACGAGAGGAATACTATTCCTGTCAGGTAAGACATGTTATAGAAGACCATGAAATTCCTTAGAATAGAATATGAACCAAGTATTCAATTATGTTTTTATGTCAAAAAACACAAAGGCAAGTAAGGTTTTGTTCACTAAGGATAAAGCATTCTCTAAATCTTAAGTCCTAAAGATTCTAGGCAATTCTGAAAGATGTGGCAAGAATGACCCACATGATCTTGCAGTCACTGAGGCTAAGTAGGGTACACTGCCTGGAGTCTGACATTAGTGGTGAAGAAACAGACTCTAGAGCTAGGATACCACTTGTAGCCATGTCATCTTGGGAAGAGAGCCTCACCTCTCATATGCTTCAGTTTCATCACCTCCAAAATAGTTTTGGCCTCATAGGTTTGTCATGAAGAGTTAAAGAACTAATACATTAAAGCTTGGCTGGGACATGGAAAGCTCTTGATATATGTTGAATATTCTGGTTTATAATTCCAATGAGACCACTGAAACAGAAAGACGAAGAAAAAACAAAAGTGCCATGCTAATCTACTCTCTCTAAAGCTAAAAGAGTTTATCTTGGCCTGAGTACCAATCATGTATTTTACGTGATTAAGAATGGTTATCCACTTTCTACATGCTACAATTTCACTGGTGCACGTATCACATAACCCTCTCCCCAAGTGGCTTCTCCTGCTAACCCCCTCTTCCCAATGGTTTTTTTATACATAAGACAAACATTCTTCTCTGAAAATCTCCAGTACGTGCACAATTGATCCAAACTGGGGTCAGAGTTTAACTCTTTATTCCCTTGTGTCTTTCCCCTTGCTTAGTTTTTAATCATGCTGATAAAATGTTAAATTCTAAAAGGATATTTCCATTCTGTTTTCAACTCTTCCTTTTGATATATTTAAATTCTTCTTTACTAACATTTTTCATAAAACAAACATGCAAATCATTCCCAAATCATGAAGATGTGTGATCCTAAACTGTTCATTCTAAAAGAAAGAGAAATCCAGATCAGTAAAGGGAAAATGGGTCAGAAACAAACACTGGTGCAAGTTTTTATTTTAAATATATTGTGCTTACATTTCTTGTAAAATTATAATTATCAGGAAACAGCAGAATTTGACTTACAGTTTTTATTCTATTTAAAATCCAACAGGGCCAACCAAATGTCATAAAAGTGATTTTTTTTTTCTTCCTGCCTGATTGAATTAAGACATGACTTTTTTGGTACAAAGTTATCTTCAAAACTCAGTAGTCAACTTTAGCTTTGTTTAAGGGAATGAACAGTCAGAAAAAAGTTAAAGGAGTTCACCAAGACCAAGCAAGAGAAACATGGGACTGAATGCTCTCATGAGTCCACTACAGAGTGAGGTTTGTTTTAAATGAATGTGGTGTCTCAGTTCGGATCTCTCAGTTTAGTGTTCTGTAGCAGCTGGCAGTCATTCTATCTTTTTTTTTAATTTCCTGATTACAGTATATGTATCTAATCATGCTATCATACATTTTATTTAACAAGCAAGTTCTAGGCCTTCTCTGTGTCACAGAAGAAAATATATTTTCATGAAGCTTATAAGAAGGCAAGTGAGGAGGGCAAACCATTTCCTGATAAAAGCTGTTTCTAAGAGATATAAATAGAAGCTTTCCCAGGACTGTAGCTTGATGCTATATTGGGAATCATGTAACATTTACAATATACTTCTATGCAAGACAATCTTGTGCTAAAGAACTGCTAAAAGAGATAGTGCCTTTGGAACACACCATATGTGTTATTCAAAAGCAGTGGCAAGTCCAAGCTCCTATCTTAATCCTTGCTTGTTATTATGGTAAGTAGCTTTCTGATTTTTTGCTTTGTCCAGGTAGAATTGCAGTATTTTGCCCATTAGAAGTAGATAGTGAAAACTCTTCTCAAAATTCAATTTACTTGATCTGTTGCTACTATGATAGAATTTAAATTAAAGTTTTTTTTAAAAAATGGGATAAAATCTTATAGTTAAGCTCCTTTAGAATGAAAGAAATAGATTTAACACAAAAACGGAAAGAGCATTCAATTATCTAAAACTGTGCCAACGCATTGATCTAAAACATTCATGAAAAGCTAATAAGAATGCCTAAAATTCTGAATTTAGAAACTTATTTTACTATGTGATAGTTTACTAGAAATACCTACTCATTGCCTTCCTAAAGAACCTGTGATATGTGAAATTTTATATCCCAGTGTCTCAGTTTTTTGCATAAATTCTACATTGTTCAATACTTTAAACAATTCTTAGAAAGAAATCTTACAAACAGATGTGCATAATAAAGATGTTTGTGAAGCTCTCTAATTAAAGTAATTTTGTGAACTTGGATACTAATGTCACTATGATATTTCCCTAACACTAAATTTTATCATAAATTTTCAAGTTATAAATGGAATTCTTAACCCGAAGATGATGAAAAAGGATAGTAAAATTATGCTACATGTAAACCTGAGGAGGCATGATAATCGTAGACAAATAGACAAAATTTTTCTCAAGAATATCAAAGGACTGGCCAGGTGTGGTGGCTCACACCTGTAATCTCAGCACTTTGGGTGGCCGAGGCAGGAGGATGAGGTCAGGAGATTGAGACCATCCTGGCTAACATGGTGAAACCCCATCTCTACTAAAAACACAAAAAATTAGCCGGGCATAGTGGTGAGCGCCTGCAGTCCCAGCTACTTGGGAGGCTGAGGCAGGAGAATGGTGTGAACCTGGGAGGCGGAGCTTGCAGTGAGCTGAGATCATGCCACTGCACTCTAGCCTGGGTGACAGAGCAATACTCCGTCTCAAAAAAAAAAAGAAAAAGAAAAAAAGTAGTGAATTGATAGCTCAATATAGCACTTATAATTTCAAGTGTAATTCCAAATAAGTAGAAAGTGAATAAGTAACTTCTGAGCTAGAAGGGAAATGAAATAATAACAGTGGAGATGAGTAGAAAGTAGAAAATAAGATGGTAGATTTAAATCTAAATGTATAAATAAATAGTTACATTAAATGTAAACAACGCTATAGTGAAATAACAAATTTTTCAGAGTAGATATGAACAATTCTTTTTAGCTAAAGACATATATAAATGAAAATACATGAAGGTTGATGAAGAATGAAAAAATGAAACAATAATCAAAGTTGATGTTGGCTTCAAGAGGCAGTGTAAGTTTCCTAAAGCCCATTTTCTACTGATTATAACTGAAATTCTGCGAGGGCAGGGGGAACTATCTGAGGCTCTCTGAAACATAGAGGAGAAGGGAGTTAAAACTTGAAGAAGTGGCCAAGGTGGGCAGATCATGAGGTCAGGAGTTTGAGACCAGCCTGACCAACATGGTGAAACCTCGCCTCTACTAAAAATACAAAAATTAGCCGGGCTTGGTGGCGTGTGCCTGTAATCCCAGCTACTCAGGAGGCTGGGGCAGGAGAATCGCATGAACCTCGGAGGCAGAGGTTGCGGTGAGCTGAGATCGCACCATTGCGTTCCAGCCTGGGCGACAGAGAGAGACGCTGTCTCAAAAGAAAAATAAAACCAAACAAAACATGAAGAAGTAATCCATACACAAGAGTAAGTTTGACTTTTTTTCTTCCATTTTCGCTCCATTAGTGGACCCTGTTGGGGAGTACTACAATGCAGACATCTAAAACTCAAAACCCCACCTTCTCTTTTTCCAGATTAGTCATGAGAAAATGCTCTAGCAGGCAGGAGAGTAAAAGAGACAGAACCATAAAAAGTTTCTCCTAATTCTGTGTATGAACTCACAAGAGTCTTGTCCTAGGTTCTGAACCACACATGCACAGGACAGACAGAAATCAGGATAGCAAAGCCTTAGAAAACTAATCAGAAATGCAAGGCACCACCCACAGAAAGTGAGTCAAAGCTCATAATGTGCAACTAGTTAGATTGATTACCTTTTAAAGCAAAAACAACATCCTCCAATGAACTCTCACAGGAGTCAGAGTCTACACACATAGTATTTACAATGTGCTGCATAAAATCCAAATTACTTGACAAAGATGCATTCTTTTTTTTTTTTTTTTTAGACAGAGTCTCACACTGTCACCTGGGCTGGAGTGCAGTGGTGCAATCTCGGTTCACTGCAACCTCTGCCTCCTGGGTTCATGCAATTCTCCCGCCTCAGCCTCCTGAGTAGCTGGGACTACAGGTGCCCTGCCACCACACCTGGCTAATTTTTTTGTATTTTTAGTAGAGACAGGGTTTCACTATGTTGGCCAGACTGGTCTCGAACTCCTGACCTTGTGATTAGCCCACCTCGGCCTCCCAAAGTGCTGGGATTACAGGCATGAGCCCCCGCACCCAGCCCCAAAGACCCATTTGTAACGGAAAGGCAGCTATAATAACTACATCCATACAAAAAAGGAAAACGAAAAATAAATAAAAAATAGAAAATCACAATAGGGATATATACACTATAAAAAAGAGAAGTGAAAACTTAAGGACTGAAAATATACAGTGCCTGAAATAAAAATATCAGTTAACGGTCTTGAGAGTAGAATGAAGTGACAAATAAAAGATTCTGTGAATTTGGAGATAGGTCAATAAAAAGTATCCATATGAAAAACTGAGAGAAAAAATGTTTTTTAAACAAAATAACTAGCCTAAAGGATCTATGGATTAACATTAAAAAGATCTAAGATGTGTATTTAGCCCTATATGTTTATAAAAGTTTAAGAATGTATATTATAATCCTCATAATTCCACTTCAAAAATGCAGAGATGTAACCAAAAAGACAAAAGATACATTAAAATGGAGTATTAAAACAAAAACTGTCAATCCAATAGAAGGCAGAAAAAGGAGAAAATAAACAAAAAACAGAATAAACAAGCATGTTCCCCCTCCCCAAAATGGTACACTGAAATCCAACCATATTAATAATTACATTAAATGTTAATGATCTCAGACAAGTGAAACAAAATACTGCCTTACAGGCCAAATCCAGTCTGCCACCCACTTTTGTAAATAAAGTTTTATTGGAACACAGCCATGCTCATTTGTTTATATATTATCTATGGCTGCTTTGTATGACAATGAGAGTTGAGTAAGTGCAACAGAAACTGTGTGACCCACAAAGCCAAAAATATTTATTTGGTCCATTACTGAAAAAGTTCAACTATTGGTCTAAATCTATGCTATGCAATAGAAATATAGGCCGGGTGCGGTGGCTCACGCCTGTAATCCCAGCACTTTGGGAGGCCGAGGTGAGCAGATCACAAGGTCAGGAGATTGAGACCATGGTGAAACCCCGTCTCTACTAAAAAATACAAAAAATTAGCTGGGTGTAGTGGCATGCGCCTGTAGCCCCAGCTACTTGGGAAGCTGAGGCAGGAGAATGGTGTGAACCCGGGAGGCAGAGCTTACAGTAAGCTGAGATCACGCCACTGCACTCCAGCTGGGTGATAGAGCGAGACTCCGTCCCAAAAAAAAAAAAAAAAAAAAAAAAAAGAAATATAATATAATACAAGCCACTTATGTGTTTTTCTGTAGGTACATAAAAAAGTAAGCAAACTTAAAAACAGGTGAAAATACTTTTTAAAATGTATTTTATTTAACCCAATATGTCCAAATTATGATTTAAACACATAATCAATATAAAAAGTATTTAAAAGATATTTTACAATCTTCCTACTAAGTCTTTGAAATCCTGTGTGTATTTCCAATAACAGCACAACTCAATTCAGACCTGCCATATTTCAAGTGCTCAGTAGCCACATGTGGCACATAGCCATTGTAATGCATTGCAGAAGTCTAAACACTTCAGGAGATGAGACTTTTATAGGAGGGATCAGCATGTGTTGCATGGGAAGAATGTAAATAATGGTAGCCAGAGAGTGGACTGTGATATATTAAATACGGCCACAAAAACATTGCAATTCCTGCCATTAAGTAGTGGAATCTATTTCCCTATTCCTTGAAGATAGGCCTACCTTCTGACTTGTTTTGACTAACAGAATGTGATAAAAAGTGTTGTATGAGTTCTAGAGCCTAATTCTCAATGGGACTTGTAGCTTTTTCTTTACATGCTTGGAAATTACCCTTGTTGTTTAAGGAAGCCTGGATCCAACTTTTGAAAGATAGGAGGTTTCACAGATCATTGATTATATAGGCAATAGCCAACACCAACACCCGAGGCATGAGAGTGAGGCTACCTTCAATGCAGCTTCCCTGCCTGGCCCCCCATCAAGCCACCGATGACTGCTACTACATGAGTAAGCCCAGGTGAGGCCTGTGGAAAACAGCCTGGCTTACCCAGGGCAAAATTTCAGAATCATGGGCACATACATGGTTGTTGTTTGAAGCCATTAGGTTTTGGAGGGCAGAAATGTAACACAGCAATAGATGACTGACAGAATATAATTCTATAACCCATGTCACCTGTGTAAGACCTTTCTGGGAAGTAGGATTTCTTGCTGAGCAAACTTCTATGCCTTTCACTAAAGTACTGAGAAAATTTAGCTGCTCTCTTGGGATGAAAATATCTATATATGGCTATTTTTAGCCCTCTCTACCACTTATAGTTTCTAAACAGCTCTCTTCATTGCCTATTGTCACTTCTATGGCAAGGACACATCTGTAACACTACACTTTCTGGCATTCCAGTGAAAAGAACCATTAAGTCTCTCTACTCTCAGACTTACATTCCTACATTTCATAAGAAATGCTGTAACATTCCCTTTTTCTATGTTTTCTAAGATTATGGTTTTCTAACTCCCTCCTTCCCTCCATAGGTTAAAAGATTAGCTTATATGGTGGTAGAGTGGGTGGCTGCTTCTGCCCAATCACCTCTTTTCTTAATTTTTTCCTGTCTTAAAGCTTTTCATGACAGATTCCCTTTGAAAAACCTCTGGCTGGCCAAAATGGGTTTGGGTCACAGGTCTAAAGTATACAAATGAGAGTGAATGGAGAATGGAAATTACATTGGTTGTTTGCACATTATCCTACACTATGGTTTTAATGGTTGTCTCCTCTGAAATTTATGTTGAAACTTAATCCCAGGCGGAGGTTCCAAGATGACCAAAGGAACAGCTCCAGTCTACAGCTCCCAGTGTGAGCGATGCAGAAGATGGGTGACTTCTGCATTTCCAACTGAGGCACCAGGTTCATCTCACTGGGACTTGTCAGACAGTGGGTGCAGCCCACAGAGCAGGGTGGGGCATTGCCTCACCCAGGAAGCACAAGGGGTCAGGAAATTCCCCTTCCTAGCCAAGGGAAGCTGTGACAGATGGTACATGGAAAATCGGGACACTCGCACCCTAATACTGTGCTTTTCCAACGGTCTTAGCAAACAGCACACCAGGAGATTATATCCTGCGCCTGGCTCGGAGGGTCCCACACCCACGGAGCCTCACTCACTGCTAGCACAGCACTCAGATTGAACTGCAAGGCAGCAGTGAGGCTGGGGGAGGGGCATCCACCATTGCTGGGACTTGAGTAGGTAAACAAAGCATCCAGGAAACTGGAACTGGGTGGAGCCCACGGCAACTCAAGGAGGCTTGCCTGCCTCTGTAGACTCCACCTCTGGGAGCAGGGCATAGCTGAACAAAAGGCAGCAGAAACTTCTGCAGACGTAAACGTCCCTGTCTGACACCTTTGAAGAGAGTAGTGGTTCTCCCAGCATGGAGTTTGAGATCTGAAAATGGACAGACTGCCTCCTCAAGTGGGTCTCTGACCCCAAGTAGCCTAACTGAGAGACACTTCCCAGTAGGGGCTGACTGACACCTCATACAGCCAGGTGTCACTCTGAGACAAAGCTTCCAGGGGAAAGATCAGGCAGCAACATTTGCCGTTCTGCAATATTTGCTGTTCTACAGCCTCCGCTGGTGATACCCAGGCAAACAGAGTCTGGAGTGGACCTCCAGCAAACTCCAACAGAACTGCAGCTGAGGGTTCTGACTGTTAGAAGGAAAACTAACAAACAGAAAGGACACCCACACGAAAACCCCATCTGTATGTCACCATCATCAAAGATCAAAGGTAGATAAAACCACAAAGAAGGGGAGAAACCAGAGCAGAAAAGCTGAAAATTCTAAAAATCAGAGCACCTCTTCTCCTCCAAAGGAACACAACTCCTCACCAGCAATGGAACAAAGCTGAATGGAGAATGACTTTGATGAGTTGAGAGAAGAAGGCTTCAGATGATCAGTAATTACAAACTTCTCTGAGCTAAAGGAGGATGTTCAAACCCATTGCAAGGAAGCTAAAAACCTTGAAAAAAGATTAGATGAATGGCTAACTAGAATAAACAGTATAAAGAAGACCTTAAATGACCTGATGGAGCTGAAAATCATGGCACAAGAATTAGGTACCGTATGCACAAGTTTCAGTAGCTGATTTGATCAACTGGAAGAAAAAGTATCAGTGGTTGAAGATCAAATGAATGAAATGAAGCTAGAAGAGAAGTTTAGAGAAAAAAGAGTAAAGAGAAATGAACAAAACCTCCAAGAAATATGAGACTATGTGAAAAGACCAAATCTACATCTGATTGGTGTACCTAGAAGTGACGGGGAGAATGGAACTAAGTTGGAAAACATTCTTCAGGACATCATTCAGAACTTCCCTAACCTAGCAAGGCAAATTCAGGAAATACAGAGAGCAACTCCAAGGCACATAACTGTCAGATTCCCCAAAGTTGAAATAAAGGAAAAAATGTTAAGGGCAGCCACAGAGAAAGGTCTGGTTACCCACAAAGGGAAGCCCATCAGACTAACAGTGGATCTCTTGGCAGAAACTCTAGAAGCCAGAAGAGAGTAGGGACCAATATTCAACATTCTTAAAGAAAAGAATTTTCAACCCAGAACTTCATATCCAGCTGAACTAAGCTTCATAAGTGAAGGATAAATGCTTACAAACAAATGCTGAGAGATTTTGGCACCACCAGCCCTGCCCTACAAGAGCTCCTGAAGGAAGCACTTAACATGGAAAGGAATAACCAGTACCAGCCACTGCAATAATGTGCCAAATTGTAAAGACCATCGATGCTACAAAGAAACTGCATCAACTAATGAGCAAAATAACAAGCTAACATCATAATGACAGGATCAAATTCACACATAACAATATTAACCTTAAATGTAAATGGGCTAAATGCTCCAGTTAAAATTGGCAAATTGGATAAAGAGTCAAGACCTATCAGTGTGCTGTATTCAGGAGACCCATCTCACATGCAGAGACACACATAGGCTCAAAACAAAGGGATGGAGGAAGATCTACCAAGCAAATGGGAAAAAAAAAAAAAAAAAAAAAAAAAAGCAGGGGTTGCAATACTAGTCTCTGATAAGACAGACTTTAAACCAACAAATGTCAAAACAGACAAAGAATGCCATTACACAATGGTAAAGGGATCAATTCAACAGGAAGAGCTAACTATCTTAAATATATATGCACCCAATACAGGAGCACCCAGATTCATAAAGCAAGTCCTTAGAGACCTACAAAGAGACTTAGACTCCCACACAATAATAATGGGAGACTTTAACATCCACTGTCAACATTAGACAGATCAAGTTAACAAGGATATCCAGGAATTGAACTCAGCTCTGCACCAAGCAGACCTAATAGACATCAACAGAACTCTCCACCCCAAATCAACAGAATATACATTCTTCTCAGCACCACATTGTACTTATTCCAAAATTGACCACATAGTTAGAAGTAAAGCACTCCTCAGCAAATGTAAAAGAACGGAAACTATAACAAACTGTCTCTCAGACCACAGTGCAATCAAACTAAAACTCAGGATTAAGAAACTCACTTAAAACTACTCAACTACATGGAAACTGAACAACCTGCTCCTGAATGACTACTGGGTACATAATGGAATGAAAGCAGAAATAAAGATGTTCTTTGAAACCAATGAGAAAAAAGACACAACATACCAGAATCTCTGGGACACATTTAAAGCAGTGTGTAGAGGCACATTTATAGCACTAAATGCCCACAAGAGAAAGCAGGAAAGATCTAAAATCGACACCCTGACATCACAATTAAAAGAACTAGAGATGCAAGAGCAGACACATTCAAAAGCTAGCAGAAGGCAAGATCAGAGCAGAACTGAAGGAGATAGAGACACAAAAAACCCTTCAAAAAATCAATGAATCCTGGAGCTGGTTTTTTGAAAAGACCAACAAAATTGATAGACTGCTAGCAAGACTAATAAAGAAAAATAGAGGGAAGAATCAAATAGATGCAATAAAAAATGATAAAGAGGATACCACCACCGATTCCACAGAAACACAAACTACCATTAGAAAATACTATAAACACCTCTACACAAATAAACTAGAAAATCTAGAAGAAATGGATAAATTCCTGGACACATACACCCTCCCAAGACTAAACCAGGAAGAAGTTGAATCCCTGAATAGACCAATAACAGGCTCTGAAATTGAGGCAATAATTAATAGCCTACCAACCAAAAAAAGTACAGAACCAGACAGATTCACAGCCGAATTCTACCAGAGGTACAAAGAGGAGCTGGTATCGTTCCTTCTGAAACTATTCCAATCAATAGAAAAGAGGAAATCCTCCCTAACTCATTTTATGAGGCCAGAATAATCCTGATACCAAAGCCTGGCAGAGACACAACCACAAAAAAAAGAGAATTATAGACCAATATCCCTGATGAACATCAATGCAAAAATTCTCAATAAAATACTGGCAAACCAAATCCAGCAGCACATCAAAAAGTTTGTCCACCACAATCAAGTTGACTTCATCCCTGGGATGCAAGGCTGGTTCAACATACACAAATCAATAAACATAATCCATCATATAAACAGAATCAAAGACAAAAACCACATTATTATCTCAATAGATGCAGAAAAGACCTTCGACAAAATTCAACAGCCCTTCATGCTAAAAACGCTCAATAAACTAGGTATTGATGGGACGTATCTTAAAATAATAAGAGCTATTTATGACAAACCCACAGCCAATATCATAATGAATGGGCAAAAACTGGAAGCATTCCTTTTGAAAACTGGCACGAGACAGGGACACCCTCTCTCACCACTCCTATTCAATATAGTGTTGGAAGTTATGGCCAGGGCAATCAGTCAGGAGAAAGAAATAAAGTGTATTCAATTAGGAAAAGAGGAAGTCAAATTGTCCCTGTTTGCAGATGACATGATTGTATATTTAGAAAACCCCATCGTCTCAGCCCAAAATCTCCTTAAGCTGATAAGAAACTTCAGCAAAGTCTCAGGATACAAAATCAATGTGCAAAAATCACAAGCATTCTTATACACCAATAACAGACAAACAGAGAGCCAAATCATGAATGAACTCCCATTCACAATTGCTTCAAAGAAAATAAAATACCTAGGAATCCAACTTACAAGAGATGTGAAGGACCTCTTCAAGGAGAACTACAAACCACTGCTCAGTGAAATAAAAGAAGACACAAACAAATGGAAGCACATTTCATGCTCATGGATAGGAAGAATCAATATCGTGAAAATGGCCATACTGCCCAAGGTTCAATGCCATCTCCATCAAGCTACCAATGACTTTCTTCAATGCCATCCCCATCAAGCTACCAATGACTTTCTTCACAGAATTGGAAAAAACTACCTTAAAGTTCATATGGAACCAAAAAACAGCCTGCATTGCCAAGACAATCCTAAGCCTAAAGAACAAAGCTAGAGGCATCATGCTACCTGACTTCAAACTATACTACAAAGCTACAGTAACCAAAACAGCATGGTACTGGTACCAAAACAGAGATATAGACCAATGGAACAGAACAGAGCCCTCAGAAATAATACCACACATCTACAACCATCTGATCTTTGACAAACCTGACAAAAACAAGAAATGGGGAAAGGATTCCCTGTTTCATAAATGGTGCTGCGAAAACTGGCTAGCCATATGTAGAAAGCTGAAACTGGATCCCTTCTGTACACCTTATACAAAAATTAATTCAAGATGGATTAAAGACTTAAATGTTAGACCTAAAACTATAAAAACCCTAGAAGAAAACCTCGGCAATACCATTCAGGACATAGACATGGGCAAGGATTTCATGACTGCAACACTAAAAGCAATGGCAACAAAAGCCAAAATTGACAAATGGGATCTAATTAAACTAGAGAGCTTCTGCACAGCAAAAGAAACTACCATCAGAGTGAACAGGCAACCTACAGAATGGGAGAAAATGTTTACAATCTACCCATCTGACAAAGAGCTAATATCCAGAATCTACAAAGAACTTAAACAAATTTACAAGAAAAAAATCAAACAACCCCATCAAACAGTAGGCAAAGGATATGAATAGACACTTCTCAAAAGAAGACATTTATGCAGCCAACAGACACATGAAAAAATGCTCATCATCACTGGTCATCAGAGAAATGCAAATCAAAACCACAATGAGATACCACCTCACACCAGTTAGAATGGCAATCATTAAAAAGTCAGGAAACAACAGGTGCTGGAGAGGATGTGGAGAAATAGGGACACTTTTACATGGTTAGTGGGACTGTAAACTAATTCAACCATTGTGGAAGATGGTGTGGTGATTCCTCAAGGATCTAGAACCAGAAATACCGTTTGACTCAGCCATCCCATTACTGGGGATATACCCAAAGGATTATAAATCATGCTGCTATAAAGACACATGCACACGTATGTTTATGGTGGCACTATTCACAATAGCAAAGACTTGGAACCAACCCAAATGTCCATCAATGATAGATTGGATTAAGAAAACATGGCACATAAACACCATGGAATACTATGCAGCCATAAAAAAGGATGAGTTCATGTCCTTGTAGGGACATGGATGAAGCTGGAAACCATCACTCTGAGCAAACTGTTACAAGGACAGAAAACCAAGCACCACATGTTCTCAGTCATAGGTGGGAGTTGAACAATGAGATCACTTGGACACAGGGTGGGAAACATCACAACATCATACACCAGGGCCTGTCGTGAAGTGGGGGGAGGGGGGCGAGATAGCATTAGGAGAAATGCCTAATGTAAATGATGAGTTAATGGGTGCAGCACACCAACATGGCACATGTATACATATGTAACAAACCTGCACATTGTGCACATGTACTCTAGAACTTAAAGTGTATTTAAAAAAAAAAAAAAGAAACTTAATCCCCAACGTGGCAGTACTGAGAGATGGGCCTTTAGGAGGTGACTGGGTCATGAAGGATGGATTAATCCATTCATAGATTAATGGATAAATGGGTCAACAGGTGGGTTTTCACAGGAGTGGGACTGGTGGCTCTATAAGAAGAGGAGGAGGCACCTGCGCTAGCACACTCAGCTCCCTCACCATGTGATGCCCTGTGCCACCTCAGCACTCTGCAGAGTCCTTACCAACAAGAAGCCCTCACCAGATACAGTCCCTAGACCTTGGACTTCTCAGTCTTTATTACTGTAAGAAACAAATTCCTTTTCTTTATAAATTACCCCATGTTTCAGGTATTCTGTTATAAGCAACACAAAACAGGCTAAGACATCTTACCACATTCATCTGTCCACATAAGTTGCAAGTATATGGTCAGTAAATTATCTTATAAGTGCTCCCACACTGAATGCATGGTAAATGCCAAATATGTAATTGTAATTTATTAGTTGAGCCAATAAATCCACCCAGATAAAATCCATGCCCTTCACATGTTGGTTTTACTCTCCTCTGGATGTTGGTGTTACCTCCAATCATTTTTTAGTTAGTTGGCATAAATTTTTCTCTCAGGCTGGGCGTGGTGGCTCCCACCTGTAATCCAAGCACTTTGGGAGGCTGAGATGGGCGGATCACCTGAGCCCAGGAGTTCAAGACCAGCCTGGCCAACATGGTGAAATTCTGCCTCTATTAAAAATACAAAAATTAGCTGGGCATGGTGGCAAGTGCCTATGATCCCAGCTACTCGGGAGGCTGAGTCAGGAGAATCGCTTGAAACCAGGAGGCAGAGGTTGCAGTGGGCTAACATCATGCCACAGCACTCCAGCCTGGGTGACAAAGTGAGACTCCGTCTAAAAAAAAAAAAAAAAAAAAAAATTCTCTAAACAGCCATGTAGACCATTAGTGTCTACTGGATAATTTTCTACTCAGAGACAAATAGAAAAGTGAATATGGCAGAGAAAGAGAGAGAATTATTGTTCACTTCATACCCATGAGAACATATTCTTAGTCTCCTTTTGACAGAAAATAGAGAAGTCCTTAATCTATAATTTTTGATGCTTTGATTAATCCAACAAAACAATAGCTGTGGTTTACAATCTGCTTCAATCAAGTAGATTTTATAGGTCACTGATTTTCTAAAATATCCTCATAAATAGATTCTATTATTGTTACTATAAGACAGTGTTATTATGCCAGACACTGACATAATATATGTGGGAATCAGTGCAAGACCCTGGAACATTGATCTGGCATGAAACGTAAATCAGATGCCATTCATTATATGAATGAATAAAAATGTGGCTGGGTGCAGTAGCTCACACCTGTAATCCCAGCACTTTGGGAGGCCAGGGCAGGCAGATCACTTGAACCCAGAAGTTTGAGACCAGTCTGGCAACATGGAAAAACCCCATCTCTACTAAAAATATAAAAAATTAGCCAGGTGTAGTGGCACATTCATCAAGTCACAGCTACTCAGGAGGCTGAGGCGGGAGAATCACCTGAGCTCAGGAAGTCAAGGCTGCAGTTAGCCACGATCATACCACTGGACTCCAGCCTGGGTGACAGGAGGGTGACCCTGTCTATAGATTCTCTACTAATTTTCTAAATATCAATGTGATTAGCAAATGGCAAGAGCTCAGATTTATCTAACAAGTGGTGTTTTTTCAAAAATCCAAATTCTTAACTATCTCTTTTCAGATCCTATTGAAACTTTAAGACAAAATAATAAAAATATTTTTGGAAATAATATAAAATGAATACATAGCATGTTTTCCATACATATGTAGGTCAAAGTGATGGCAGCAGTCTCCCGTCCGGAGTGGCCCCTGCAAAGATGCTGACTACAGCAGGGGAAGGCATGACTGGGACTGCGTGCTCTGTGGAGCTGGCAGGGCTGGGAACAGGTGGAACCCCGCTCCCTACCCAGTTGGCAGGGCGGGAGCCCCACACTCCCAGGCACAACTGCAGCTGCTCAGCTGTGGCTATGGAACCAGGCATCTCTGTACTCTTAGGGGCCAGGAAGCCCTCCTTCATAGGCAGACTTGGAGGTACCTGCTCCTCCTCCCTGGCCTTTCACCACTCCTGGCACCCCCTCCAGGACAGAACAAAGTTGTGGCTGAGCCTGAGCACTGTCACAAACCTGCTGGCTGTGCACACACTTGGGCTGGGGCTGACACACCAGCCCCCTGCTGCCTTGGCCCCCTCCAGACTTTGGGTGCTAACAAGCATGGGAGGGAGGTCAAGGGGGGAGGGGGCTGAGGGTGGCTCGGCACATGCCTACAGGTGCCCCTCTGTATGAACAGTCTGGGCATGATGGACAACAGGTGGCACACAGACTCCTGTGTGGAAAGGGGTGGGTCCCTGGTGAAACCCCACCCTCAAGCCAGGGATGGTCTGAAGCCTGGTGACTGGGCTGCCAGCTCCGGGTGGAGGCTGCAGCTCACAGTGAGAATTTACGGTGCTTTTTCCCAGCCACCCATGGCCACCCATGGACCAATCAACATGTACTTTTTCCCTTCTGAGCCCATTAAAAAAACCCAGACTCAGACAAACTCAGAGAGACATCAGGACTACCAGCTGCAAAAACGAGCTACCCATTTTGGGTCTCTTTGACTGTTGGGATGATCTGCCTGTAGAAAAGAGCTACCCACTGCGTTCTCTTCTCCACTGACTGCTGAGAGCTGGGTACTTGTTGGGACAACCTGCCTGCCGAAAGGAGCTACCCACTTCGGGTCTCCTAAGAACTGTCCTGTGCACAATGAAGCTCCTCTCCACCTTGCTCACCCTCCAGTTGTCCACATACCTCATTCTTCCTCGATGTGGGACAAGAATTTGGGACCCACCAAATGGGCAGGACTGAAAGAGCTATAACACAAACAGGGCTTAAACACACCGCCCAGCTCAACAACTTGCAGGTGATGAGAAGGAGAGAAGAGCTCCAGCCCTCTGGGGAGCCCAGACCTAAGGGCTCCTAGAGCCAGGGCTATGGCACCCTCTTTGGGGCTCTGCCGTTCCTGATGTCTCCAAGCTTCCAGGCAATGCTGTGTTCCCCTTGTCCAGATGCAGGTGCCCACAGTGGGAGCCACATGTTGTACATCTGGTCCGGCTGCAGCCTATCAGTGAGCCAGCACCTGTGCTGGCACCTGGAGCTGCCCACCCCTCCACAGCAGCCAGCATGCCAGACCCGTGCTCACTCACCCATATACCCCTTGCCGCTCCATGCCAGGCTCACCCTTGGCAGGTGTGAAATTCAGTCCAGTAGTGCAAGCTGAGTGCAGCCTGCCAGGCAGAGTGGGCGGAAGGAGCCCAGCCAGCCCCAGCGATACTCAGGCAGAAGGCCCCGCCAGCCACAGAGGTTTCCAGCTGGTGAAGTAACACCCCAAAGATCTCATAACAAAGTTTACAAAGTGAGCAAACTCTGCTGTCTTACTCTAGAGAGATAGAAAGTAGAATGACATTGGGAAATATGGGAGACTCTTAGAAGGTCCTGACACAAATTTTGAAAAACAAACTTCATGATTTTGGAAAGCTAATTTGAAAGTCTGATTAAATATTTTACCTTATTAACTTCATTTAGTAAATAACTAACTTCAAAGTCTGATTAAATATTTTAGCTTATTAACTTCACGTAGTAAATAACTACTTCCAAAAAATGTAATAACCCCTGTAATCCCAGCACTTTGGGAAGCCGAGACGGGAGGATCACGAGGTCAGGAGATCGAGACCATCCTGGCTAACACGGTGAAACCCTGTCTTTACTAAAAAATACAAAAAAAAAAAAAAAAACAACTAGCCAGGAGAGGTGGCGGGCACCTGTAGTCCCAGCTACTTGGGAGGCTGAGGCAGGAGAATGGCGTAAACCTGGGAGGTGGAGCTTGCAGTGAGCTGAGATCCGGCCACTGCACTCCAGCCTGGGCAACAGAGTGAGACTCCGTCTCAAAAAAAAAAAAAAAAAAAGGAATAATGCAGGTAAATGAGCATCCCATAACAAAGGATCCATTAGAAGATAGTTTTTAAGGAAAGAAAATACCCTTGGTACAATTTTTATTTCTTTGTTCCTTTTGTTCTCTCCACTCCATTTATTTTCTTTTTCAGTCCAGGTATTTAATTTCATCAAGCCAAATGGTTACATCATTATACAAGATTTTGATTTCAAATAATGCTGGATTTGATGGAACCAGTGATCTAAACAGGCATAACAATGCATCAGGACTTCTCAGAGAAACACAATGGAATAATAAAATATAATTCATAAGTATAAAATTTGTAATATTAGTAATTTTGTTGAAAATGCTTACTGAGCCAAGTTCTCCTTGGTGCCAAAGTCACTCCCCAACAGTAAACATAACAGTTCCAAAAAGTGGAGTTCCAGTAGCCTGAGAAAGTTAACACTGCTCTTGAAGGATTAACTTAAATCCAAAGAAAACACAAACCCCTAAGTGTAGAGAGTTTCATTAAACTGAAATTAAGAGCAGTACTTTGAGAGACTGGTATAGAGAAAGCCAAGTTAAAAAGTGTCTTTTCAGTTGAAAAGAATAATAACCACTTAAAAATTATTCAAGGTCATTTAAATACAAATATTATATTAAGTCTCTTTGACCATAGCTTTTGGAAGGCTTAAGACTTTTGGGGATTTTTTAAAAATACAACATGCAAATTTTTTAATGCATATGTGTATTTTCCCCTCAGACTCGTAAAGCAAGCTAAATTTCCCCCCAGATCTTGCGTAAATATGCATATACAAAATGCCTTCAAGTAACTCTCTTTCTTGGCTCAGAATCCCATGTATAGTATGTATGATGTTAATGAAGTTAATTACTCAACCTGTGGTCAGGATGCCAACCCACCCCCATGACCTCAGGTACCTTATTCTATCTGTTACAAACTCTTTCTCCAATACCTTCAACATCTCTATTTACCCAGGCAGACTGGCACCCTTAATTGTTTCTTCTCTGTGGGTAACAGAAGCTCTATAGGAAAAGTGGTGGCTACGTTCTCAATGCATAAGCAACTTCGGAATCTACCTCCTAGGGTTCACTTTAAGGCCTTTCATGACAGCTTTATTTACTCTTGTTTGTTTTTGTTTCCTATTGCCTCCAATTGAGGGCCTCCCTTTAGATACATGACAGTTGAAAACTCCACCTGCCTTTTAGTTCTCTCCCCTCTCAGAGGACTCTTTCCTTTGTTCTGCAGCCCAGAGGCCAGTCTCACCCTCACCCTACTGACTGTTTCCTGGGTCGTGGGCTCACCTCAGGGCCTGTCCTGTCCATGGCCCTGCTTTACTCTTTATCCACGTATGCAGTTAGCAGAAACCAAATCTTTTCTTACAGCTTTTAGATATGTTTAAGTCTGTCTCATCTAAAAATATCTTCCATTACTTAAGTTCCTACTGCAGGTTCAATCCTGCTATCTACTTCTCTTTTTAATCAAGCTCCTTGAAAATATAGCCTGAACTTCAGTCTCCATTTCACGGCCCCCAGAACATTGACTTCTGTTCCCAGCAGCACAAACAGCTTGCTCCTGCTAAGGATGCCATTGGCCACATCACTAGCTCCAGAGGATACTCTTGTAAATTTATTTCAAACTCACTGTGGCCTGAGACACTATAGACCTTTCCCTCTTTCTTGGAATTATCTCTGATGATATGTTTGGCACTTCATTCTTCTGGCTTCCTGGAAAAAAATAATTGCATTAAGTACAAATGAAAATCATCTCAAACATTCATAAAACTATGAAGATTGTAATACGAAACTCCTTAATAGTACTACACATTGAATACAAAGCAGCAAAAACTGCAGACACATACCACATGTTGGTCTTCAATATCTATTTGTTTAACTTTACTGGAAAGGTGCTGGCTGAGTGGGCCAAGAGTTATTCCAAGTTGGTTCTGATTCTTGAGGCCAGGGAAGATAGTCTGGAGCCCAAACCAGATCTACAGCCTGCACTGGACAAATTGTATCAAAGCCTAATGCTTCACCTGGAGGGCAACTCTCCAGAGCTGAGATTCTCCTTCTGATGACGCAGATATGGTAGCCTAAAGTTTCCTGATAGAAAAAGAAAAATAAAATGAAGGAAGAAGTGAAAAATTAGACAGGCTCAATTCTTTGTCTCCACTGTAATTTTCAGAGTGGTTGATGTGAGGTGCAGAGCTGAAGGCTGGCTGGAGGGAATGAGGTGCTTTCAATGATGTGCTGGCTTTTCTGAGTGGAAGGGTAAGCGTCAGATCTGCTTTACCCTCCCACTGAAGTTTCTTTCAGTTCAACAGGAATTCCTTGAATGTCCACTATATGCCAGACATTCTGATGGGCAATAGAGTCACAAAGACAAAGAAGGCACAACCTGTATCCTCAAGGAGCATCAGTTTGGTAAACACTTGATTTCATTACGTGAGGATCAGAGAAGCTCCTCTCCAGTGAAGCATCAGAATCCTTAACTCATCTGGTGGATTCTCTCCATTCTTCTCTGCTGAATTCACCAACCCAATTACACTCCTCAGTGCCCTGACAGTCCTATTTGTACCTATGCTTCTGAGTTTTCCTAATGATACCTTGGATAAAGATTGTATTAGTATCCTCAGTTTGTTAAGGGAAATTTCATTTCCTGTGAATTGATTATTATGGGTATCAATGTACTGCCTGCATTAGTCTTTCAGAGATGCTGTTTCTGTTGGATAAAACATTGGCAGAGTCTTTTGGCTCATCCCATGTTATCCACATTTCTGTTCCTTTTGTAAGTATTCCTATTGCTTTGGGATTTTAGTTGTTAAGAGGATAGTCAAATAGAATCAAAACAATTATGCAATAATGTGCATGCCAAGGTTTCCTGGCATCACTTACCAGAAATCTACAGTGTTACAGTGTATTGCCCAAATATTTTATTTACATTCAACTTGTCCCAAGGTATTGCTAAGAATAGAAATGAATATATAGCCTGTTTGCTCGGAGTATTAAGCCACATAGCCAAATTTGGATACGTTAATGTTGTATCTGTATCTCCCTCATGAATAGAGAATATGGAATTGAAAAATGACTAGCATGGAGGACAGAATGACTCAGAAATCTAAGAATAGCCAAAATCATGTGAAAAGACCCAAAGGCTGCTTCAAAATGAACTGCATCTGCCTGACTCACAAAACTGGCAAATTACACTATTTAGATCTATGCAAAATAGCATTGCACCAGCATTTTATCTGCATATTTAATTTTGCTTCGGGTTAGTAAGGATTTACCTTCTTTCTGTGAGATAACGTACAGGTTCAAAGGTGTACTCTAACTCAGAAAATAATCAAATTTGTTTTGTTTCTATCAGATTATAAAGTCATAACTTGGAGTCTTCAAAGTTATTTTAGGAATAGATTTGAAAATACACTTTGGTTGAACTAAATGCTCCTCAGAAGTCTAGGAGACACTAGCCACCGAAGCACTGAGAAAGGAAGATAAAAGCCTCTGTCACTATGGGAGACCCAGTGTTGCCCTACATGAGCACCTTATCCAGGATTCTGGGAATAATCAAACGTTCTAAGTAGTGTCCCCTCTGCTTTAGGATCATTAGCTGCTTTATTGGAATCTAATTGGGAAAAGAACCAATATTAATATGAGAAGACACATCCTTTACTATGCTCATCACACACTCACCAACAACATACCATCAGGGAAAGAAGGCAAGAGGCGGTCACTAAAGCTGAATGTCCTGCGTTAGCCACCATGTCAGTTACTCTCATTACCACCACACTGTGCCCTCTGGAATTCCTGCAGTTTGATCAACAAACAAACCTATATCCCAAATCTCTCCCCTGAAAGTCCTTGAAGCCCCTTGCCTTTGTTAAATTCTGGATCTCGTCTATGGGCTCAGCCTCCCCGGAGCCCTCTCACATGAAGGTTGTTTTGCTCTCAAAAGTACTAAAGGCATCCTTGCATCCACCACAGGCATCTTTGCAAATACCTTTGCTGTCTCCACACCACTATTTCTTCTGTAAATCCCCTGCTTCTTCTAGTTTCATGCCAACTGGAAAAAATACCCAACTCCTTTATCCCTGCTGTTATCTACTGGTCTCCCATTCATCACCCCTCATTTCCTGAAGATGTTAATTTCTGGTTAGCTCTCATCACACACAATGACTCCAACATCAATATGGATGACTCACTCAGCAGTCTGGCTTCTCCGTTTCTTGAACTTCTCACCCCAATAGTTCCCTTCTGCTCCACTTTGGCCACTTTCTTCAAAGAGCTCATTCTACACTTGTTTACGCAAAAATGCCCCATCCCTAAAACTTTGATGGCAGATGTTCCCTTCTCTCACCACTACCATTTAGCTTCCACCCGTATGTCTTTGATGCATCACTCTTTGATGTCAATGAGCCAATCCACCATTTTTTGCAGTTACCTTCAGCCCCCTCCATGCTTCAATTTCCTCCTTCTCTATCTTTGATGATGTGGTCCTTCTTTATGAATTCTCTTTCACAATTATTTTTAACTCCCTTTTGCCACTTTTCCCTTATGTACCAGCTTACTAAAACTCTAATCCAGTATGGATTAAACATTTATGTTCTCCTTGCCAGTGAATGTTGCACAGAAAAATTGAATGACCACATTGACTTTTTATTTTACTTTTTTTCTTCTTTTGTATTTGTAATAAAGTTTAAGAGTGCAAATGCAGTTTTCTTACATGAATATATTTTGTAGTGGTGAAATCTGGGCTTTTATTATAACCATTACTTGAATAATGAACATTGTACCCATTAAGTAATTTCTTATCCCTCACCCCACTCCCACTCTCCCATCCTCCTGAGTCTCCAGTGTCTATTATTCCACACTATTGTCTGTGTATACACACTATTTAGCTCCCACTTATAAGTGAGAACATGCAGTCTTTGACTTTCTGAGTTTTTCACTTAAGATACTGGCCTTCAGTTCATCCATGTTGCTGCAAAAGACATGATTTCATTCTTATGGCTCAATTGTATTTCATTAAACACACACACACACACACACACACACACACACACCACATTTTCTTTATCCAGTCATCCATAGATGAATGCTTAGGTTGATTCCATATCTTTGCTCTTAGTGAATAGTGCTAAGTAAGACTTTTTATTTTAAGTGCATTTTCTTTTAAAAAGTCAAATTCAATAACAAGTTAATTGTTCAATAACAAGAGCAATCTATTGTGTTTTTCTAATAGGCTTGCTTTTCTATCCCAAGATGATCATTTCACACCTGTTTTGTCTCCTCAAACTTCATCCTAAGGTATTCTTGGTTCTCCTTTCAGCTGAAGACTTCACCGTATTTGTCAATAGAGAAAGTAAGAATGGCCAGTGAGAAATTCTTCAGCCCCTCACCACCTTTTCTACATATAAATAAGATTCTGAAGAAAATGACCTCAATCAGATGGCAGCATAGGAGTTTTTGGTGCTCATCCCCTAAGGGAAACATCAATTTGAATAAGCATCCATGCAGGCTGTACCTTCATGAGAGCTACGGATTCCAGGTGAGAGATTATATCACCTCAATTGAACACAGAAATAAGAAAAGAAACACTGAAGATAGTAGGGGGCACAATTTCACATTACCCATGTCACCCCCATCTCCAAGCCCATGTAGTGCAGCTCAGAGAGAGACACCCTTCTCATGAGGAAAAAAGAGTGAAATGAGTACCCAACTTCACCACCAACCCCAGCACCAGACCCAGAAAATCCCGACACCGAGCCATCCCCTGCAGATACAAGCTCCAGGCCCACCTGCCCACTGACCCAGACACTGGGCTAGCCTGCCCAAGAACTCCAAAAGCAAACTTGCTCATGGGCCCTGCCAGCTAACCTACCTCGAATCTCTAGATGAGCTGACAGATGAAGGGCTCTTCTTGCCAAAGCCAGTCTGTAAAGATTAGCAAAGCTGCCTACTTCTCCCAATGCATAAACACCCAAAGCCAGGCCACAGAAACACGGATATCATCACCGACTCTTCCTTTTCTCATGACATGTCACCATTTCATGAATTTTAAAAATCGGTCTATTCTTTCACTAAAATATGTGTTAAATCCATGCACTTGTCTTCATTTTCATTGCCAACATGATAGCCTAAGTCACTAACATCTCTTTTCTAGATTTCTCTATGAGCCTCTTAACTGAGCTACCTATTCAGAACAACCCCGTGGGCATGAGACCTGTGCAGTCACCCAGGCCCTGCACTTAAAAGAGCCCTAAGTTTTGTTTAATGTTCTGCTGTTGTTTTGAATTTTTAATAATTTTTGATCAAGGGAACCACATTTTCATTTTGCACCATAACTCACAAATTCTGTAACTTGTCCTGTTCCCATTTGTTGTCTTGTTTCTTCTTATCCACTCTATGCTAGTTAAGTCAGGGTAATATTTTAGTAATGTTAATCATGACACTTCCCTGTGTAAACCATACTGATGGCTTTCCATTGCATTTGCTTTTATTTTTTTATTTTTCCGTTAAGTTATTGGGGTATTGGGATACAGGTAGTATTTGGTTACATGAGTAAGTTCTTTAGTAGTGATTTGTGATATTTTGTTGCATCCATCACCTGAGCAGTATACACTGCACCATATTTGTAGTCTTTATCCCTCATCCCCCTCACACTCTTCCCTATGCCAATGTCTAGAGGGGCTTCTCCAATGTTACCTTCCAGAAATTTTATAGTTTCAGGTCTTAGGTTTAAGTCCTTAATCCATCTTGAGTTGATTTTTGTATAGAGAGATAAAGTTTCATTCTCCTACATGTGGCTTGCCAATTATCCCAGCACCATTTGGTGAAAAGGGTGTCCTTTCCCCACTTTATGTTTTTGTGTGCTTTGTTGAAGATCAGTTGGCTGTATTTGGATTTATTTCTGAGTTCTCTATTCTGTTCCATTGGTCTATGTGCCTATTTTTATACCAGTACCATGCTGTCTTGGTGACTATGGCCTTATAGCATAGTTTGAAATCAGGTAGTGTGATGCCTCCAGATTTGTTCTTTTTGCTTAGTCTTGCTTTGGCTATGCAGGCTCTTTTTTGGTTCCATATGAATATTAGAATTGTTATTTCTAATTCTGTGAAGAATGATAGTGATATTCTGATGGGGATTGCGTTGAATTTGTAGATTGCTTTTGGCAGTATGGTCATTTTCACAATATTGATTCTACTCCGTCCATGAGCATGGGAAGTGTTTCCATTTGTTTGTGTTGTTTGTGATTTCTTTTGGCAGTGTTTTGTAGTTTTCCTTGTAGAGGTCTTTCAACTCCTTTGTTAGGTATATTCCTAAGTATTTCGGTATTTTTGCAGCTATTGTAAAAGGGGTTGAGTTCTTGATTCTCTGCTTGGCCTGCTGTTGGTGAATAGAAGAGCTACTGATTTGTGTACATTAATCTTGCATCTGGAAACTTTGCTGAATTTTTTTTTTTTTATCAGTTCTAGGGGCTTTCTAGAAGAGTCCTTAGGGTTTTCAAGGTAAGCGATCATATCGTCAGCAAACAGTGACAGTTTGACTTCCTCTTTACTGATTTGAGTGCCCTTTATTTCTTTCTCTTGTCTGATTGCTCTGGATAGGACTTCCAATACTATCTTGAAGAGGAGTGGTGAGAGTGGGCATCCTTGTCTTGTCCTAGCTCTCAGAGGGAATGCTTTCAACTTTTCCACATTCAGTATTATGTTGGCTGTGGGTTTGTCATAGATGGCTTTTATTACATTAAGGTATGTCCCTTGTATGCCAATTTTGCTGAGTTTTAATCATAAAGCGATGCTGGATTTTGTCGAATGCTTTTCCTGCATCTATTGAGATGATCATGTGATTTTTGTTTTTAATTCTGTTTATGTGGTGTATCACATTTATTGACTTGTGTATGTTAAACCATCCCTGCATCCCTGATATGAAACCCACTTGATCATAGTGGATTATCTTTTTGATACATTGTTGGATTCAGTGAGGTAGTATTTTGTTAAATGATTTTAGCATCTATGTTCATCAAGGATATTCGTCTGTAGTTTTCCTTTTTGGTTATATCCTTTCCTGGTTTTGCTGTTAGGGCAATGTCGGCTTCACAGAATGAATAAGGGAGGGTTCCTTCTTTCTCTATCATGTGGAATAGTGTCAAAAGGATTTGTACCAATTATTCTGTGAATGTCTGGTAGAATTCTGCTGTGAATCCATCTGGTCCTGGACTTTATTTTGTTGGTAATTTTTAAATTACCGTTTCAATCTCACTGCTTATTATTGGTCTGTTCAGGGTATCTAATTCTTCCTGATTTAAGCTGGGAGGCTTGTATTTTTCCAGGAATTTATCCATCTCTTCTAGGTTTTCTAGTTTATGTGGGTAAAGTGTTCATAGTAGCCATGAATAATCTTTTGTATTTCAGCGGTGTCAGTGGTTTCAGCTGTAATATCTCCTGTTTCATTTCTTATTGAGGTTATTTTGATTTTCTCTCTTCTTTTCTTGGTTAACCTTGCTAATGGTCTATCAATTTTATTTATCTTTTCAAAGAACCAACTTTTTGTTTCATTTATCTTTTGTATTTTTTTTTTGTTTATTTATTTAAATTTCATTTAGTTCTGCTCTGATCTTCGTTATTTCCTTTCTTCTGCTGGGTTTGGGTTTGGTTTGTTCTTCTCTAGTTCCTTGAGGTGTGATCTTAGACTGTCTGTTTGTGCTCTTTCAGACTTTTTGATGTAGGCATTTAGGGCTATGAACTTTCCTTTTAGCACCGCCTTTGCTGTGTCATTATTGTCATTCAGTTTGAAGAATTTTTTAATTTCCATCTTGATTTAGTTTTTGACCCAATGCTCATTCAGGAGCAGGTTATTTAATTTCCATGTATTTGCATGGTTTTGAAGATTCCTTCTGGAGTTGATTTCCAGTTTTATTCCACTGTAGTCTGAGAGAGTGCTTGATGTAATTTCAATTTTCTTAATTTATTGAGGCTCATTTTATGGCCTATTATGTGGTCTGTCTTGGAGAAAGTTCCATGTGCTGTTGAATACAATGGGTATTCTGTGGTTGTTGGATGAAATGTTCTATATATATCTGTTAAGTCCATTTGTTCCCATGTATAGTTTAAATCCATTGTTTCTCTGTTGACTTTTTGTCTTGATGAACTATCTAGTGCTGTCAATGGAGTATTAAAGTCCCCCACTATTACTGTGCTGCTATCTCATTTCTTAGGTCTATTAGTAATTGTTATACAAATTTGGGAGCTCCAGTGTTAGGTGCATATATGTTTAGGATTGTGATATTTTCCTGTTGGACAAGGCCTTTACCATTATATACTGTCCCTCTTTGTCTCTTTTAACCACTATTGCTTTAAAGTTTGTTTTGTCTGGTATAAGAATAGCTACCCCTGCTCTCTTTTGGTGTCCATTTGCATGAAATGCCTTTTGCTACCCCTTTAAGTTTATGTGAGTGCTTATATGTTAGGTAAGTCCCCTGAAGGCAGCAGTTGGTTGGTGAGTTCTTATCCATTCTGCCATTCTGTATCTTTTAAGTGAAACATTTAGGCCATTTACATTCAATGTTAATATTGAAATGTGAGGTACCATTGCTTTCATTGTGCTCTTTGTTGCCTGTATACTTTGGTATTCTGATTTTTGTTTTTGCTTTTTAACTTGTATTTTTATTTTATAGTTCTTGTGTGATTTATGCTTTAAAGAGGTTCTGTTCTGATGTGTTTCTAGGATTTGTTTCAAGATCTAGAGCTCCTTTTAGCAGTTCTTGCAGCGGTGGCTTGGTAGTGGCAAACTCTCTTGGCATTTGTTTGTCTGAAAAAGACTGTTATCTTTCCTTCATATGTGATGCTTAGTTTCACTGGACACAAAATTCTTGCCTGATAATTGTTTTGTTTGAGGAGGCTGAAGTTAGGTCCCCAATCCCTTCTAGCTTATAGGTTTTCTGCTGAGAAAACTGCTGTTAATCTGATAGGTTTTCCTTTATAACTTACCTGGGCTTCCGTCTCACAGACCTTAAGATTCTTTCTTTCATCTTGACTTTGGATAACCTGATGACAATGTGCCTAGGCGAAGCTCTTTTTGTGATTAATTTCCAGGTGTTCTTTGTGCTTCTTGTATTTGGATGTCTAGGTCTCTCGCAAGGCCAGGGAAGTTTTCCTTGATTATTCCCCAAAATCTGTTTATCAGGCTTATAGAATTCCCTTCCTCCTCAGGTACACTGATTATTCTTATATTTGGTCATTTAACATAATCCCAGACTTCTTGGAGGCTTTGTTCATATTTTCGTATTCTTTTTCCTTTGTGTTTGTTGGATTGGGTTAATTCAAAGACCTTGTCTTCGAGCTCTGAACTTCTTTCTTCTACTTCTTCAATTCTATTGCTGAGACTTTACAGAGCATTTCATATTTCTAAATGTTTCCAAAGTTTCCCGATTTTTCAATTGTTTTTTCTCTAAGCTATCTATTCCATGAATATTTCTCCCTTCACTTCTTTTATTACTTTTTGGATTTCCTTGCATTGCACTTCGCCTTTGTCTGGTCCCTCCCTGATTAGCTTAATAACTAACCTCCTAAATTAATTTTCAGGTACATCAGGGATTTCTTGGTTTGGGTCCATTGCTGGTGAGCTAGTGTGATTTTGGGGGGTGCTAAAGAACCTTGTTTTCTCATATTACCAGAGTTGGTTTTCTGGTTCCTTCTCATTTGGGTAGGCTCTGTCAGAGGGAAGGTCTAGGGCTGAAGGCTGTCGTTCAGATTCTTTTGCCCCACGGGGTGTTCCCTTGATGTAGTACTCTCCCCCTTTTCCTGTGGATGTGGCTTCCTGTGAGCCAAACTGCAGTGACTGTTGTTCTCTTCTGGGTCTAGCTACCTAGCAAATCTATCCAGCTCTGGACTGGTACTGAAGGTTGTCTGCAGAGAGCCCTATGACATGAAGCATCTATGGGTCCTCTCAGCCATGGATGGATACCAGCAACTATTCCGGTGGAGGTGGTGGAAGGTGCAATGGACTCTGTGAGGGTTCTTAGCTTTGGTGGTTTAATGCTCTATTTTTGTGCTGGTTGGCCTCCTACAAGGAGGTGGCACTTTCCAGAAACCATCAGCTGTGGAAGTATGGGGAGGAACCCACAGTGGGCAGAGCCCTAGAACTCTCCAGTATATGTCCTTTATCTTCTGCAAACAGGGTGGGTAGGGAAGGACCATCAGGTAGGGGTGGGGCTAGGCATGTCTGAGCTCAGACTCTCTCTGGGCGGGTCTTGCTGCAGCTGCTGTGGGGGATGGGGTGAGATTCCCAGGTCACTGGAATTGTGTATGTAGGAGGATTATGGCTGCCTCTGCTGAGCCATGCAGGTTGTCAGGAAAGTGGAGGAAAGCCTGCAGTCACAGGCCTCACCCAGCTCCCATGCAAACCCAAGGGCGGGTCCCACTGTGGCCTCCCACAACAGCCCCAAGTCTATTTCCAGGTGGAGTGTGGAGGGCTTGAAAACTTGCCTGATGCCATCTGCCTCCCAGCTGAGAGAGAAAAGGGCTTCAGATTCACACCCTCCCCCAGGTTCTGGCCAGGAGGTTTCTCACCCTGTTCAAAATGTTACAATGTTCACTATGGAATTCTTTCTTCTTGTGGAGTTTTACCTGCTGCTCCTCTGGCCACCCTTCCGATGGATCCCTGTGGTGTGGGGCAGGAACGGACTGCTTGGGGACCCAGCAAGCTCCCAGGGCCTTTCTGCTGCTTCCTCTACCCCTGTATTTTGCTGGGCTCTGCAATTTGACTCAGCTCCAGGTAAAACGGAAACTTCTCCCACAAACAGACCTTCAGCTTCTCCAGCGTGGGAGAGGAGGGCATCTCTTTCCCTCTTCCACAACTGGGGCACTCAGTATTTGGGAAGTCTCCTGGGTCCTGCAGGAGCAGTCTGCTTCCTTCGGAGGGTCTGTGGGTTCTCTTGGGATTGCTGGTTTGTTCTTGCAGTCAATCTGGAGCTAAAATTCACAGTGCAAGCCTCCGCATGCTCTCTGTCCAGAGCTGCAATCTAGTCCTGCCTCCAGTCCGCCATGATCCCTTAATCTCTTTCCATTGCATTTGAATAAATTTCTCACTCTTATGTTCTGCAAAGACCTGCCTGGTCAGGCAGCAAACCTCTCTTTCCAGCCTCATCACCCTCACTCACTAAAGTTTCAGGCACACTGGCATCTTTCAGCAGCTTATTGTACATGGTGGTTTCTGTCCTGCCTCAGATCTTTTGCACTTGATGTTTCCTTTCTTTAAAACACCTGTTCACATGATACTTCCATCTCATCCCTCAAGACTCAGCTTAACTAATAGTATTCGTCAGATATGCTAATTGCCGTAACACCACAAAAATCTCAGAGGTTTATCACACACTAAAAAGTTTATTTCACAGCCATACACAGTCCAGTCAGCTCAGCTTAGGTTGGTAGAGGCAGCCTTCCTAGTGGGGATGCAGGGCCCAGCCTCTTCTAATGAAGTGGCTCCATCACTTTCCAAGCCATCAGATTCCTGGGTTGTATCTGCTGTATCCAGCAGAGATATGAGGGAAGAACATGTGGAGGGTCACAGGAGAGAGGTGGTACCAGGGCTTAAAGGGGAGTTTGTTAATTTTGCCCACATTCTGTTGGCCCCATTTAACTATGCAAGAGGTTGAAAAATGGTGTTTAGCTATGTGCTCTGAAGGCAAAGGAAATAGGTTTCAGTACGTATGACTATTTGACCTCTGTCACTTACTCAGGAGGATAACATCGATTACTATGATGTGCATACTCACCATCCTGTGCATCCCTTACTATCCTGTGTAAACTCACCATCCTGTGCATCCCCTACTATCCTGTGCATACTTATCATCCTGTGCATCCCTTACTATCCTGTGTAAACTCACCATTCTGTGCATCCCTTACTATCCTGTTCATACTCACCATTCTGCACATCGCTTACTATCCTCCGCAAACCTACTATCATGTGCATCCCTTACTATCCTGTGATACTCACCATCCTGCACATCGCTTACTATCCTCCGCAAACCTACCATCCTGTGCATCCCTTACTATCCTGTGCATACTCACCATCCTGTGCATCCCTTACTATCCTGTGTAAACTCACCATCCTGCACACCCCTTAGTATCCTGTGCATACTCACCATCCTGCGCATTCCTTACTATCCTGTGCATCTCACCATCCTGTACATCTCTTACTATCCTGTGCATACTCACCTTCTTTTACACCCCTTACTATCCTGTGCAAACTCACCATCCTGCACATCCCTTACTATCCTGTGCATACTCACCATCCTGTGCATCCCTTACTATCCTGTGCATACTCACCATCCTGCACATCCCTTACTATCCTGTGCATACTCACTATTCTGTACATCCCTTACTATCCTGTGCATACTCACTATTCTGTACATCCCTTACTATCCTGTGCATACTCACTATTCTGTACATCCCTTACTATCCTGTGCATACTCACTATTCTGTACACCCCTTACTATCCTGTGCATATGTACTCTCTAGGCCACATCTCTTACTCAGGGAGATTACTTGCACTCTTGAAGACAGTGCATAATAATATTTAGAGACACATGTTCTGGAATTTGATGTCAAACTCCAAGGTCATCACTTATTAACTGTGTGATCTTGAGCAACCTACACAACCTCTCTGTCTCAAATAGAATCCATATCATAGAATCACTATGAGGAGACATGAGATAATGTAATGTGCTTAGTACTATGCTTAATTTTTTTGCTTTTTTTTTGTTTGATTGATTTTAGACTTGGGGATATATAAGCATGTTTGTTACGTGGATATATTCCATAATGTTTGGGATTGGGCTTCTTTTGTACACATCACCTAAATAGTAAACATAGTAACCAACAGGTAGTTTTTCAACCCTTGCCCTCCACCATCCCTGCCTCTTTTGGAGTCCCCAGTGCCTACTGTTTCCATCTCTGTGTCAGTGTGTACCCATTGTTCAGCTCCCACTTATAGCTGAGCAGTATTTATTTTCTGTTTATGTGTTGATTAACTTAGTATAATGGCCTCTAGCTGCATCCATGTTGCTCCAAAGGACATGATTTTTATGGCTATTCCATGGTGTATATGTACTACATTTCTTTATCCAATCGACCATTCATTGGCATCTAGGTTGATTCCATGACTTTGCTATAGTGCTGCAATGAACGTATGAGTATAGGTGTCTTTTTTTTTTTTTGAGACGGAGTCTTGCTGTGCTACCCAGGCTGGAGGGCTGTGGTGCGATCTCGGATCACTGCAACTTCCATCTCCCGGTTCAAGCAATTCTCCTGCCTCGGCCTCCTGAGTAGCTGGGATTACAGATACGTGTTGCAACACCCAGCTAATATTTGTATTTTTAGTAGAGAAGGGATTTCACCATGTTGGTCAGGCTCGTCTCGAACTCCTGACCTCATAATCGGCCCACCTTGACCTCCCAAAGAGCTGGGATTACAGGTATGAGCCACCGCGCCCAGCCAAGTGTAGGTGTCTTTTTGATAGAACAATTCATTTTGCTTTGGGTAGATAACCAGAAATGGGATTGCTGAGTCAAATGGTAGATCTATTTTTAGTTCTTTGAGAAATCCCCAAACTGCTTTCCACAGGGACTGAACTAATTTACATTCCCAGAAACAGTGTATAAGCATTCCTTTTCTTCACATCCTCGCCAACGTCTGTTAATTTTTGGCATTTTAGTAATAGCCATTCTGACTGGTGTGAGATGATATCTCATGGCAATTTTGATTTGCATTTCTCTGATGATTAGTGATGTTGAGAATTTTTTCATGTTTGTTGGCTGTTTGTATATCTTCTTTTGAAGAAGTGTCTGTTCATGTTCTTTGCCCTCTTTTTAGTGAGGTTATTTGTTTTTGTTGTTGTTGATTTGTTTTTGTTCCTTATAGATTCTGGATATTTGAGCTTTGTCAGATATATAGTTTTGCAAATATTTTCTCCCATTCTTTAGGTTGTCTGTTTAGTCTGTTGATAGTTTCTTTGACTGTGCGGAAGCTCTTCAGTTTCATTAGGTCTCAATTGTCAATTTTTATATTTGTTGCATTTGCTTTTGAGGTCTTTGTCATAAATTCCTTGCTTAGGCCAATGTCCAGAAGATTTTTTCCTAGTTTTTTTCTAGGATTTTTATATTCCTGAGGTCTTATACGTAAGTCTTTAATCTACCTTGAGTTAATTTTTGTATATGGCGAGAAGTAGGGGTCCAGTTTCATTCTGCATATGACTAACCAGTTTTCCCAGCACCATTTATTAAATAGGATATCCTTCCCCATTGTTTAGTTTTGTAGACTTTGTCAGAGATCATAATGTAGACACCTTTATTATTATTCAGCACTATATACCCAGTGCCTGGCCTAGTATTAATATGTTGCACAAGCAAGCATTGAATGCATATTGGTTAAACAAATGAAAAATAATAAGTAAAAAACTTTCCCTCATAGCTAGGACTCCAATAAAGACAAGAGTTATCTACTGGAACCCTCAGTTTACTGAGGACCTTAGTTGCTGGTGCTTAGTTCTCAGAAGGCTCTAACCTTTTGGGTGGTCTTAGACATGGCAATAACAGGCAATCTCTAATGTCACCCAATTATTTAAAAACTGTCTAGCAAACTTAATAAAACCAACGTGTCTCTTTTTCTTCCCTTAAAATTTTAAATTCACCCCTCTGTTTACATCATTTGATTTTCATGTTTTTTTAAATCAGACATTTTTCACACATGTGGGGAGCACTGAGATTTCTTTTAAAGCAAGACTGATGATGAAAGGAATCAATTATTGATTAAAATTAGCATAAAACTTGAAACTTAGCATCACCATATCATTTTAAGATAGTTTGAAAAGTTAATCATAAAAATAAATATGTGTTTTAGAAAATTTCAAATGCTATAGAAGAACGCAAAGTATAAAAGAAGACATTGTCCTCCACTACTGAACCCCAAGGACTCAGTCTCCAAAAAGCAGTGTTTACAATTTTTCATGCTTGTTTTCAGAAAATGTCTATGCACATATAAGCCTAATAAGGTTTTCTTATTTTTGTTGCCAAAAGAAAAAGTGAAATCGTGTATACAAATTTTTCTGCAACTTGCTTTTTTATTAACACTTTAGCTTTGATAGTTTTCTTCAGTGACTCATTTCTCATTCCTTTTACTGACTGCATGACATTCTATTAATAAATATACTATTATTTATTAACCAATCTCCTATTGGTAGATATATAAGTTGCTTATTCATTTGCTCTTTCACATGACTCTGTAATTGGAATATTTGAATATACTTTGTAGAATTATGGGAATATTTCTGTGTAATAAATTATTAGAAGGGAAATCTCTGGGAATATTTCTGTATTATAAATTCTTAGGAGGAAAATCTCTGCATCAAATAATATATGCCTTTAATTTTGAGTAATTTTGGCAAACTGCTGTCTAAAAAGTTGAATTATTTTAATTTTTAAGTGTTTGAGCATCATAATATATTCTTGTTTAATTCGTTTTTTAAAAAATCTAGATTAAAAACAAATTCTTTTATATGTTTTTGACTGTTACTATTTCTTTTCCCTTTTTGGTGAAATGTCTGTTCATACTTTTTTTTTACCATTTTATAGATTATTGTTAATTTTTCCAGTTTTGTGTACATTAAGTAAAATTAGCTTTTTATTCATCATATGTGTTGTACATAATTGTTCCCATTTTGTTTTTTCTTTTTTTGCTTTGACTTTGTTTATAATTTTTGCAATTGAACACTTTACAATTTTTTTTTTTTTTTTTTTTTTTTTTTTGAGATGGAGTCTCACTCTATCCTCCAGGCTGGAGTGCAGTGGTGTGATCTCGGCTCACTGCAAGCTCCACCTCGTGAGTTCATGCCATTCTCCTGCCTCAGCCTCCCAAGTAGCTGGGACTACAGGCGCCCACCACGACGCCCGGCTAATTTTTGTATTTTTAGTAGAGACGGGGTTTCACCAAGTTGTCCAGGATGGTCTCAAACTCTTGATCTCCTGATCCGCCCGCCTCGGCCTCCCAAAGTGCTGGGATTACTGGCATGAGCTACCCTGCCTGGCCAGTTTACAATTTTTAATAATCAATGCATCCATCTTTTCCTTTCCTGATTATTTCATGATGCATAGTAATGATTTTTACACTTATAAATAATATTCTATGCTCTTTTTTGGTGATTTTCAAATTTTCTTTAAATCTTGGATCTATTTGAAATTTGTTTTGGTATAACAAATGAGAAAAGTTACAAACGTATCATTGTATTTTGAAATTTTAAATGGTTAGGGAATTGTTTCCTCTTTTGCTAACTTTTCCTCATTGTCTTAGTTCATACAGGCTGCTGTAACAAAATACTGTACATTGGAGATTGTGTGTGTGTATAGCTATATATACGCTCCTCTGGAGAACCCTGACTAAAATGCTATTATTTTGAAATATAGCCAAATGCACATCTCATTAGTTCCATTGAATTAATTCCATTATTTTGATCCACTATATTCTTACTTCATTTGCCTGTCATGAGAGGTGAGTTATAAATCTCCTGCTATTATTGTTTCTATATATTGCTGCTTTGAATTTGTTACTCTGATGCTGTTTTCTCTGGAATGCAAAGATTCATAATAGGGCATGATGGAGCATCTCGCATTAAACCAAAGCCTCTGCTGAACACAACTAGATAGCCAAACAATAGAATAAGGCTGTGGGCATCAGACTGCTTCCAAGGACAAACAGGACATCGAAGTTCAAGGTCTTGGGGAGGACAAACCGCTTGGGGAGCCAAGTGAACAATTCACAGCTGGGTGTTGTCGTTGCTGTTGTTGTTGTTGTTTTGTTTTCCCCCTTAGTGCACTTGTCAGTTTTGTGCATAGAGCAAGAGGCTGAAGATTCAGAGAAAAGGTCAAGAAGCTGCCCCTGCTAAAGAGGCAGAAAGACCATCAGAACTTCAGGCCATCTCATGAGGCTGGAGAGACACAATTTAGAGACTTGAGGGGATAGGATTCTAGTGAGAAATTAGGGGGCGGCAAACAACATCCAATATTTTGCTGGATTTTCATGATGATATTGGGTGAATTCTACAGCTATGTGGGGAAAGGAATCTAAGAAGTCAAGCAAAATGGCTTTGGAAAACAGGGAGTTTTTAGCAGTCTCACAGTGCTTAGGAAACAGACTTTTAAGTTCTAGACACATGAAGGGACGGAACCCAGGAAGTAACCTGTACCTTAATCAGAATACCCTGGGAACTACAGCCTAGAAGCAGGGATGAAAGAAATCTAAATAGAGCCTTAACACAACTTCAATTTGGCCTTCAATTTAGTTTCTGACTGGATTAAGAGGATCAGGCCCTCACTCCTTCTGCTTTTTGGGGATGATAATATGATCAATCTTTTACAATTTTTCATATATGATGTCAGACATTGAATAAAAAACCTACCAGCCGTTATACTGTTTGTATTCTTCAAAATTTGTATGTTGAAATCTTAACCCTCAATGTCATAGAATAAGAATGTGGGGTTTTTGGGTGGTGATTAGGTCATGATGATGGAATTAGGATCCTTATAAGGGGATGAAGAGCCTAGAGCTACTTCTCCCCTCCATGTGAGAATACAGTGTGGACACAACCATCCACATACCAAGAACTTAACCATGCTGGAACCCTAACCTTGGACATCCAGCCTCCAGAACTGCAAGAAATAAATGCTTGTTGTTTAAATGACCCAGTCTTGGGTAGTTTCTTATAACAGCCTAAACAGACTAAGAACCGGGCATACCAAAACACAGGACTCTATGACCTAACACCACAAGAATAAAACAGTCAATAAAAAGAGATCCACAGGTGATCCAGATATTGGAATTATTCAATTAGGACGTTAAATTATTATAACTAATACACTGAAGGAAACAAAGAGAAAGATGAAAAATAGATGAAAAGATAGAAAATTTTACCAGAGAATTTAAATCTCAATGAAAAAGTCACATAGCAAAAACATGGCAACAATACACCCTGAGGACTACTAGAAGGGGGAGGTGAGGAGTGGGACAAGAGTTGAAAAAGTGACTCTTGGGTACTATGCTTGGTACTTGGGTGGTGGGATCATTCATACCCCAACCTCAGCATCATGCAGTAAGTATACTTAGGTAACAAACTTGCACATGTACCCCAAGAGTCTAAAATAAAAGTTGCAAAAGAATAAAAAATAAATAAAATGAATAAAGAATTTCACATGGAAATTCTAGAAATGAAAAAATAACACACTTGATAAAGGGACATGATAGCAGATTAGACAAAGTAGAATCATGACTTTGTGAACTGAAATAGAGATTAACATAAAAATTTTTTAAACTCGGATAAAATATTTTTAAAATGCAAAAATATATATAAGAAAAATAATCCAAATGTCAGACACACGTTATTGGAATACCAGAGGAGAGGAGAGAGAATCAAGCAAAAGCCGTATTTGAAGAGAAAATGATGGATGAAAGTCATCAAGCCACAGATTCGAGAAGCTCTTTGTACTCTCAGGATGAATACAAGTGAGATGAAACTTAGACACATCACAGCAAAACTTCTCAAAGCCAAAAACAAAGAGAAAATTTGAAAGCACTCAGAGGTAGGGGGTTGGGGAGACTGGAGGGAGATACATTACTATAAGGAGCAACAATAAAACTAATTGAGTTTTCAACAGAAATGATGAAAGCCAGAAAGTAATGAAATGCCAGTCTTTAAAGTACTCTCAATGAAATACCATCTTTACATCTTTATATTAGTTCTTCAAAGAACTAATTTAAAAGTAAGAATAGAGAGCTGGTAGGTTTTAACTCAACTATATTAGCAGTAAAACTAAATAAAAATAAATGAGAGATTGCCACACTATGAAAAACAAAAACAAGAGCAAAAAAAAATTGCAAGCACATATCCCTAATAAAAGTAGAAAACAGATTGAAAGCAAAAGACCAGAAAAAGATATGTCATGCAAATATTAAGCAAAGAATGGCGGTATGGCTATATTAATAAAATTTTAAAACATGAAGTCAAAAGGCATGACTAGAAATCAAGAGAGATTATTTTTAATTATTTTTAATGATAATCAACCCAGTATAAAACATAACAATGCTAAAAGATCTATTATTTGTAACTAATAGAATTGTTTATTTGTAACTAATAAAAATGATTGAAATTATAGGAAGAAAAAAGAGACAGGATGAAAAGGAAAAACAAACTCATAACGAGTTTAACATTGGTCTCTGTGTCATTATAGAACCAGCAGACAAAATACTAGTAAGGATATAAAAGATCTGAAGCTAATCTATAGTGTAGACACACTATATGATCTGCCTATGTGATAAATTTCACTAATCATTCCATACCATTCCAAAATGATGTGTATTTGTTAATTTTTGAGTACCTTATTCTTATATATCAATTAGGTCATATAAAGTGCACTGTACTCAAAAATTAACAACATCTACCATCCAGTAAAGGTTACCAAAATTCACTGTATGAAGGACTATCAAGTGAGACTTAACACTTTTTTTTAATAAATCAACTTTATTGAAGTATAATTTACATCTAATAAAATGCATCCATTTTACATGCACAGTTTGATGAGTTTTGACAAATGAATACACTCGTGTTGCCACCATCACAATCAAGATATAGAAAATTTCCATTATTTACGTCAAACAACTAACTCCCAGGCAACCACTGACACGCTCTATGCTTATTAGGCAGTATAACACAGTGGATAAAAATAAATTTACGGAGTCAGACTTCCTCAATTCAAACTTTAGTCCCACCATAACTAGCTGTGTGCCAGCCAAGATGACATTTAACCTTTCTATGTCTCAATTTCCTTTTCTGTAAAATGCATATCATAATAATAGTAACTTCCTTGAAGGTTGTTATGAAGATTAAGTAAGTTAATGTACAAAGGTGCTTAAAACTGTGCCTAGGACATAGTAAGTGACATACAGGCTTTAGCTATGTTCCTAGGGTAAAGATGTCCATTGCCCACAGGAACTTTGCTTAGAGACCTATTGTTAGATGAAGACAATGATGATAGCATGGTCCATTATTTTCCCTGTACAGAATTTTAACATAAAATTTATTTATGAAAGCAACTTCAATGCTAAGCATATTATAAGATTCAACTGAAGGTATGAGTTGCAATTCTACTTCCTTTACAAAGGCAAAAAAATGTATATTTACTGGAGAACCAGGGTTATTAAGAGCACCTGTTTATTCAGAAGGGCAAAAAAAAAAAAAGTAGTTTGCATTGTTTAGCACATTCTGTAACAAGCAAGTAAACAAGAAAACTCTAACTTTTTTCCATTGTTCTAAGTAAATTAGGTGCCTGTTGAGTGATAATAACAGTAATATTATCTACTTCCAATTCTCACTCTTCAGATACTTATGAGCAAAAAAGTAAGCATCATTAATAAGACAGGATAGTCTTAAATGTCATTTTCATAATTAATGCCCTGGACAAGTAGATTAATTCAGTGGGAAAATTATCTCAAGTCATTTCTTGTGAGTAGAAACTATGCAATCAAAATACATTTTTAAATCAAATGCGTATCTAGAACAAATTCAAGTATAATGTGATTATTTTATAAAAAGTAAATTAAGAGATTGGTGGATTATTTTGCTTTTAACTAGTTTCTCTCTAACAACTATAGTACCAATTACAATTAATTATATAAATTATGTCTAAATAAAGTACATAAATATCTTCTGACAGTTTTATATTCAACTTCCATGGTTCAGGAAAAGAATCTAAATTTATAATCAAGATAAACTAGGAACTGAATTAAACATCTTGATATAAGTAGGAGAAAATCTGTAATTAGCATGACATACAAAGAACCAACAGCCACCGATTATTGCTTTAATTGAGTATTTCAATCTGAAAGTTGTTTTTTAAAGATCGCTATCAATGGCAAACTTTTAAAATGTCAACATTTAAATTTATATTTAGAACATTGCTACATGTACACAATAAGAAAATATGTGAAATAAAAATGGAAAGAAATAAATCACCAGAGTTTTAAAGTAAACAATATTTAGACCCAGATCTCATAAAATTAACCATTTCACTCATAGTTTTACTTGGTATTACATAGATAAAGCATCAGTCTTAAAATATTGTGTTTTACCTTAACTACCCTCGTAGTAAGGCAATGGTCACTATAGAAGAATATATATCAATGATCATCTTTATTGAAGAAATTACACTAAAGAAAATTTAAAAGACAAATTAACCAACCACAATGTATAGGCTTTATGTGGCCCTTTTTCAAATAAACAAACTGGAGAAAAATGAAAAATGTGAACGTTAACTGGACATTTGACAATACCAGCAAATTAATGTTATTTTTAAGGTGTGATAATAGAATTATGGGTTTCTTTATTTTTTACAAATTCATAAAGAAATACTTACCAACAAAAAGCCAGTATGATGTCAGGAACTCAACCCAGTGGGTGCAAGAAGGAGCTAAGTAATTGACAATAAAAACAAAATAATCAGTCATGTCCTATTGACAACAGGGAAGTTCACAATTAGTGCATAGTGGTTCACTATACAGTTCTCTCCTTTTGTGTATGTTTGAGATTCTTCATAACACAGTTTTTAAAAGATGTTCTAATTGTTGTTGAAAACGCACTCATTTCATGAAAACAAACAGCGAATAAAGATATATGAGGTTAAGTGTGTGGGAATATTTGCTTCCTTCATAGAGAGCTCTTGAGTATTTAATTCACTCTGTGAAATAAAACATGATCTATAGGTTAAGACTTCTTTATCTCAAAAGGTTACAGTGAAAAAATTAAGATCATGGCAGGAGTTTATTATATATCCTTTAACTTTCTGGTTTCTCCAAAAACTGTAATAATATCGATGGTCCTGCAATTTGTAATTTCATAAAGATATTGTTTAAAAGGCAGAGAAAAGAGAAAAAATAGTAAGCTCTCAGAAAGTATTAATATTATTCAATTACTGACTTGTAACCACAGTGGTGTTGGCTATTGCTGTTGTCGTTATTCTCCATTTTCTGACATCGGCACCAGTTGGTAATTTTTTTCTTTAAAGTCTTATATGCTGGTTATTAAAAAGTATTGCTTTCCATTGGATTGTGTCAAGTTGACCTAATGAAGTTAAATGTCATGTGCTTTAGTGTGTAAACATCATTGTCTCTAGAGTATAAAAATGTACCTTAAGAAGAATGCAAGGGATGACCTCTGAGAAGCTTGTTAGCTGTTCTGTGATGTTGGAGGTAATCATAACAGGAATATGTGTGTTCCCAGTCTCCTGATAATAATGTCAACAAGTTTCAAGACACTGTTGCTTACTTTGTACCTCAAGAATTTGAGAAATTATTTTTCTTTTACCATGGGGTCCCCGATTCCATTTTGAACATTTCACAATTGCTATCTCCGATCCAGTCAGATTTTTGCATCTGAAATTTGCAAATTTTGCAAAGATTTTTTGCATATTTTGCAAAGAAACTGGTACACTCATTTTCCTTCAAACACTTTGATGTCATATGAAAGATAAGTGCATCTTGCCAAAGTTTATCACAGTAAATTCAAGCTGTGACTGTATTGACGTAAAACACAAACATCCAGATGAAAAGTGAAAAATCCAATGAATCATTTGAATGTTTCTATGTGAGACTCAAGTAGTTGAAAATAATGTTTCAGTTGCATGTGTTTTCAAATATGAAATCAGAACTCAAGAAATGAAATTCTTATATTTTTGTTGTGATCTACATGAAGACAGACAATAGCAATAAAATAACTGGAATACTGACCAACTTTTATATGAAAGGATTTAAATGGTTACGAATATCATGAAGACAAAAACCATAGATCATTTTTAAGAGATTACATTTTTCTACTGCTTTTGTTTTTAAAGGAAGTAGCTAAAAACAACTTCTTTTAAAAAATATTTTAAAACTAATATTTCTGTATAATATGTGAGGATAAGGATCTCTTATTTAATGATAATAAGCTCCTGAGTGGCCAAAGATTCTTAATGTTAAATGCAACAAACAATACAGTTGCTGGACATTATTTAAAAGCCTCACGTAATAGCTTTAGTCATGTTAATAGCAAATGCTTCCAGAGCGTTTTGCCAATAGAAGTCAATAACCACAGAAGAGGTGACAGGGAATGTAAATTGTAGTTTTTTGATTCTGGTGCTTGATAATATATTCTCTAAAAGTCAATACAGTTTTCCAATTTAGATGGCAGTAGTTTGGTTTCTAGTGATTAAGTAACCATTTAAAAGAGGTTAGTTGAGGCAAAAAAGCAGAACATACCAAATCCCAAAATGCAAAGAAGGCTGGGAACCTCCATAGCTTCAGACATTCATCGTTAGGTGTCACAATAACATGACATTCATTTCTTAAGTGGTTTATTAGCCTCACCTATTTGTAATATTTAATATTTAATAGCAAGGGATAATTGCCAACAATTAGGTCCTGGAGAGTGGCCAATCGACCAACATTAAAATAATGTTCGCCTCGGCAAACTTCCTAATGCTAGGTAAGTAAAAAAATGAGTAAGAAACTGACATTGTTGCTATGAGGTATTCGCAGGACACCTTCAGAAGCAGGGAGGCCAGAAGGCTTTTTGTTTTGTTTTGTTTTGTTTTGTTTTTGACACGGAGTCTCGCTCGCTCGCCCAGGCTTGAGTGCAGTGGCACGATCTCGGCTCATTGCAAGTTCCGCTTCCCGGGTTCACGCCATTCTCCTGCCTCAGCCTCCCGAGTAGATGGGACTACAGGTGCCCGCCACCATGCCCAGCTACTTTTTTTGTATTTTTTTTTTTTTTTTTTTTTTTAGTAGAGACGGGGTTTCACCGTGTTAGCCAGGTTGGTATCGATCTCCTGACCTCATGATCCGCCCCCCTCGGCCTCCCAAAGTGCTGGGATTACAGGCGTGAGCCACCGCGCCCTGCCCAGAAGGCTTTCTTTGAGTTACCTAAACAGCTTCAAACTGCACAGGAAAACCGGCACCTGCTGAGAAAGCTCAGCCACATGCCTGTCTGAACTCAAGTAACAGAAAATGTGTTTTCTCCTTTTGATCAAAGAAAACATATAGAGAGACAAAATGGTTGCATTTTATGAATATACCATTTTATGAATATACAATAATAAATGATAATTGCATCTGGAATCCAAATATCCCAAAATGACAGAATGCCAGGACAGGTGCTTTTATGTTCTCATCCATATACACAGAGTGTATGTGTGTGTTATTTAGGGTGTCAGACGGATCTGAGTTTGAATTTTAGCTTTACCATTTGCAAACTGTTAGAAATTAATCTTTCTAGTCCTAGTTTTGTTTGTTTGTTTTTTGTTTTGTTTTTTGAGACGGAGTCTCACTCTGTCGCCCAGGCTGTAGTGCAGTGGCACGATCTTGGCTCACTGCAATCTCCACCCTCCGAGTTCAAGTGATTCTCCTTCCTCAGCCTCCCGTGTAGCTGGGATTATAGGTGCCTGCCACCGTGCCCAGCTAATTTTTGTGTTTTTAGTAGAGACGGGGTTTCATTCACCATCTTGGCCAGGCTGGTCTTGGACTTCTGACCTCGTGATCCACCCGCCTCCGCCTCCCAAAGTGCTGAGATTATAGGCGTGAGCCACCGCGCCTGGCCTCTAGTCCCAGATTTATAACTGGAAAATGAGAATAATAATTGTGTTGACCCATTGTTGTAAAAATTAAAATAATGTGTGTTAAAATAGTATCACTGTTCCTGAAAGTGCTCAATAATTACTATTACATTATTATAGTCATTCATATGTAGAGTTTCCAGATTTAGCAAAACAAAAAAACAAAACAACAACAACAACAAAAAAAACAGAATTCCCAGTTAAATTTGAATCTCAGGTAAACAATGAATACTTTTTTAGAATAAGTATGCCTCATGCAGTATTAGAAACATACTTAATCTAAAAATTGAATTATTATTTATCTAAAATTCAAATTTAACTAAAGATCCTGCTTTTTATCTGGCAACCTTATTTACACATAAATGTGGTCAAGAAAATTCATTTATTTATCAGTTAGCTAAGAATGTATTGATAAATACTAAGATACCTAAGTCAGTCAAACAAAATGTACACATTAAAATTCATGGTCATTGCTAAAGGAAAGGCTCCCTATGCCTTCACTCAGTATCTATGTACCTTAACTTCAGATTTCAAGAGTTTATTTTCTGAGTAAGAGATGCTAGTTTTGGAGAATTGCGCTTACAAAAAATATAAAAGTATACTTGCTGTGGGAAAATTCCAGGCTCCAAAAGGAGGATTAACGCAAACTAGGGGCTACAAGAAGTGCTCCCAGGCAAGCCTGTCTTCCCTGAGCCCCTGGGCTTTGTCTTCTGATTTTCTCCTGTCAGCTTGCAAACCCAGACGGAGCCATGGACTTTGGCATTCCCATTGTTATCTCTTGTGCTACCCCAATATCTGGCCACAGTCACGTCTCTGATTCTGTTTCAAATCCACAGACTGAGCGTTGGAACAGTGACCATGTTTTCTCAGCATTTCCACCCCTGTTTTGTTCCTGGCTTGACTTTGTACTCCCGTCTCTGTGCCAATACCCTGCACAGGTCCATTTTGCAGTGTTACCAATACAGGAACTGTTTTCTAAGCCCAAACAGATTAGACTCCACAACTTACTAAAGAGCCAGATATAACAGGAACACTGATAGCAGTGAGAAATTATGATTAGCCACCTGACAGCAGTGATATGCTATAATAATAATGACTGACATTGGTCGAGAACTTACTATTGCCAGTCGCAGTGTTAGACACTTAACTACTTTACCCCTTTCATCCTCTTTAAAGTAGGCAATGTTACATCCATTTTAAAGATGAAGAAAATGAGATCACAAAGATAGTATGTGTCAGAGCTAAAATTGAATGCACCTCTCTAATTCTATGAACCACATCTCTTTGACCAAAAAAGCCTGCCTGCTCAGTGAAAGGGGGCATAGAAAAGAAAAAAATTAACTGTCATGAACCCAAAAAAGCACTGTAGTCTTGGGCCATTAAATATAGGTACAAATGCTTACCATTTGTTTTGTTTTGTTTTTTACATTTTGGGATACATGTGCAGAGCATGCAGGTTTGTTACATAGGTATATATGTGCCATGGTGGTTTGCTACACCTATCAGCCTGTCATATAGGTTTTAAGCTCCACATGCATTAGGTATGTCTCCTAATGCTCTCCCTTCCCTTGTCCCCCAGCCCCAACAGGCCCCAGTGTGTGATGTTCCCCTCCCCGTGTCCTTGGGTTCTCATTGTTCAACTCCCACTTATGAGTGAGAACATGTGGTGTCTGGTTTTCTGTTCCTGTGTTAGTTTGCTAAAGATGATGGTTTCCAGCTTCATCCATGTCCCTGCAAAGAACATGAACCCATTCTTTTTATGGCTGCATAGTTTTCCATGGTGTATGTGTGCCACATTTTCTTAATTCAGTCTATCATTGATGGGTATTTGTGTTTGTTCCATGTCTTTGGAGTGCTGCAATAAACATACATGTGCATATGTCTTCATAGAATGATCTATAATCCTTTGGGTATATATCCAGTAATGAGATTGCTGGGTCAAATGGCATTTCTGGTTCTAGATCCTTGAGGAATCACCACACTGTCTTCCACAATACCATTTGTATTTATATTTAGTGGCCTAAATAATACATATGTATGCGGTGGTCCTAGACTACAATACTACATATACATAAATGGGGCCAGATGGCCCACTCTATTATGATGCAGATCAATTCAATATTAAAGTTTAGAATACAGAATTATCACAAAGACTTAAATTATTCAGAGAGATAATATAGTGAGGTAATGAAACAAGTTTTGGGGTGACAGGGTCAGAAGGACCTGCATCTCAATCCTGGCTTCACCTCTTCCTTCTGGTTATGAGAACTGGGCCATGTTTCTTGGCTTCTTTAGGCCACAGGTTATTTTGTGAAATGAGGGTGACCATGGCTACTCCATAGGTTGACTGTGAGGATGAAATGTGAGTACAGTCAGTGTTTTTAGCTCAGTGACAGACATATCATAATCATTGAAAAATGTTAGTTTAACAGAACACAAGGAAACACGCAGTCTATTTTAGATTTTTGTCCCAAACGGGAGGAGAGAGGAGGGCAGAGGAAGAGGGAGGGGGAGAGAAGGAATGAGGGAGGAAAGGAAGAAAGAAAGGGAGGGAGGGAGGGAGGGAGGAAAAGAGAGAGAGAGAAAGAGGATCAATCCCAATCCCTCAGTCAAATGAAAGTCAGTTATTCTTAGGGTTCCCAATAGCAAAGCTGTGTGTGTGTGTGTGTGTGTGTGTGTGTGTCTGTCTGTCTGTCTATCCTCTATCATCTACCTGTTTCTTTGTATTCACTCACAGAACTATTTAAACTCTATCCTTTCAACAAATTTCAGATCCTGAAGAATTCCTCCTTATTGCTCTAAAGCTTTGGTCTTTCTAGCATCTAAGGAACTGCAGTGTAAGTGTGAGCACCCCAGCCCTAGCATTGGCACTAACCTTCTATACATTTTATATACTCTACTCTCTTTAGATATGGTCTGCATATTATATATGCTATACCTATACCTATCTACTGCAGACTTGCTCTTTATGTGCTAGTTTATCAGGTACACAATAAAACAAGAAAAACATCTACCACAGCCAATAATATAACCCAGAATGGAATTGTGTCTAAAATATAATCATAAGAATGTAACACGTCTCCACTCAAGAGTAGTTCTTTTTTTAAGCAATAAATGTCAAAGAGTGGTTGAGATAAATAGTTGTATCTGGAACATTCAGCATTGTGTGGCATTTTGGGAGTCAGACTGTGGGATATCCACACCTGGGTTTGTTTGAAAGATGCTGGAAACATACAGAAGGCAGTTGTGGTGGGTAGAATCAGCAGTGGGCATGTAGACCAAACATTGAGATTGTAATCCTAGTTCTATCATGCTCTAGTTAAGCCTCTTAAAATAGAGCTTCAATTTCCCTGTCTACAAAGTGTGTGCAATACCACCTAAATCAGAAGACTGTTGCTATAATTAAGCTTTGTAGGTAAAACTTGACACATAGTAGGTACGTAAATGATGTGGTTGGGAAAATTTCAACCTTGCCTTTGCTCTTCAAGAAAGAGTTAGTAAAAGCTGAATGACTGTGCTTGAAGGATTTGTCTACTAGTTTCAATGAAATAGGAGAAATCTTCCTGAAATGTTGGCTAGTTTTTGACATCAAAGGAGATAAGTACCCTTTGGGAACTCATAGAATGAAACCTTTTGACACTTCCTTTCTCCAGTTTAAGCCAATTGCTGAGTAAATTAACCAAGTGTTAAGGTCATAGAAAGTCCTTCTTGTAATTTGTTAAAATGTGTGTAGGAATGAATGTACTTAATACCATTGAGCTGAACTATAATTTCCAATGCCGTTTATAAAAATGGCTAAGATGGCAACTTTTACATTATTTGTATTGTACCATAATGCAAAAAATCTTCAGGAAAACTGTGTGTGTAGGAATGAGGGGGAACATAGGAAGGGCTACTTTTACTAAATATCCAGGTGGAAGGAATTTTTTGTTTTTATTTCTTGTTTATTTTCTTCTCATGCTTAAAAATTTAAATGTAAAGACTTAGAAAAAAATAAGACTAAAAGTACTTATTAAGAATCTTTTGATTTGAGCAATATTGTATGGGAAGGGTGGAGAGGGTCAAAGTACAAACTGATCACTCTGCACCTGGATGAGTTCAAAACACCTGCCGAGAATACAGAGAATTAAAACTTTGCAACAAAGTAGAACATAGCAGTTAATTTACCTAGTGGTATTATGTCAACCTGTCTCAACTAGCTTTCTGAGCAAACAAATGCTTCCTTTTAGGTATTTTCATTAGTTGTACAGATATTACTTAAACATATATGAGATTCCTTGAAGACAAACATAGTGCTTTAGTGACCCTCTATTAGTGATTTTAAAGTGCATCTCTATTAGTGATTTTAAAGTGCATATACATCCAATCCAATAAATTATAAAAGTAATATATTTCAATAAGCTAAAATGTAGGGAAAAAACATAATACTCCTAACACATTTTTTTGCTTTTGTGTATTAGTATGTAACTATAGTTTATATAGGTTTTTTTTGTTGTTGTTTGTTTGTTTGTTTGTTTTTGAGACGGAGTCTGGCTCTGTCGCCCAGGCTGGAGTGCAGTGGCCGGATCTCAGCTCACTGCAAACTCCGCCTCCCAGGTTCACGCCATTCTCCTGCCTCAGCCTCCTGAGTAGCTGGGACTACAGGCGCCTGCCACCTCGCCCGGCTAGTTTTTTGTATTTTTTAGGAGAGACGAGGTTTCACCGTGTTAGCCAGGATGATCTCGATCTCCTGACCTCGTGATCCACCCGTCTCGGCCTCCCAAAGTGCTGGGATTACAGGCTTGAGCCACCGCGCCCGGCCTTTTTTTTTTTTTTAAGAGTAGTGGTTGGTATTTTATTTTGGGCATATTAGCACATTTAGTGTTCCTATGCAACCCAAAAAGCAGATATTATTGTCATCAATTTGCAGACACACATACACACACATACACATACACAAAACAACTGTGAAACTCAGAGAATCTAAGTTATTTCCCAAGATCACACAGCTCATTTGTGGCAGATAGGAGATTTGAATCCCTGTATGTCTGGCTCTAAGCTGATGTTTTAATCATGCTATCACACAATTTCTTTGAAAATGCATACCATTGAATTTCTTTCATTTTATCATTCACCATCTATCCATCCAATCGACAGGTCATCTGTTGAATAAATATTGACTGTGAGAAAGAAAAAAAAATATCTGAGCAATGAGAGCTCCTTTAAATTACCAGTCCTTTAAATTACCAGCTCCTTTAAATTACCCCAAAGAGGCATTTAAAATGTAACAAGTCTCACTCTCCCTTGAACTAATTACCTCTTGAAAGCACTTGCTATGTGAGCATTTTGTGACTACTAACTGATGCCAAGTAGCCATAAAATACCATACTCTTACCATCATAACTCTTACCCTATAGTTTAACAATGTATGACCAATTGCTAATCAAAGCTATTTCTGTAACAGAGTAAGGTTTCCTGATGAACTAGTTTTATAATTGCCCCCTCTCCTGATTTGACTTTTTTTTTTTTTTGACAGAGTCTTGCTCTGTCGCCCAGGCTGGAGTGCAGTGGCTTGATCTTGGCTCACTGCAACCTCTGCTTCCTGGGTTCAACCAATTCTCCTGCCTCAGCCTCCCGAGTAACTAGGATTACAGGCACCCACCACCGCCCAACTAATTTTTGTATTTTTAGTAGAAGCAGGGTTTCACCGTCTTGGCCAGGCTGGTCTCGAACTCCTGACCTCGTGATCCACCTGCCTCGGCCTCCCAAAGTGCTGGAATTACAGGCATGAGCCACCGTGCCCGGCCTGCCTTTTCTTTAAAAATGTGAGCCCCTCCTTTGTTTGCCAGAGTCCTTCCCAAGACAACTTGGAAGTGTGTCCCTGGCCACAGTCCTCAATCTTGTCCCAAATATTCTCTCCATGTTAATTTTGCTTCAGCTTCTCCCTTTTAGGTCAACAAATAAATTATACTAATATAAAATCTGATGAACCATTCAGATTATACTACTAAAAACTAACCTACTTACAAAGGCTTTAGCTGTGTATGAGGTATGTGGTTCTATTTCTTCTAAAAAAAAAAGAAAACTGGGATACATGTGCAGAATGTGCAGGTTGGTTACATAGCTATACGTGTGCCATGGTGGTTTGCTGCACTTATTGACCTGTCCTATAAGTTCCCTCCCCTCACCCTCCACCCCCAACAAGCCCTGGTGTGTGTTGTTCCCCTCTCTGTGTCCGTGTGTTCTCAATATTCAATTCCCACTTATGAATGAGGACATGCGGTGCTTGGTTTTCTGTTCCTGTGTTAGTTTGCTGAGGATAATGGCTTCCAGTCTCATTCATTTCCCTGCAAAGGACATGATCTCAATTCCTTTTTATTGCTGCGTAGTTTTTGATGGTGTATATGTACATTTTTTTTATCCAGTCTATCATTGATGAGCATTTGAGTTGGTTCCATGTCTTTGCTATTGTAAAAGTGCTGCAATAAACATATGTGTGCACTTGTCTTTATAGTAAGATGATTTATATTCCTTTGGGTATATACCCAGTAATGGGATTGCTGGGTCAAATGGTATTTCTGGTTCTAGATCCTTGAGGAATTGCCACACTGTCTTCCACAATAGTTGAACTAATTTACATTCCCACCAACAGTGTAAAAGCGTTCCTATTTCTCCACAGCCTCACCAGTATCTATTGTTTCCTTTTTAACAATTGCCTTTCTGACTGGCGCGAGATGGTATCCCATTGTGGTTTTGATTTGTATTTCTCTGATGATCAGTGATGTTGACCTTTTATTCATATGATTGTTGCCACATAAATGTCTTCTTTTAAGAAGCTTCTCTTCACATCCTTTGCCCACTTTTTGATGGGATTGTTTATTTTTTCTTGTAAATATGTTTAACTTCCTTGTAAATTCTGCATATTAGACCTTAGTCAGATGGGTAGATTACAAAAATTTTCTCCCATTCTGTAGATTGCCTGCGCACTCTGATGGCAGTTTCTTTTGCTGTGCAGTAGCTCTTTAATTAGATCCCATTTGTCAATTTTGGCTTTTGTTGGAGTTGCTTTTGGCATTTTCTTCATGAAGCCTTTGCCCATGCCTATGTCCTGAATGGTATTACCTAGGTTTTCTTCTAAGGTTTTTATAGTTTTATAGGGTTTTACATTTAAGTCTTTAATCCATCTTGAATTAATTTTTGTATGAGGTGTAAGGAAGGGACCCAGTTTCAGTTTTCTGCTTATGACTAGCCAGTTTTCCCAGCACCATTACCCACTAGGAGATCTTTTCCCCGTTGCTTGTTTTTGTCAGGTTTGTCCAAGATCAGATGGTTGCAGATGTGTGGTGTTATTTCTGAAGTCTCTGCTCCATTGGTGTATATATCTGTTTTGGTACCAGCACCATACTGTTTTGATTACTGTAGCCTTGTAGTAGAGTCTGAAGTCAGGTAGCGTGATGCCTCCAGCTTTATTCTTTTTGCTTAGGATTGTCTGGGCTGTACAGGGTTTTCTTTGATTCCATATGAAATTTAAAATAGTTTTTTCCAATTCTGTGAAGAATGTCAATGGTAGTTTGATGGGAATAGCATTGAATCTATAAATTACTTTGGGTAGTATGTCCATTTTCGTGGTATTGATTCTTCCTATCCATGAGAATAGAATGTTTTTTCCATTTGTTTGTGTCTTCTCTTATTTCCATGAGCAGTGATTTGCAGTTCTCCTTGAAGAGATCCTTCACATCCCTGGTTAGCTGTATCCCTATGTATTTTATTCTCTTTGTAACGACTGTGAATGGGAGTTCGTAATTTGGCTCTCTGCTTGCCTATTGTTGGTGTAAAGGAACGCTCGTGACTTCTGCACACTGATTTTCTATTGTGAGGCTTTCCTGAAGTTGTTTAACAGTTCAAGAAGTTTTTGACCTGAGATGATGGCATTTTCTAAATATTAAATCAAGTCATTTTCAAACAGAGACAACTTGACTTTCTCTCTTCCTATTTGAATACGCTTTATTTCTTTCTCTTGGCTAATTGCCCTGGCCAGAACTTCCAATGCTATATTGAATAGGAGTGGTGAGAGAGGGCATCCTTGTCTTGGACCAGTTTTCAAAGGGAATACTTTCAGCTTTTGCCCTTTCAAAATGATATTAGCTGTGGGTTCGTCATAAATAGCGCTTATTATTTTGAGGCATGTTCCATCAATACCCAGTTTATTGAGAGTTTTTAACACGAAGGGATGTTGAATTTTACCAAAGGCCTTTTCTGCATCTATTGAGATAATCATGTGGTTTTTGTCTTTGGTTCTGTTTATGTGATGGATTACGTTTATTGATTTGCGTATGTTGAATCAGCCTTGCATGCCAGGGATGAAGCTGACTTGATCGTGGTGGATAAGTTTTTTGATGTGCTGCTGGATTTGCTTTGCCAGTATTTTATTGAGGATTTTTGCATCGATGTTCATCAAAGATATTGGCCTGAAGTTTTATTTTTCTGTTGTGTCTCTTTCTGGTTTTGGTATCAGGATGATGCTGGCTTCATAAAATGAGTTAGGGATGAGTCCCTCCTTTTCAGTTGTTTGGAATAGTTCCTGAATGAATAGTACTAGCTCCTCTTAGTATTTCTGGTAGAATTCGACTGTGAATCCATCTGGTCCTGGGATTTTTTCAGCTGGTAGGCTATTAATTACTGCCTCAATTTCAGAACTTGTTATTGGTCTATTCAGGGATTCAACTTCTTCCTGGTTATTCTTGGTAGGGGGTATGCATACAGGAAATGGAGAAGAAATCATCCATTTCTTCTAGATTTTCTAGTTTACTTGCATAGAGCTGTTTGTAGTGATCTCTGATGGTAGTTTGTATTTCTGTGGGGTCAGTGGTGATATCACCTTTGCCATTTTTTATTGTGTCCATTTGATTATTCTCTCTTTTCTTCTTTATTAGCCTAGCTAGTGGTCTATTTTTTTAATTTTTTCAAAAAACCATCTCCTGGATTCATTGATTTTTTGAAGGGTTTTTCATATCTGTATCTCCTTCAATTCTTCTCTGATCTTAGTCATGTCTTGTCTTCTACTAGCTTTTGGATTAGTTTGCTCTTGCCTCTCTAGCTCTTTTAATTGTGATGTTAGGGTGTCCTTCTAGCTTTCTGATGAGGGCATTTGGTGTGATAAATTTCCCTCTTAACATGCTTTAGCTGTGTCCCAGATATTCTGGTATGTTGTCGCTTTGTTCTCATTTGTTTCAAAGAACTTCTTGATTTCTATCTTAATTTCCTTATTTACCCAGGAGTCATTCAGAAGGAGGTTGTTCAATTTCCATGAAATTGTGTGGTTTTGAGTGAGTTTCTTAATCCCGAGTTCTAATTTAATTGCACTGTTGTCTGAGAGACTGTTAGGATTACAGCTCTTTTGCATTTGCTGAGGAGTGTTTTACTTCCAATTATGTGTTCGATTTTAGAATAAGTGCCATGTGGCTCTGAGAAGAATGTATATTCTGTTGATTTGGGGTAGAGAGTTCTATAGACATCTAGTAGGGTCCACTTGACTCAGAGCTGAGTTCAAGTCCTGAATATCCTTGTTAATTTTCTGTCTCGTTGATCTAATTCTGACACTAGGGTATTAAATCTCCCACTGTTATTGTGTGGGCATCTAAGTCTCTTTGTAGGTCTCTAAGAACTTGTTTTATGAATCTGGGTGCTCTTGTGTTGGGTTCATATATTTATTCAGAATGGTTAGCTCTCCTGGTTGAATCATTCCCTTTACCATTATGTAATGCTCTTCTTTGTCTTTTTTAATCTTTGTTGGTTTAAAGTCCATCTTGTCGAAGACTAGGATTGCAACCCCTGCTATTTTTTGTTTTCCGTTTGCTTGGTTAATTTCTTCCATCCCTTTATGTTGAGCCTGTGTGTGTCTTTGTATGTAAGATGGGTCTCCTGAATGCAGCACACCTTTGGGTCTTGACTCTTTACCCAATTTGCATTTAATTGTGTGTCTTTTAATTGGGGCAATTAGCCCATTTACATTTCAGGTTAGTATTGTTATGTATGAATTTGATCCTGTCATCATGATGCTATTTGGTTATTTTGCACACTAGTTGATGCAGTTTCTTTATAGTGCTATTGGTCTTTATATTTTGGTGCATTTTTGCAGTGGCTGGTACAAGTTTTTCCTTTTCATATTTAGTGCTTCAATGAGCTCTGCAGGGCAGACCTGGTGGTAACAATATCCCTCACCATTTGCTTGTTTGGAAAGGATTTGATTTCTCCTTCATTGGTGAATCTTAGTTTGCCTGGATGTGAAATTTTGGGTTGAAAATTCTTTTCTTCAAGAATGTTAAATATTGGACCCCAATCTTTTCTGGCTTGTAGAGTTTCTGCTGACAGGTCCGCTGTTAGTCTGATGGGCTTACCCACACTAGGTGACCTGGTCTTTCTCTCTGGCTGCCCTTAATAGTTTTTCCTTCATTTTGATCTTGGAGAATCTGATGATTATGTGTCTTGGGGTTGATCTTCTCATGGAGTATCTTAATGGTGTTCTCTGTATTTCCTGAATTTGCATGTTAGCCTATCTTGCTAGATTGGGGAAGTTCTCTTGAATAATATCCTGAAGTGTGTTTTCCAGCTTATTTCTAGTCTCCCCCTCTCCTTCTGGTACTCTAATCAATCATAGGTTTGGTCTTTTTATGAAGTCTGATATTTCTTGGAGGGTTTGTTCATTCCTTTTCATTCTTTCTTCTGTATTCTTGTCTGCACGTCTTATTTCAGTAAGGTGGTCTTCACACTCTGATATCCTTTCTTCCACCTGGTCAATTTGGCTGTTGATACTTGTGTATGCTTCACGACATTCTCGTGCTGTGTTTTTCAGCTCCATCAGGTCATTTATGTTCCTTTCTAACCAGGTTATTATAGTTAGCAATTCCTCTAACCTTCTATCAAGGTTCTTAGCTACTTTGCGTTGAGTTAAAACATGCTCCTTTAGCTCAGCATAGTTTTTTACTACCTATCTTCTGAAGCCTGCTTCTGTCAATTCATCCATCTGATCCTCTGCCAAGTTCTGAGCCCTTGATGAAGAGACATTGCAATCATTTGGAGAAGAGGCACTCTGATCTTTTGGGTTTTCAGCATTTTTTCATCGATTCTTTCTCATCTTCATGAGTTTACCTAGTTTCGGTCTTTGAGGCTGCTGATCCTTGGATGGGGTTTTGTTGTTGTTGTTGTTGTTGTTGTTGTTGTTGTTGATGATGATGATGCTATTGTGGTCACTTTGTGCTTATTTTTCTTTCAATAGTCAGGTCCCTCTTCTGTAGGGCTGCTGCAGGTTGCTGGTGGTTCACTTCAGGCCCTATTCATCTGATTTGCTCCCGTGTCTGGAAATGTCACTCAAGGAGGCTGAAGAACAGCAAAGATGGGTGCCTACTCCTTCTTCTGGGACCTCTGACCTCGAGGGGCACCAACCTGATGCCAGTAAGATTGTTCCTGTATAGGGTGCCTGACGACCCCTGTTGGAGGGTCTCACCTAGTTGGGTGGCACGGGGAGCAGGATCCATTTAACAAAGCACTTTGTCCCTTGGTGGAGAGGGTGTGCTTCACTGTGGGGAAACCCACTCACCTAGGCTCCCCAGACTCCTCAGAACAACCAGGAGGAGAGGCTAAGTCTGCTGGTCTTCAGAGACTGAGGCCACTCCTCCCCTAGGGACTCAAGCCCAGGGAGATTCGAATTATTTCCCTGAGCCTCTGGCTGAAGTTACTGGAGATCCTGCAGGGAAGCCCCATCCAGTGAGGAAGGAGGGGTCAGGGTTAGGCCTGAAGAGGCACTCTGGCCACAGACTGCCACAGCTGGTGTGTTGGGCTGTGGGGACAAGTCTTGGGACCAAGCCGTCCAGCCTCCCTGGCTCCAGCAGGGCAAAAGTGCAGCCTGGAGTTATAGAAATGGGTGCTGCCCTTCCCCCGCCCAGGGAGCTTACCTTGTTAGGCAGTTGCAAGTCTCAGCGCTGGCTGCTTCCTCCCCCAAGGAGCTCAAATGGCTTAGACAGCAGGCAGCCATGCCTGGTGCTGGTCACCCCTCCCCTGGGGAGTGCTGTAGGCTTAAGCAGATTCCATCTGAAAGGCTGTAAAAATCTGCACATTCTGGGGTTGGGACCCTAAGCCCCAGTGGCGTGGGTTGGCTATGGGATCTTCTGATTCATGGGTTGCACAGTTCTGTGGAAAAAGCACAGTCTCTCCCGCTGAGTAGCAAGCTCACTCACTGCCTCTCTTGGCTGGGAGGAGGGAGTTCCTTTTCCCCAAATGGTTCTCAGGTGGGCCACCACACCACACTGCTCTTCCTTCTCTCTGGGTCACGCCAGCCTTCTAGTCTGTTTTGATGAGAAAACTTGGATGCCTTGGTTGCCGGTGAAGGATTCACATGCTCCTTATGGTTTTTTCCGATGGAAGCCTCTGAATGCCACTGTTTCTAGTAGGCCATCTTGGTCCTGTCCCCTTGTAGGTTTTTATGTATAATTGTCTGTGTCTTTTTAATTTAATATACTACAATTTTTAGTGTTGTTTATAAAATTTCTCAATTACCACTTTTAATAAATAGTATTCCTTTACTGATGTATCATTATTTATAGAAGTTCAAATATTGAACTTCCATAGTTCAATATTTGGGTGGTTTCTAATTTGGGACTGCTATTTAAAATGCTTCAATAAATATGTTATTTTATACATTTTTATTTCTTTTAGAGTATTTCCACAGGACAAATTCCCTTAATCGAAATGTTTGTCTATATTATACATATTGCCTTATACAGTTTAGATAGTTGTCCCTGATCAAATCTCATGCTGAATTATAATCTTCAGTGCTGGAGGTAGGGCCTGGAGAAGTGTTTCGATCATAGAGGCAGATGCCTCACAGCCTGGTGCTGTCTTCCTGATAGTGGGTTCTTTCCAGAGAGCTGGTCATTTAAAAGTGTGTGGCACCTCCCTGCCCACTCTCTCCCTCTCTTTCTCCAGCTCTGCACTGGGAGATACATGCTCCCTCTTCACCTTCTGCCATGACTGTAAGCTTCCTGAGGCCTCCCCGACACCACGACATTTTCTCTACAGCTGTGGAACTGTGTGCCAATTAAACCTTTTTTCTTATAAATTACCCAGTCTCAAGTATTTCTTTATAACAATGTAAGAGCACCCTGATTGCCAAATTGCCTTCTAAAATTATCATACAAATTACATTATAATACAAACTATAAGAGTTGTTCCTCTTTTTATTTAGATTTGCTGACTTTAAAGGGAAATAAATAATACTTGTTCTCTTAGTTTTTGTTTGTTTGTTTGTTTTGGAGATGGGTCTACTCTGTCACCCAGACTGGAGTGCAGTGGCATGATCTGGGCTAACCGATCCTCCCACCTCAGCTTCCTGAGTAGCTGAGACTACAGGTGCCCACTACCAAGCCCAGCTATTTTTTTTTTAATTCTTTGTAGAGATAGGGTTTTTCCATGTTGCCCAGGCTGGTCTCAAACTCCTGGGCTCCAGCAATCCATCCACCTCAACCTCCCAAAGTGCTGGCATTACAGGCATGAACTACCTCACCCGGCCAGTTTGCTTTTATTTGATTACTAAATATATTGAGTTAAAATACAAAAGTCACTGTTAATTTGGATTTTCTGACACTTATAGTTAAATCTAATCCTAACTAATATAGAGACTGACTTATAGTTTACAATGAATACAAAGACTAATAATTTTTTACTTAATTTCTTGGGTCATTTACACTTACAAAATATATATTGCCATTTTATTCTTCCACATATAGTAACAATAAACCTTGTACAATTCAAAATATTCTCTAAAGATAATTTAGAAATGCAAATACAGTTTAAAAATTAATTGTGACAATTATGACCACTTTTCTGTTTAGAGACACTAGTAAGCATGGAATTACCTAATTAGTAGATTGAACCATATGAAATTGCCCATATTTGGCTGTGTTTCCTACAAAAAAAATTAATTTAGTGTATCAACCCAAAACATACATAATGTGAAAAAATGTTTCTCTACACTGTACCCTCAAGTTAGTAGTCATGAGCATCCTTTCTTGCATGAGGGCCAATTCAGTAAAGAAAATGAAAACATTCACAGTTCATGTTTTTAAAATTAGGTTTATGTGTGTGTGCTTTAGTAAAAGAAATGCAATCTTTGCAACTGCACTTATTTCAGTTAAGAGTTTTATAACTTTGCACTAAAATTTCAGAAACTATTGGCTAGCCATAAGTAGAAAGCTGAAACTGGATCCTTTCCTTACTCCTTATATGAAAATTAATTCAAGATAGATTAGAGACTTAAATGTTAGACCTAATACCATAAAAACCCTAGAAGAAAACCTAGGTAATACCATTCAGGACATAGGCATGGGTAAGGACTTCATGTCTAAAACACCAAAAGCAGCAGCAACAGAAGCCAAAATTGACAAATGGGATCTAATTAAACTAAAAAGCTTCTGCACAGCAAAAGAAACTACCATCAGAGTGAACAGGCAACCTACAGAATGGGAGAAAATTTTTGCAATCTACTCATCTGACAAAGGGTTAATATCCAAAACCTACAAAGAACTCAAACAAATTTACAAGAAGAAAGCAAACAACCCCATCAAAAAGTGGGCAAAGGATATGAACAGACATTTCTCAAAAGAAGACATTCATACAGCCAACAGACACATGAAAAAATGCTTGTCATCACTGGCCATCAGAGAAATGCAAATCAAAACCACAATGAGATACCATCTCACACCAGTTAGAATGGCAATCATTAAAAAGCCAGGAAACAACAGGTCCTGGAGAGGATGTGGAGAAATAGGAACACTGTTACACTGTTGGTGGGATTGTAAACTAATTCAACCATTGTGGAAAACAGTATGGCAATTCCTCAAGGATCTAGAACTAGAAATACCATTTGACCCAGCCATCCCATTACTGGGGATATACCTAAAGGATTATAAATCATGCTGCTATAAAGACACATGCACACATATGTTTATTGCGGCACTATTCACAATAGCAAAGACTTGTAATCAACCCAAATGTCCATCAGTGACAGACTGGATTAAGAAAATGTGGCACATATACACCATGGAATACTATGCAGCCATAAAAAATGATGAGTTCATGTCCTTTGTAGGGACATGGGTGCAGCTGGAGACATCATTCTCAGCAAACTTTCACAAGAACAGAAAACCAAACACCGCATGTTCTCACTCATAGGCAGGAATTGAACAATGAGATCACTTGGACATGGGAAGGGGAATATCACACACCGGGGCCTATTATGGGGAGGGGGGAGGGGGGAGGGATGGCATTGGGAGTTATAACTGAGGTAAATGATGAGTTGATGGGTGCTGATGAGTTGATGGGTGCAGCACACCAACATGGCACATGTATACATATGTAACAAACCTGCACGTTGTGCACATGTACCCTAGAACTTAAAGTATAATTAAAAAAAAAAATTCAGAAACTGCATAATCAACTTACACCACAATATTTGATGATAAATCTATAATTTTTAATACATCTTGTGTGAGATATGGTAGTATAGGATACTAAGGAGTAGCATTTTTAGGTTGGAGAGAAAAATTGACCTGAGTCCCACCATAGACCAGTAAAAAAAGAGATAGCATGTGAGGAAGTCATTTCTAAGTTCTAGGGAAGCAACAGTAGAGACTCTGCCATTTGAAGGGAAAATCAACTCTGCATCTATACATTTAATATATTTCTTTTCTTTTCTTTTCTTTTTTTTTTTTTTTTGAGTACTTCATTTGACTAAGGAACTTTCTCAGGTACGCAAGCAGTTTTATGCATCTAATGAAAAAAATTTAAAATATGATGTGTTACATATGTGTGTGTATTCTTAAAATATTTTAATATATCTGTATATATATGTTCTTAAAATATAAATATTGTATATACATTTTAGTAAAACTTTCAAATGAGAATTCCAAGACTGATCTTGGAATTCAAAGTCCAAATTATCTTAAATATCTGTAAATACGAATAGGTTCCTTAACACAAACATAATGATATAAAAGTTTAATTCTCTTAAATATTTCTAAACTGAAGTCTAGATTTTCTTAGGGTTGACAGATACTTGTGCACTAAAGAAAGTATTTTGTCAAACAATTTGGAGTAGATTCGTAGGAGGTAGGGGTGATCCTTTCGTTAGTCACATGAGATTGCAGAATAGCTGTAGATTTTGGCCAATATGGTGACCAAGAGTCTCCTTGGAACAAACTGAGCCTAATGACAATCTATAGCAGGGATTTCAGAGATGAACTCTCAGCTTTCCCCCAATATCCAGTTGATCTATTGTGCAGGGTTACTATGAGCATTAAATGAGTTAATATACGTAAAGTCCTTACATTGTTGCCTGGTACAGAGGAAGGTCTATGTTATCTCGTAAGCTTCATCTGACTAATCAGTCACAGTTTCCAGGGTCATTCTCCTGCCAACATTTTTGTCTCACAGTGGTCATATGTGTGGTTCCTATAGTGCTTCCAAATGCTAAATCCCTGGCAGCAGCCTCAGAATAAGTCAGCCCTAGATACGCACATAAGATTTCACAGTCCTGGCAAGATGAAACTACTCAAGAGTGGGGGAGGTTTTCCATGAATAGCTGAAGGAGATGGATTTTAGTCATTTAATATTGTAAAGGGTTTTTTTTTTTTTTTTCAGAGTGATGAAAATGTTCTGGAATTAGAGAATGGTGATAGTCGCACAACCTTGTGAATATACTCAAAACCACTGAAATGTTCACTTTAAAATGGTGAGTTTTATGATATGTGAAGCACAGCTTAATAAAAATAATTTCAACAAGTAATACAAAAACAAAAGCTAGATCTTTAATCACCAAGGCTGCATTAAAAAATTACCCCCAAAATACGGTGGCAGAAAATAACCATTTATTTTGGTTGTGTATTATGTGGTTCAGAAATTCAAATAAGATAGAGTAAGATGGCTTTGGTCTGTAATGTCTGGGGCCTCAGCTGGAAGGCTTCAAAGGGGTAAAATAATCTGCAGGCTCACTCATTCACATGTCTGGCAGTGTACGCTTGGTTGACATGTAAGGCTGAGACCTTAGCTGGGGATGTTGTCTGTAGCACTTTCTTATGGCCTTGCCACATGGCCTGGGCTTTCTCACAGCATGATGGCTAGGTTCCAAGGACAAATGTCTCAATAGAGAGAGAAGAGACAGCCAGGTGGAAGCTGTTTCATCATTTATGACCTAGCCTCTCAGAAGTCACCTCCAGTCTCCAGTGCATGCCATCCCTTGGAAGCAAGTCACTAAGGCTAGTGCATATTCAGTACTGGGAATAAAAATATCTTCTTTCTTTGGAGAAATGTCAGTATCATACTGCAAGAAAAGCACAGGAATAGGCTCTATTGGAAAACAAAATCTGCCACAGTGTTAAATAATAATATCTTCCTGAAAAACAAGTAAAATCTACTCAATGTAAATTTTGCAAAATGGAAACCCTGAGATTCTGCATATAAGCCATTAGACTTAAAGCAAAAACAATATGAAAAAATTTCTTCAACAGTATGACAACGAATGGGCAGACATTTAAAAGCTGTATTTATTCTGAGAACACTTTTTGTGTGTGTATTCCAGCAAAATCATTTATGCATTTATTGAAGAGAAATGTATTATGCCAAATATTCTTTTATGCTCTGGGATGTATGAGTGAGCAAGAAAAGACAAATGGCACCTAGCCTTCACAAGAAAAAAATAACTACAATGGAATTACACAAATGTGGTAAAAGGGAAAAGACAGTGTTGTAGGAGCACAGTTTAGTGATTCACTCAGATAACCCAGATCTGTAAATAGCTATAGTGTGATATGTGGCTTAGGTATTAATAATAAACAAGATTCAGGTTGGGCGCGGTGGCTCATACCTGTAATCCCAGCACTTTGGAGGCTGAGGTGGGCGGATCACAAGGTCAGGAGATCGAGACCATCCTGGTTAACATGGTGAAACCCCGTCACTACTAAAAATACAAAAAATTAGCCAGATGTTGTGGAGTGTGCTTGTAGTCCCAGCTGCTGGGGAGGCTGAGGCAGGAGAATGGCGTGAACCCGGGAGGCGGAGCTTGCAGTGAGCCGAGATCGTGCCACTGCACTCCAGCCTGGGCAACAGAGCCAGACTCCATCTCAAATAAATAAATAAATAAATAAATAAATAAATAAATAAATAAATAAAAAACAAGATTCAGAGAGAACATATTAGTTGCTGGAAAGGAAATTCCTCCCAAAAGTCAGGCCTACATGAAAGAAGGTAGAAATCAGAAAAAAACTTAGGCAATTTAAATAATTAGAGTAAAACAGGATAATTCAGTGGCAGAACTTATCTTCCCTTATCCTTTCCATCTCCTTTCCAACCTCCATTTTCCCAAACAACCACCCTAGAATAACTTGGTGAGGCAGTCAAGAATTTAGATCCAGGGGCTGGTGTTTTGAAAAGATTAACAAAATAAATAGACCACTAGCCAGACTAACAAAGAGAAAAGAGAGAATTATCAAATAGACACAATAAAAGTGAGAAAGGGGATATCACCATGATCCCACAGAAATACAAACTACCATCAGAAAATACTATAAACACCCCTACACAAATAAACTAGAAAATCAAGAAGAAATGGATAAATTCCTGGACATACATACCCTCACAAGACTAAACCAGGAAGAAGTCAAATCCCTGAAGAGACCAATAACAGGCTCTGAAATTGAGGCAATAATAGCCTACCAACCAAAAAAAGCCCACGATCAGATGGATTCACAGCTGAATTCTACCAGAGGTACAAAAAGGAACTTGTACCATTCCTTCTGAAACTTTCCAAACAATAGAAAAAGAGGGACTCCTCCCTAACTCATTTTATGAGGCCAGAATCATCCTGATACCAAAACCTGGCAGAGACACAACAAAAAAAGAAAACGTCAGGCCAATATCCCTGATGAACATTGATGCAAAAATCCTCAATAAAATACTGGCAAACCGAATCCAGCAGCACATCAAAAAGCTTATCCACCATGATCAAGTCAGCTTCATCCCTGGGATGCAAGGGTGGTTCAATATATGCAAATCAATAAATGTAATCCATCACATAAACAGAACCAATGACAAAAACCACATGATTATCTCAATAGATGCAGGAAAGGCCTTCGATAAAATTCAACACCCTTTCATGCTAAAAACTCTCAGTAAACTAGGTATTGATGGAACGCATCCTAAAATAATAAGAGCTATTTATGACAAGCCAACAGCCTATATCATACTGAATGGGCAAAAGCTGGACACATTCTTTGAAAACCGGCACAAGACAAGGATGCCCTCTCTCACCACTCCTATTCAAAATAGTTTTGGAAGTTCTAGCCAGGGCAATCAGGCAAGAGAAAGAAATAAAGTGTATTCAAATAGGAAGATAAGAAGTCAAATTGTCTGTTTGCAGATGACATGATTCTATATTTAGAAAACCCCATGGTCTCTACCCCAAATCTCCTTAAGCTGATAAGCAACTTCAGCAGTCTCAGGATACAAAATCAATGTGCAAACATCACCAGCATTCCTATACACCAATAACAGACAAACAGCCAAATCATGAGTGAACTCCCATTCACAATTACTACAAAGATAATTAAATACCTAGGAATCCAACTTAGAAGGGATGTGAATAACCTCTTCAAGGAGAACTACAAACCACTCACTGCTCAAGGAAGTAAGAGAAGACACAAACAAATGCAAAAACATTCCATCCTCATGGATATGAAGAATCAATATCATGAAAATGGCCATACTACCCAAAGTAATTTATAGATTCAGTGCTAGCCCATCAAGCTACCATTGACTGTCTACACAGAATTAGAAAAAACTACCTTAAATTTCATATGGAACCAAAAAAGAGCCTATATAGCCAAGAAAATCCTAAGGAAAAAGAACAAAGCTGGAGGCATTATGCTACCTGACTTCAAACTATACTACAAGGCTACAGTAACCAAAACAGTATGGTACTGGTATCAAAACAGATATATAGACCAATGGAATGGAACAGAGGCCTCAGAAGTAACACCACACATCTGCAACCATCTGATCTTTGACAAACCTGACAAAAACAAGCAATGGGGAAAGGATTCCCTATTTAACAAATGGTGTTGGGAAAACTGCCTGGCCATATGCAGAAAACTGAAACTGGGCCCCTTCCTTACACCTTATACAAAAATTAACTCAAGATGGATTAAAGACTTAAAGGTAAGACCTAAAACCATAAAAACCCTAGAAGAAAACCTAGGCAATACCATTCAGGACATAGGCATGGGCAAAGACTTCATGACTAAGACACCAAAAGCAATGGCAACAAAAGCCAAAACTGACAAATGGAATATAACTAAACTAAAGAGCTTCTGCACAGCAAAAGAAACTGCCATCAGAGTGAACAGGCAACCTTAGAATAGGAGAAAATTTTTGTAACCTATCCATCTGACAAAGGGCTAATATCCAGAATCTACAAAGAACTTAAAAAAATTTACAAGAAAAAAACAACCTCATCAAAAAGTGGGCAAAGGTTATGAACAGACACTTCTCAAAAGGAGACATTTATGCAGCCAACAAACATATGAAAAAAAAAAAACTCATCATCACTGGTCATTAGAGAAATGCAAATCAAAACCACCATGAGATACCATCTCATGCCAGTTAGAACGGTGATCATTAAAAAGTCAGGAAACAACAGATGCTGAAGAGGATGTGGAGAAATAGGAATGCTTTTACACTGTTGGTGGGAGTGTAAATTCGTTCAACCATTGTGGAAGACAGTGTGATGATTCCTCAAGGATCTAGAACCAGAAATACCATTTGACCCAGCAATCCCATTACTGGATATATACCCAAAAGATTATAAATCATTCTACTATAAAGACATATGCACATGTATGTTTATTGCAGCATAGTTCAGAATAGCAAAGACTTGGAACCAACCCAAATGCCCATCAGTGATAAACTGGATAAAGAAAATATGGCACATATACACCATGGAATACTATGCAGCCATAAAAAAGGGATGAGTTCATTTCGTTTGCAGGGACATGGATGAAGCTGGAAACCATCATTCTCAGCAAACTAACACAGGAACAGAAAACCAAACACCACATGTTCTCACTCATACGTGGGAGTCAAACAATGAGAACACATGGACACTGGCAGGGAAACATCACACACTGGGGCCTGTCGGGGGGTGGGGGCCTAGGGAAGGGATAGCATTAGGAGAAATACCTAATGTGATGATGGGTTGATGGGTGCTGGAAACCACCATGGCATATGTATTCCTAGGTAACAACCTACATGTTCTGCACATGAATCCCAGAACTTAAATTAAAAAAAAAAAAAAAAAAAGATTTTAGGTAATTGCATAAGTTCCAGAAACTTTTGAAGTCCTAAAAAATGGAAATAATGTTTATATAAAAAAAATTTAACTAACCCACATAACTTTTATGTGACATCACTATGCCCATGTCCATAGAGTTAATGTTTTTTAAATGTAAGACTCCTCACTGTGTTTAATCATTAAAGTACAGTTTAGCCCTAACCAATCATTTCCAGAAATTTTCATATTCTGTAGTCACACTGATGTTAAGCAGGCATTTTCTTTAAAACGCTTTGAATGGAACTGGGTTTCCCTCCCCCCAGCCTTAATTATTTTAGATAAAAGAACATGAAAGTAGTGACAACGTAATTATAGCTTTATGCAGCTGAAATTCAATCTCTTTATCAAGTTACATAAAAGAAACGGAGGCCACTAATTCACCCAGAAAACAGAACCAACAGCTGTAAGTTTTCCTGTCCAAGGTGGTTTGTCTCTCAAAAAGGAGCTTGCAGTTTTGTGAAATGCCATGTGGGATGAAGTGACTCCTGCCATTTTGAACACAAAAATTCAAAACTGCAACCAAGAAGATACTTTAGTCTGATTTTGAAACCACAGGATAAAAAGTTATTTTTAGTGCAGCTAACATCCCTGTAGGTGAAACTAGCATATTTTTCTTTTCAAAAGTGAGAAAAATAGTTTAGGAAAGGCCTTTCTGAAAACTCAACTTCTTAATTTTTTTTTCATATTGCCTAGAATACAGTCCCACTCCTTTCTGCTTTATCCTCCCTCCCCATCTTCCAACCTCACCTGAACTCTTATCATTGCGTATTGTGGTTTCTTCTATTTCCAACATTAGACTGCAAGCTCTTTGAGGGCAGGAACTGGTTTCACTGTATGTATATACTAACAGCTGGCATTTGTGGACACACAAAGAATGTTTCATGAAAGAAAGAATGGGAAGGAAGGGAGGAAAATAGGAAACAAGGAAGGAAGGGAGGAAGGGGGAAGAAAAGAAGGAGACAGGGAAGAAAACAAGAAAGGAAGGAAGAGAGGAAGAGAGGAAAAAAGGAATGAAGGCGGGAAGGAGGGAGAGAGGGAGAGAGGGAGGGAGGGAGGGAGGGAGGGAGGGAGGGAAGGAAGGAAGGAAGGAAGGAAGGAAGGAAGGAAGGAAGGAAGGAAGGAAGGAAGGAAGGAAGGAAGGAAGGAAGGGCATATAGAGGGAAGCTAGCAAACCGAAGAGTGAGGGGAAAATTGATTTTGAAGATTGAAGCAAAATTGATGATGACAGAATGTAGGTTCTGAGCAGCATCCTAGATTTTTAATTTTTATTTGTTTAGGTTTAATATTTTGACCTTAATAGGGACTAGGGTGAGGGTCTCATTTTCTCTCACATTGTCTTTTACTAATCTACATGAAAGTAACATCTGACTTACAAAAATAGGTTATACATTTAAGCGCTGTTGCCACTGATGTTGCTAGGAAGTGAGGGCAGGGTTACATTCTGAGATTTTTCCCACAGACTCTTTTTTTCCCTGCATTTCCTCCGGATTTGTAACATGAGGGAGTTAAAGGTAATCATGAAGACTGAAACACAAAACCACCTTGCATTTTACTACAATCTTTCTCACAACTCCAGTTAACATGTTCAATTGTACCAACTTTATTACTCATCAGAAAAAGAGGTATCTTGAAATTCAAATTACTTTTTGATGGGCTTACATCACTATCACTTTATCACAGATAGCTCAACAGTGTTACTGTGAAAGCAAAGGGGCATTACCATCTAGGGGACATCTTTGCAAGTTAAATTCATAGTAGTTTAAAAAAAAGGTGCTCATCATACTTCTCAGACTCAGACTTCATTTCTAAAAATTGCCTTATTTCTTTGTTGATCTCTAATTGTTAAAAATAATATTCTCAATATAAATATTATGGAATGAATTCTGAATAGAAGTTATGCACACTGAAAGAAAAGCCTGCATAATGATATGCATTCATATGATCTCAACCTATGATGATATACCTTGACACAGAAATCTGGAAGCAAGGAAATGTTTTTTTTTCAAAATTGGAAACATGGATAAGTTACCTAAACTTATATTTAAGAATTAAACCAAGCTGGAACTCCTTCCACATTTTGGAGACAACAAATATCCTTAAATAAATACATAAGGATGAGTGAAACTTTTAAAGACTTAGAGCCATCTGGGCTGTAGCCCTTATACCTGGAAAAACAAGCCAATTCTGGTCATGAGCTTGATGGTGTCAAAGGACAATTGCAAAACTTATCTGGATGCCAGGTTGCTGCCACACATGGAAGAACTAGTCTGATATCAAGGGATACCACTGGTAATTTCATGGTGTTGCCTGTGTTTCATGTCATTGGTGAAAACAATTTTCATTGTCCTTATTCCCTGAGGGAATCATACAAAGGGCACAATTTTAAAATCCACATTAACTATGATCAAAGCTATATATAATATCTACAAAATCCTTCGATTTTAGAAAGATCTAGCCTGGTTAATGAATAGAAGATTAAGGAGGTTTTACATTTTTTCATCACAATTGGTTTATGAATTACCTAAGAAAACTCAGCATATTAAGTATCTCAAGAACTGTGGCATAATATACAGCTTTTAGAAATAATATGCCATTGTTAATCAAAATGTTATTGGGTTTATTACACCAGTTTCTGTGAATTTAACTTCAGATTGTTTTAGAGGGCTCTGACACATAATGACACATACATCTTGTTGGGATCCAAAATAGAATTGAGCTCAAATATTTGACATGACTTTTACAGAGATAGAGTTTCTATTCCAAAAAAGGCAAAGCAATATCTAATTACCATAAGACATAGCAACTATCAAAAATCATATACTAAAAATATGCCCAGGAAGCCCTATTTGATTCTCAGGGATGAGGATTTAAGATTAAAGAACATTTTAATAAATAAGAGAAGACATAGGCAGAAAAACCCAGTAAATAAAATTTGTTTTGTGATGTTATTTAATGTTTTGTCTCTCCAAAAGTGAAATCATGGTACGTGCCCAATAAAAGTAAGTAATTTATTACCAGAACATTAAACAGGTTGTAGGCATAGGATTCAAGTTATTTTAGTATCCCATCTGGCAAGATCTTGTGACTAAAACCAATGAATACTAATCTTCTAATCTATATGCCCTGGAGATAATTCTTCATAAAATTTCCTAGGGAAATATGATGGTCCAATTGACAGTGGGTATGTGACCAGGGGGAGAATCACAAGGTCAGGAGTTCAAGACCAGCCTGGCCAACATGGTGAAACCCAGTCTTTACTAACAATACAAAAAATTAGCTGGGCTTAGTGGCATGCGCCTATAATTCCAGCTACTCGGGAGGCTGAGGCAGGGGAATTGCTTGAACCTAGGAAGCAGAGGTTGCAGTGAGCCAAGATCACGCCACTGCACTCAAGCCCGAGCAACAGAATGAGACTCCATCTCAAAACAAAAACAAAATAAACGTATTGTTTTCATTGTCACGGAATTGTAAAATTTTGTTTATTTTTATATATCAAAATAAAGGAAGAACTGATTTCCAAAGCCAACAGGAAAGAGAAAATTGCATATTATCTTACAAATTATGCTGTTTTGATGGCTAATTCCTATGCTTCCAGATAGTTGGTTCTTAATGATCCAAACTCTCTACATTGTACAGTTATGGTCATGATTGCTATAAAAGCAACTATGGCTAATTATAACCAAGTAAATGTAAATACCATATTTATTTGAATAATGAATTCATGGTAACAAATGCTGTATATGAATATCAAGAACATCTTTAAAAGTATGAAAATATAAAGAGGTCATTACGACTCTTAAAAGTTCTAGTTCCCTATATGGCCAAATATAGTGTGTGAACTGATCGTAATGTTTCCCAGCCAAGTGAGTAAGAATGACAAATAGAATCAACTTGTCTCCATTAATAAGTATAGCTTATTGATCAGTTCTGAGAAGGGCACTGGACTCTAATGGCCTCAGAGTAATTGAAGTAGTCTATGCTGTTAACAATTTGTAGTCGAGGAAACTAAAGCACGGAAATCATCAGACAAAAGCAGTCGTCATTCCAGGGCTGGGACCTACAAATCCTAAATCACATCTTGACTTATTACTAAACTATGTTCCAGGGAGTTTCCTGTTTTCTTATTAGCAGTCTTTATTTTAGATTGGGTTTGAAAAACTTCTCACGTTGCTTTCAGTGATTTATTTTCTAGTACAATTAGATATAATGATTAAAACGTTTAACTTTTTTTTTTTTTCCGTGAGCTTGGATACCATCTAAGCAGACTCCCCCTTCCCATACTCTATAAGTAAATGGGACAGAGTGGTCAGAAAGAAGTACGTGCTTTCTCTGCCAAGGTTAAATTGACTAAAACTGATAATAATATACTAGAACAGAAAAAAAAAAAAAAAAAACCCAGAGGACTAGTTTTGTTGTTGTTGTTCTTCCCTTTCTTTAAAAGCAAATAGTCATTTAGCAACATATCAAAAAGTCTTATTGGAAAAATATATCTTGGTGTTATCAGTGTTATTGCACATATTCCATAACAGAGAACAGAACAATGATTATCCTGCCAAGCAAATCATAAATTATAAATATATTTTCAATTCTGCCCTACTTTGAAAGCTCTGTGAATTTTACACATTGAATTATCATGGAACAGAAATTCAGTAAACGTGAAGGCAACCTGATTTTTCTAGTTTAGAAAGGCTTTGTTCAATATCATCAAGAAAACTCCATCTTAAAACTTCTTAAAATCAGGCCAAGTGTCTCAGGAACCACAGGCTTCCGTATAATGTAACTGTATAGAAGAACAAATGATGCAATTTAAAGCAAATGGTGCTTGCAATATCACTTTATGTGTGCATAATTCTGTAACTGAACAAATGAATTAAATTAGCCTGTAATGGTGATCAATGGACTTAAACTGTCTGAAAATTATCCAAGGTATTAATCATGTATAAGAAAAACTTATATACAATTATCTTATATAGACTTATATTGACTTATATAGAATTGTCTCCAGGGCATATAGATTATAAGATTAGTAGGCCAGGCACGGTGGCTCAAGCCTGTAATCCCAGCACTTTGGGAGGCCGAGACGGGTGGATCACGAGGTCAGGAGATCGAGACCATCCTGGCTAACCTGGTGAAACCCCATCTCTACTAAAAAAAAAATACAAAAAACTAGCCGGGGCGAGGTGGCGGGCTCCTGTAGTCCCAGCTACTCGAGAGGCTGAGGCAGGAGAACGGCATAAACCCGAGAGGTGGAGCTTGCAGTGAGCTGAGATCCGGCCACTGCACTCCAGCCTGGGCAACAGAGCGAGACTCCCCCTCAAAAAAAAAAAAAAATTAGTATTCATTAGTTTTAGTCAGAAGACCCTGCCAGTTTTATATATTATATATAAATGATGTAATGATATAGAACTGCTTTAAGTCATGAAATAGATTCAGAATTGGATTTTTTTCAAGTATATAGAGAAAGAAAATTAAGACACACGATTAAATATGATTTATGGTCATTTAAAAGTGTTTCCTAACTACAGAAATACAACCTGAATCCAGTTTGGTAAATTAAAAGAATAGGAAAACTTACAAATGTCTTTCTTAATGGAAGGCATGAATATATAAATAGCATAATAGATAAATCATAAAAAATAGATAAATCGTAATAAATGTGTGTTTGCGTTAATCTTCTTTCTGCTGATCATGTCTTTAAATGAGTATTAATGATTCCTAAGTGTTTTTTTGTTTTTGTTTTTGTTTTTGTCCGTTTTATTCCTCCAGTTCTTGCCTGATTCCCTAACTAAGCTATGAGGTCAATGTACATAGTTATTGTTCATTGTGTATTACATGAATTAAAAACAATCAGCAGAAACAATAAAAACACAGATGCTCAATAAATATCTGTTAAATAAAATGAATACATGGAACTAGAGAAATAAAAACTCTAGATACTCCACAAAATAATCTCCATGACTAAATTGCAGTTTGAACATTTAACTATATGAAAAGTCACATTAAGCAATACATATACACGCAAGTAGAAATTTAATAAGAATTTGTTGAAGTCTGGTGTGGTGGCTCACGCCTGTAATCCCAGCACTTTGGGAGGTCAAGGCGGGTGGATCATGAGGTCAGGAGATCAAGACTATCCTGGCTAACACGATGAAACCCCGTCTCTACTAAAAATACAAAAACTTAGCCGGGCATGGTGGCGGGCACCTGTAGTCCCAGCTACTCGGGAGGCTGAGGCAGGAGAATGGTGTGAACCTGGGAGGGGGAGCTTGCAGTGAGCCGATATCATACCACTGCACTTCAACATGGGTGAAATAGCGAGACTCTGTCTCAAACAAAAACAAAAACAAAAACAAAACAAAACAAAAAAACACAAAAGAATTTGACTTGATAATCTTGAATGCAAATATAAGAAGGAAACGAATTACTTATTTTCTACAATGGACTTTACTAGACGATGAAGGTGCTAAAAATATGTTTAAACAAAAGATGAGAAAGGCCATTTCATACTCCTTTATTATTATTGGAATTTGGAGCTATAGCAGGCCATTAAACACATAAAGTGACTCATGTTTGGCCCTGAAATATCCCCTGGCATTACTCTACTGCTACCACTCAGACTGCACCCCTTAGACTCACATCACAATGAAGTGCTTTTGGGTACTAAGGCAAAATCTCTCCATGTCTGATATCTCAATGAATCTCTGTTTATAGTGTAATAGCAATAGTGTAATACTGTATAATGTAATGGCAATTCCTTTTATACTTTATAGTATAATAGAAATTTGTGAATTTGAGAATTCGCAATTGTCCTTGGTTAAAGTACAAGCACCATCTCTAAAGGTCACCAAGCACCTTCCCAAAATTCACTAAGATCTGACCCCTAATTAACTATCCAGCTGAATTTCAAGCCTCTCTGACTCTTATGCCACCTCAGTCTTCCTCGCAGCCATAGCAACTACTTGCAATTCCACCAACATCCCCCAGTCTCTTTCACCCCTCCAAGTATGTGCACATCTTATTTCTTCTGTTTCAAATTCCTTCTTCCCTCCTGCACTGACTCCTTCATCTCGTTAAAACCATTTACCTTTCTTTTTTTTTTTTTCTTTTTTTTTTTGAGATAGAGTCTTGCTCTGTTGCCCGGGCTAGAGTGCAGTGGTGCAATCTCGGCTCACTACAAGCTCTGCCTCCCATGTTTCTCCTGCCTCAGCCTCCCAAGTAGCTGGGACTACAGGCGCCCACCACCATGCCCGGCTAATTTTTTGTATTTTTAGTAGAGTCGGGGTTTCACCATGTTAGCCAACATGGTCTCGATCTCCTGACCTAGTGATCCGCCCGCCTTGGCCTCCCAAAGTGCTGGGATTACAGGTGCAAGTCACTGCGCCTGGCCTAAAACCACTTACCTTTCAAATCTCATACTTGATTCATCATTCTGCTTTATCAAATCTTCCATGATCAACAGGACTGGATGAAACACCTAACAAGTGTTTATTGTGTTATATAGCAATTGCCATTTACCTGTCTCTCCCCACTACAACGGAAATGCAGAATGTCTTAATTATTCTCAGGAATCCCCAAAGCCTGGAATTTTACCTTGTATATATGGCAGATACTCAACAAATACATGCTAATGAATGAAGAATAAGTAGAAGTAGAAAGACAACGAACATATTAAAAGTTCCTTTTTTTCAAAATAAAATATTTTATTTTGAGACAGAGTCTCACTCTGTCACCCAGGCTGGAGTGCAGTGGCGCCATGTCAGCTCACTGCAACCTCCACTTCCTGGTTCAAGCGATCTCGCGCCTCAGTCTCCCCAGTAGCTAGGATTACAGGTACATGCCACCACAGCCAGCTAAGTTTTGTATTTTTGGTAGAGACGGGGTTTTACCATGTTGGCCAGGCTGGTCTCAAACTCCTGTCCTCAGGTGATCCGCTCACCTCTGCTTCCCAAAGTACTGAGATTAGAGGTGTCAGCCACCGCGCCTGAGTCACATATTTTTAAAATACATTCATCACTGTGGTAGGCCAAATAGTGACCTCCCAAAGGTCATTCCTGTCATCATTCCTAGAACCTATAAATAGGGAAATTAAGGTTGCAGATGGAATTAAGATTGCTAACCAGCTGAACTTAAAATGGAGTGATTATTCCATTCTTGGGAGAGAGAGGAAATAGATATGAGTTGGGAGAAGGTCAGACAGATCTTGAAGCTCCTTCGGTTCAGCATATCAAAGCACCGTATTTTGGGATATTGGTTTCTGAGTCCAAACACGCTTATCCTCATCGGTCAAGTTACTCACAATTATCAAATCAGTTTGTACAGTGAAGCTTCCAACTCTGCATAAGAAGTTAAAAAGGAAATTTGAAGTCTAAACGCAAGAAAAATGCTCCTTATTCATCAGGAACACAAAGACTTCATGTGACAATCTCAAACTCTTCTAGGAGAAAATAGGAGAAAATCAGTTTCTCTCATCCTTAAAACAGGCCCCTGAGAATGCAAACAATCACAGGCAGTGATTTCGTTGTCTCTTCCTCACTTGGTTCCTGTGTTAGCTGGATGGCTGACTACTGGTGGAAATTGATTGTTAGATGTGGTAAACCAACCAGCAGAGCTCTTTGTGAAGAAAATTAATAGTATGAGTACATAGCAATTAACCTTAAGCTTCTAGTAATTAACCATAAATAGACCAGACTGTTCAATTCATTCAGATTTCAGGGAAAAGAAGCCACAGACTGCAGCGTGCTTAGTACTTCGATGAGTCTATCCGCAAAATATTTTTGCTTTAAAAAAAGTTATTTGGCTAGTGCCTCGAAAAAAGTGTTTGACCAAAGTGTTTTTGAATCAATGACTTCCTGTAGACAGCCTCAATATAGGGTGCTGCACAGAAGCCAAGAATGGAGCCATCTGCAAAAGATTTCAGCTGGCTGAACTCTGTTGGGGAGTTTCAGGGCAATGTTTGAAATAAGTGTTCATCCTGAAAATGTTTACCTTAAACTTGCCTTCCTGTTTTGTTTCATTTTGAAATCTGCTTTTCAGTTGTAAGAATGCCATCACAATGTTTGCTTACCTAATTGGCTTCGTAAAGCAAGTATCGTCCAGATGTGGCTTTAATGTTCTATACACTCCACAAAGTACTGTACACAAAGAGAAGCTTCTTAGGTACTGCAATGTCACGTCTTTATTTCCATGTGTAACACTGATATGCAGTAATGTATTTTAACAATAATGTAGATTATCAAAGAGATTGTGGTTACAATACATTCTGGAGTCATCTTATGTTCTTAAAAACTTAACTGCATGGGTGAATAGAACCAATTCCTTTGATTTTCTCCAAGTAGTATATAAACCTAAATCTTTCATTACAAAGGAAGAGTGTCCTGATTTTAATGGACTCTTCTTTTGCCTGAAAAAGTATTATCGGATGTCAGCTAAATGTGATCTTATATGTTCCTCAAGTTTCTGGTATTTTCACCTAAGTTATTCTTTATTTCTTCTTGTCAACTGTTGTGACTACATCCTTTTCAAAGTTAACAATGTCAATGTCCCTCTCTACTTTTCCTTCCATATCCACTATCACTCTTGGTTGAAATCATCTCCTGCCTAAACATTTTCAATTTTTCTTGAAACTGTTTTAATTTTTAATTTTTTTTTTTTTTTTTTTTTTTTTTTTTTTGAGACAGGGTCTCTCTCTGTCGCCCATGTTAGAGTGCAGTGGCACAATCTCCACTCACTGCAGACTCCACCTCCCAGGCTCAGGTGATCCACTTCAGTCTCCTGAGTAACTGAGACTACAGGTGCATACCACCACACCTGGCTAATTTTTTGTATTTTTAGTAGAGACAGGGTTTTGTCATGTTGCCCAGGCTGGTCTTGAACTACTGAGCTCAAGCAATCTACTTCCTCAGCCTCTCAAAGTGCTAGGATTATAGGCGTGAGCCACTGCGCCTGGCCAAAACTGTTATCTAGTCTACAAGTCTTATGTGCCCCAATTCATCCTACAAGTCTCCCTCTTGAAAACATTCAATTGCCCCTCTAAAACAAACCTCTTCAACTCCCCCTTTGCCAACCAGATAGAATATCTTTTTGTTGTCGTTGTTGTTGTTGTTTTTCCGAGACCGAGTCTCGCTCTGTCACCCAGGCTGGAGTGCAGTGGCCGGATCTCAGCTCACTGCAAGCTCCACCTCCCGGGTTTATGCCATTCTCCTGCCTCAGCCTCCCGAGTAGTTGGGACTACAGGTGCCCGCCACCACGCCTGGCTAGTTTTTTGTATTTTTTTAGTAGGGATGGGGTTTCACCATGTTAGCCAGGATGGTCTCGATCTCCTGACCTCATGATCCGCCCGTCTCGGCCTCCCAAAGTGCTGGGATTACAGGCTCAAGCCACTGCACCCGGCCCAGATAGAATATCTTAATACCATAAATTATTACTCATCTATATATACATTATGCTGCAGCTAAAATGGAGAATAAACTATGGTGTCTTGAAACACATTGAAAACTTCTTTTATTCCCCCCACACAGAAGGCTTTTATTCATTTTTGTTTATCCAGAGTAGGCGTCACAGGAAACTTCAGCTTTCTGTGGTCTCTCTCATATCTCTATTCTCATATACTTTGTCTATCCTAGTTATTTTAGTCAGTTGTGTTTTGCTTTGTAAAATTCTTTGTAATGTGTCCTTTATTTGGAATTTTTTTTATGCTGTGTTATCCAAGTCCTGAGGTTCTGTGAAGGACTTTAGTTTATAGTTCAACAAGGATAGCTCTGTTTGGATGAGAATAAAGTTTGCAAACGAGTGACATATACTATTACTCAGCTCTTAAATCCATATTTAAGAGCTAGAGAAAGGAGAAACTGGTTTTTTTTTTCACTTTAATTTGCATCTAAAGTGTCTTTTATATAATAGAGGCTCGACAAACATTTAAATGTCAGTTAAGGTTTTACCTCTAGTGAGTAATTTAAAACACGCAATTCCTACAAGAAAACAAAATACTTAATTTTAAGAAGCAGTTTTTCATCTCACCTGAAAGTATATCCTGAAAGGGTTACATGGTAAGTTCCTGACCTGCTAAGGAAGACGAGGTAGCTATTTCAGCAGAAATGTCATGACATCCACGTTTCTACCTAATGGAAGAACAATTTTTAGTTTGGAATCCAGGTAGAATTTTCTCACTAGAAGTGGACCAATTTTTGTGACCAGCCTGGCCAACATGGTGAAACCATCTCTACTAAAAATATAAAAATTAGCTGGGCGTTGTGGCACGTGTCAGTAATCCCAGCTACTCGGGAGGCTGAGGCAGGAGAATCACTTGAATCCGGGAGGCGGAGGTTGAAGTGAGCCCAGATCGCGCCATTGCACTCCAGCCTGGGGACAAGAGCCAGACTTTATCTCAAAAAAAAAAAAAAAAAAAAAAAAAAAAGGGACCAATTTAACCTCTCCTAACCATGTCACATACAAAGTTCAGAAATTAGAAGAATGTGTTTGTGGTATAATACAAAATATACATACCTGGTTGTTGTCGCTCATTCCTGGCACAAGGCTTCAAAAACTCTTAGAATTTCCTAAGCCATAAGGAGATTCTTTGTTATGCTAATAGGGCAACTCATGGTGGGACCCTAAATAGCTTCAGGTTGGGGACTGGTCACCAGAAAGACCAACTACGTGATTAGAGCATTGGAACTTTGCACCAACTAAACCTCTGGGAAAGGGAGAATGACTGGAGATTTAGTCCAATCACATGGCCAATGATTTAATCAATCATGCCTGCAAAATAAAATTCCAATAAAATCTCTGGACACTACGGTTCACTGGAGACTCCTGGTTGGTAAACACATTGATATGCAGGAAGTTGACATGCCTGGATTCCAGCAGAATAGAGCACAGAAGAACTGTGTACTTCTCACCTACCACCCCAACTTTGCCCTATGCCTCTCTCCATTTGTCTGTTTCTGATCTATATTCTTTATTCAAAAAAACTATAATCATAAATATAGCACCTTCAGTGAGTTCTGAGTCATTGTAGCAAATTATTGAACCAGAGATGGTTGTAAAAAACCCTGGATTTTTAGCCAGCCAGGAAGAAGTGAGGGTGGCTTGGAGACACTCAAATTTGTGGCTGGCATCTGAAGCTGAAGAAGTCTTGTGACAAACTTTGTTCTTAATTTGTGCAATGCTATGGATTCAACACTTGATTCTCCCTAAAATGCATATGTGGAAATCCTAAATCCAAGGTGATGATGTGAGGAAGTTGGGCCTTTGGAAGGACAGAACCTTCATGATTAGGATGATAAAAAGCAGACCCCAGAGAGCTAGCTCACCTATAGCCAAGACAGAGAAAGACAGAGATTCTTGAGGACATTGCTTGAGAATATATGTCTGGAGGAGTCATACCTACAGTTATATACACCTCCTGGGCTTTTTGATCATGTGAGCCAATAAATTCATGTTTAGATTAAGACTGAATTGAATTTCCATCACTGACAAACCAAAATAACCCTGATTCACTTATATAACATTATCAAGAATAGGCCTGGCGGGATGGCTCACGTCTGTAATCCCAGCACTTTGGGAGTCTGAGGCGGGCGAATCACAACGTCAGAAGTTCAAGACCAGCCTGGCCAACATGGTGAAACCCTGTCTCTACTAAAAATACAAAAATTAGCTGGGCATGGTAGTGCCTGCCTGTAATCCCAGCTAATCAGGAGGCTGAGGGAGGAAAATCGCTTGAACCTGGGAGGCGGAGGTTGCAGTGAGCTGAAATTGCACCACTGTACTCCAGCCAGGTGACAGAGTGAGACTTTGTCTCAAAAATAAATAAATAAATAAATAAATAAATAAATAAATAAATAAATAAATTACTAAGAATAATATCTAGACGTACCAACAAATGAAACGGAAACTATCTTTATATTAACTGTATATGAATTATTCTATAATTGTGACACAGCATGCCTTAAGTCCAACGGCAAATAAATGAAAGCTAGAGTGTAATTGCTCATGAGAGTGGAAGCTGATTGGAGTAAATACTTCTCCTGGGACCTTGGCTTCCTTTTTTACTTATCCTTTATTTTCCATTAGCCCTTCTAATAATTTACTCAAGGAGGCTGGGGAACATGCTGGACACAGGAAGCAGAAGATGTGGGAAAAGTAAGCTGAGACCATACCTTCTCAGCCCAAACAGGTGCCATTATTTTCACACTTGTCATTTTTGGTGCATTTGTTTAAGTTTAGTATCAAATTTAGGAACTATGTTTAGGAATGGAAAATGTCCTCCTCCTTTCCATATATGCATCATATCCACATTTGTGCATTTTTTTCCTTTTCACTAAGTATTCATTTAAGGCTTCTAAAAGAAGAGAGTCTTGTACAAACATATGACTTCAGAGTCATCCATCTTTTTATTATTATTATTAATTTTTGAAATGGGGTCTTGCTCTGTCACCAGGCTGGAGTGCAGTGGTGAGATCATGGCTCACTGTAACCTCCACCTCCCAGGTTCAAGCAATTCTCCTGCCTCAGCCTCCCGAGTAGCTGGGACTACACGCACGGGCCACCATGTCCAGCTAATTTTTGTATTTTCAGTAGAGACGGGGTTTCACCATGTTGGCCAGGATGGTCTCGATCTCTTGACCTTGTGATCCGCCCGCCTGCGCCTCCCAAAGTGCTGGGATTACAGGAGTGAGCCACTGTGCCCAGCCTCATTCATCTATTTTTCAGAAAGGTATTAGAGGCATCCCTTCCCTCAGCTCGTACATGTGGGATGATGTCACATAAAGGAGCACAAACCCTAGCAAAGAATTGTTAGTTCTAGGGAGCAAGAAAAATGCAAAGCAAAGTCTCTACTATTCTCCACTGTATATTTCATTTGTCCACACACTCATAGATATAAAAGAGCTTCGGAGGACACAGAAGGGAGCCACATTAGTGAACACTATATGTTTTTGCAAAGAGATAATGAGTCAGATTCCTTTTACCAAAAATGTGCCACCATAATGTTTTAAATGCCATGCTAACTGAGACCCCATAGTCAGTGATAGCATTAAACAGCATAGAAGAGAGTGGCCATCCCTTTCAGCAGAAAGTAGAGTGATGTCAAATAAGTGCAACTTTCAGCAGTAAAAATTTAGACAAAGTGGCAAAAGAAAGAATGGATAAATTACAATGTGTGGAATCTAGACACTTGAATGTGTTGGAGGAAGTTGTAAAATCTTTTTTTCTAGAATACGGTTCATAATGAAAATACTGTCTACCATATGCTTGCCTTTGGGCAGGGAAAGGACTAGATACATATTTTCAAGCCATTTCCAGCTCTTAAGTCCCAGTCATTTCTAAAATGAAGAAAAAGAGCTGCTGTTGACTAAACCAGTGTGTTTTTCTCTGACTCATGTACATTATTGGCTCAAGAAAGAGAACAGATGTGGGTCATCAGGGTGCACCACCAAGTTTTTGGCTGATTTAAACAAGCTAATCTTCTACAGCCTGCACTTGCAGATGTGTGGTAATAGCTAACATTTAGCACTTCAAAACAATGGGGGCATCGCTAGTGAAAAGGATACAGATAAAAGTTTTTAACCTTTGTTCTCATCACTTAGAATGTAAAGTATGTCTAGTGAAAGTCAGCCCCAGACACGACTTTATCAAGTAAGTTTTGCAGTAAGTTAAAGAAAGCAATACATTGAATATTCTTTTACTTTTCCCCAATATGGCCAATTCTGTGGTGTTTGCATTCTTCGGCCATGAATTACTAACTCCTGTTATTTTTTGTTTTCCAAGAAAGAATTAATCTGAAAGTATAATTTTTTTTTTTTCCTGGAGATATTCTGCTCACTTTCTGGCTGTCTACAGATAAGCTGTGTATCTGAATGATAAAAACCAGATTGTCCAACTACTGATGAAATATTGATAGCACCATGAAAATTTTTGTACAAAACTCTATTAGGATTCCTAACAATGTGCAGGCCTTTGGCCACTTGAGTTCACTGAGGTTAGGCATGCAGCCTAACATTGCCTTGAAAAGCATGGATCTATCCTAAAGCACAGCCAATGTCATACTAAAACACTGAAAGGAGTACAGACACCCAAATTTTAATGATTTAAGGCCAGATTCAATCCTTTGAGACATTTGCATCACTCCCATTAGAAATTAATAAAGGTTGCAAAAATACAAATTTGGGTAAAAGTTTTAACCTTACCCAACTCGGGGATTCAAATGTTGTTCTTTAATATCTGCTTTCTCTAATGTTGCTCAATATCTAGGCTGTCTTCTGTTAGCAATTTGGGAAGTCGACGAAGATACCAGATCATGTTTGTTGAGCTAATATTGTGCTCGGCATTTCAGAAGAGGGTCTGGCTATTGCATTGTTCTGTTATTGTTAATGTTATCACTGCTGCTGACATTGTTATTAATCATAGACTAGTCATAAATTTATAAGGTGGATATTTGTATTCTAGTTTTACAAATGAAGAAAATGAATGGTTGAGGGGTGAAGTCATTTTTCTGAAGTAGTACATCAGTGTGGTTTGGAGTCAGGATTTACACCCCAGACACTATACCCTCTACATGTCAGGCACTTCCACCTACACCAGGATTTACAAATGGCTCAACACAAGCACCATGGGACCGAATACAGAAGAGCAGAGTAGTGAACACCTGAGGATATGCCCAAAAGCTGGGGCCTCCGACCAGCTTAGGGCCAGCCCTGCACAGCCCTGTAGATACTTATTTGTGCCCAGAGGTAAAAGAAATTAAAATGTAGAGGGGTAAAAAATGACAGAGGTTGAAAATATAGGCCCTTAGATCAATCAACTCTCTTACTAACTACACCGACTGGTCCAAATAAACTTCTCCATCCTCAATTCTCTCGGAAAGAAACAGAAATAAGTCCTACTAAGTTATCCATACTATTCAGTAACATCTAGTCAATTTTAATCTTTTGATATATTTCATAATTATTATGTACTCAGTTTAGAATTTTAGAAAACACCCATCTCTTACTCCCCTTGTTTTCATTCTTCCTTTCTTCTGAAAAAAATGTAAACTATGGTGCAAGAAAACACCACATTGTTCATCATAAATAAGAAAATTGGAGGTTTATTCAAAAGCACTAGCTTTACAAAACTGGGCCAAGAATTTATAAGGTGTAGACTTTCTCTGACACCTGACAGCTTGAATTCCTCTGACTATTTTGACACAGAAATATCAAGACATTAGCTTTCTGGCCCTTCCGTATAATACCTTGCCAAACCCACAACACGTAGAAACCTATCAATGTGATAAATAATATGAAAAACCAATCCTGGGAAAATGATTAAATTCAGTGGAGACTTTATTCCAAGAGTCAAATTCATCTCTCTCGGAAGAAGTAGAGGAGTCTGCTAATATCGCCTTGGAAAATTTGAACATGAAATATGGTCACCTCTTTCTACTTATGCAAATAATATCTCAACTTAGTTAAAGCAATAGATTCAAAACATCCTGTGATTGAAAGGGCGGTTTTTTTTTTCAGTTACTTACCCTGATTAAAAACAGAAAGATCATAATGTAAGTCATAAACAGAAGTGACATAAAACATTTTCCCCAAAAAACAACCAAAAATTATAAACAAATGCAAAAAGAAACACTAGGGAAATAAGAAAAAAATTGTGGATCATGGAGAAAAAGTAGTTTTGACCAAAATAAAGTTTTAAAACATTAAAGAACCAATCCACAGCTTTGATTTTCCCTATGTAATGTAGTTGCTAAGGGCATAGGCTCAGCCACTTGATAGCTGGGTCATCTTGGGTAAGTTACTTCATCTCTCCTCATCTTGCTTCCCTGCTTTATATTGTAGCCATACCTACCTTAAATGCTATTATAAAGATTAAGGAATTTGATACTTGTATACTCTTAGAATCTGCATTGGTATATAAAAATATCTTACTGCATAACTGCCAAATAAATGTCACAACTTTATTTATTAAACTTTAAAATGAATTTGAAAGGAAGCCACATTTAGAAAGCTGCTTAATGTATTGAACGCCGTATTTTCTACCCTTTCCATGTAATATTGGGGGAGAGAGGAGAAATACTATAAATTTGTGCTCATCCTCTTTCAGTATTGTATTCATCTTTTAAGTTCTTACATTTATTTTAGAAGATGCTGACACTAAACTTGATACAGTAATGAGTAGCAAGGTTAATTGCATCCTACATCTCTTGGTGAGGAGGTTATATTATTTTCTATCACTGTAATTAAGTAAATGTTCTTCCTATAGCAAATCTTCCTATGTTAGGAATGGCATTAGATTATTTGCTAAGGTATATGTGTGCAAATATGATCCTAACATGGAAGAGATGGAAGATATACTCAAATCCCCTCAGTTGGCGTCTACATATGGAAAAAGTCAGCCCTCCATATACTCAGGTTTCATATCCCATAAATACTGTATTTCCCATCCACACGTAGTTGAAAAAATCCCTGCAGTTCAAACCCATGTTGTTCAAGCTTCAACTGTATTATCTAAATATCTATTTTTTTTTTTTAAGTTTGAAGTTTGATCTAGAGCAGTGGTTTTCAAACTTTAGCATGTGTTAGAATCACCTGAGGTCTGTAAAGATGGGTTGCTGGTTCCAGTCCCAGAATTCCTGATTCTGTAAATCTGGGATGGGTCTGAAAATGTGCATTTCTAATGTGTTCTCAAGTGATGGTTATCTGGGAACCACACTTTGAGAACCTCTACTTTAGACCTATATATTAGAGTCACTTGGGGAGATTTTTTAGAATACCAATAGTCAGTAAATCGGAATCTTTGGGGGTGGATGGGTCTGGGTATCTACATTTAAAAAAAAAAAAAACCCTCCCTAGCTGAGTCTATGGTAGAGCCAGAATTGAGGATTCCTGGTCTAGAGAAATGGTTGTCAAGGATGGGTCCAGAATCAGATTCACTTGGAAGTTTTTCCAATGTCCTCCTTTCCCCATATCCAAGGTTGCATGATGCCCGGAGATGGAAATACAATTTTTAAATGTTTCTCAAAATTAATGTTGAGATTATTTTAGTTAAAATTACCTTATATTTATTAAAAATGAAGATCCCTCGCCTACCTACAAAGTCTCAGATGCTTCACACTTTACACAACACGCCTGTGTTTGAAAATTAGTGGTGTAGGGTTCAGAAGGAGCAGGTTCTAATTCTTGCAGGTTAGGAGGAGCACTGGAACCTCACAATCAATATAATAACTGGTTAGTTCAAAGCTCCACAGCACCAGCCCTAGAGAGGTGAAAGAAGGATCCCTGCAAGCAGGAAGTCGGGACAGAAAGGGGCAGATGGGCAGGGATAGCAAAGTGAGTGCTGAGTAGACTCCTCTCTTTACCAGAACCAGTAACCACCCTGCTGGCTGCTCCTCTAATTTGCCCTGGCACAAGGACAGAATGTGTTCTGCTGATACACATTTCTAAAGCACCAAGCAGCCTCTGCTGACAGCTGGCTTGGTTGCTGTGTCAATGCAGAAAAAGTGAGAGAGCAAAATAATTTTGTAAGAAAATATTTTTCTTTACTTTCCCTTCTAAATGGAGGGAAAAGTCATGGTGTGGGCGGGGAAAGACGGGATGCAAATGTGATTATGTAAGGTACTGAGAACAAGAAAGACTAATGCAAAATGTTTAGGAGAGTGGGTATTAAGGAGAGACTTGACTTTGTGGAGCTGTTTGTCGTACTAACAGCTATTCAAAATCTAGCACCATATTACTTGTATTATTATGCTATTAGTGATAATTTCAAAAGGCCTAGCACTATTTTCTGGGCATCTCCAAAAGACAAAAGTGAATTAAGAACACTCACATCACCTTGGAAAGATAAAGACTACTTATGTGTTGTCAGCCATACCCTTTCTCTACACAGCTTGCAGGAGTTTCTTTGTTTTTTTTTTGTTTGTTTGTTTTTTGTTTTTTGTTTTTTTTCAGTTTTATTTCTAGAGCTGATGGTCTCCTGATGCCTTCCCACCAAAAGGGAACCAAGCTCTGTTAGCTGGCTTCTAGGTGAATCTCTTGACTGATATTGTTTTCCATCAGCCCACAGCTTGGTTGTACATTGGCAGTTTTATGCAATACTGGGTCCAACAAAAGAAACAAAGGACAATTGGCTCTACTTGGTGAAATCTGCCAAAAGAATTTTATATCCTAGCGTAGGTTTCTAATGAGATTCTCAAAAAAGTAAACAAATTCTAAGATGTAAATATCAGTTCACTTATTAATGTCCCATGCTTCTAAGCAGCATTTTTCCATGTGTGCTGTGGATGGTCACCATAACTCCTTAACAGTGATTTAAAATGTTCTAATGAAAAATAAACAAAGTACTGAAACTGCATCTAAACATATCATAAAGTTGTAAAGTCAAATGATTCCCCTGTGAAGTTCACTTGAAATGAGGAGATGGAAAGAGCTTGTTTTCTTTGCACTTTATCTGAAGTGACCAGAGGGTTTTATTTTTGTTAATCTATCAGATTGTTCTCATTTAAAGTAAAAGTAATTCTAGGAAGACTGCATCCCCTTTGCTGTGCTATTGCTTAGCATTGTGGAAATAATAGCTACTATACCAACATGGCACATCTTTTCAGTAGTCTCATCCATTGTTGCTATGCTGTAAAAAGTGTAGACAGTCTGGAAAGCATGAGCAGACTAGATTTATATGCGGAGGGGTGAGAAGAAAGAAAGAAAAGACAGTGGGAAGGCACACTTTCCTTTGGGAATGCAAGATTTAAGATAGCAGCAGTTCATGTCTGTGTCAAGAAAGGATAATTTACAAATTCAGAATAAAGCTTAGTTTTTACTCCATTTTGCAAAGAGAATTTTGTTCTTTCTTGAGAAAGGCCATAGCTCCTGACAGCACATGTCAATATGGGAAAATATTCCCTGAGTGAGCCGCCTACCATAAATATAATGAAGTGAAATTTGTATATTTTTGTTTAAACTCAAAAGCACCACCATTTACTGGTATAAATTCATTTTAATGAGATTAGACAATTTTAGTAATAAGAATTTACAAGTGGAGTAGCTAAATGATAAAATGGCAAACGATGAGAATAAATATATATACAAGAAAAAGCCTTTCCAATTTTCCATGCAAAGTGTCCTTACAACAGATGATATAGAAAAAGACCATTTATTTTTCTAGCACTATTCTTTCCTTATGATGATACCAAACGTACATTTGCTAATTTCTCCTATGCTGTTTTGGTCATTTACTACCATTTGAGCCATGAGATATGTTATTAAATAACACACTTACTAAAAATAAAAAAAATCATATTGGTTAAACTTACTATTGAAAATAGAAAAAAAAAAAAAACGTGTGTGCTTTTAAAACCAACTGATATGAATTAATATTTTACCTCTAAGAGTTTCTGAATTGTGAGTGAAATCAAAATATTGCTCTTGGGCCGCAGTCCTTAAAATGTATTCTGTGGACCCATAGGGGTCCTAGAGAACTTTTCAAGAATTGGAAAGATCAACAGTGTTTTTATTATTATACTAAAGTGTTATTTACTTCTTTCATTGTGTTCACATTTGCACTGTTGGTGCAAAAGCAAAGGTGAGCAAAGCTACTTGTGCCTTAGCCCTACATAAGGCCATGGCACCCAACAACTTCTTTATACACTCTCAATTTAAAAAGAAAGGTTTCAATTTAGACTTTCCTTCATCAAACAGTAAAAATTATCAATTTTATTAGATCTTGGTCCATTAGTCTACGTCTTTGAAATATTCTATGTGATGTAACGTGGCACACATAAAGCATTTCTGCTGTATAACAAAATACAATGGTTTTCTCAAGTAATAGGACATGTGCAATATTTTCAGATGCAAACAGAACCAGCGCTTTTTTTCAGGAACATGATTTTTGCTTCAAAGAATGCAGATAAGCTATCATTGTGCAGATTTGTCCATTTGGCTGATAATGTCTTCAAAATGAAAAAAGCCAATTACTTCAAGAAAAACAATTGACAGGCTTATTGCCAATAACAAAATTCAAGTTTTCAAGCAAATATTAGACTTTTGGAAAACTGCTATTTGCCACTGTGAGTCTGATTACTTCTCAATACTTAAGGACTTTTTAAATGAGCTCAGTGGCTATTTTAATGAAAGAAGCTGGTTTTAATATCGTATAATAAAATATGTCAACATTTCGAAGGACTGCATTAACTCAACAAATCAAGAGTTTCCAAATGAATAATATATCATGTTACAAAACCAAGGATGGGTAAAAGTACAAGAGACCAGCAGTTTGTAATGCACAGAGTAGATAACGTTCATTAATAAGCTTTCAGATCTCACATCGCAACTGAACTTTAAGAAACCATCACTTGAATTTTTGTGTAATATCAAAAGAGACTACTCACAACTACCTGGAAATGTTACTAAAAGAGTCTTCTGTTTTCAAATTAGATATCAGTGTGAGGCTGGAGTCTTCATTTCCTTCAACCAAAACAACATATTACAAAAGATTGGATGCAGAGCAGCTGCAAGAGAATCAGCTGTCTCCTGTTAAAGCCAGACATTAAAGAGATCTGCAAGAAGCAGAAATAACACAGTTTTCATAAAAGTGTGTAATGTATGATATGTGTTACTTTTAAATAAACTATTTTTTAAATTCTCAAGTTTGACTTCCAACTCAATAAATATGTATAGATATAACCCACATAGACAAAAACTTTTGGGGTCCTTCATAATTTTTAGGAGTATAAGGTATTCCGGAAAGAAAAATGCTGGGTAACTATTGCCCTGGGCTAGGGTTATTTTCACGGTCATACTGTGGACAAATATTGATTGTGGCACACATAAAGACAGTTTTGTAAGTGTGAGTAGTGAGAAAACATTTTAAAATACCGATCGTCCAGAGAAGGTTAGAAAATGTGCACACTTTGTGAATGGTTCCAATAACCTGCAGATTGTCTCATATTAGACTTCCTCCTGAGCGGATCTCCAGTCATATATTATAAGAGTGCATATTGCTATCACTGCTTGACAAATTGGTGTAAAAATTAGGGAAATATAACTTTTCCTTGTAGCATCTTAAGAATAACAAGTTGTCCTTGACAGTAATAAAGAAATAACACAGGGAATTCAGAAGAAAACCATTTCAAGGGAGTCCTAGAGTAAAAGCCAATGTAATGAGTTTGGTGACAACAACACTGAGACAAGAAAAAGAATAGAAACTGCTTTAAAGAATTTGCAAAATCTACTGATCCCAGTGATCCTTCTCTTTTTTGTTGATATGCTTAAGAATAAATTTTAGAATAAAAAGAATTCTGGAAAATATCTCTGGTGACTTAAATGTTCTAGATACAAAGCTGGTCGCCCATAGTAGTTGGATGATGTGTTCATTTCTACTTTTCATTTGAATGTGACTTAGGGATAAGGAAAGAAGAAAGAGTGAATTCATGTTGATATCAATAGTGCATGTACCACTCAGAAAATTGAAGTCAGCCAGCTATATTAACAGAGGGTATTTGACAGAAAGGATGGTAAGGTATTGTGGAAATAGAAACTGCAGGAGACAGATACCACTCCTTAAATCTGAGGAAACAAGAGAAGGTTAGTAAAACTCAGAAGCTTGGAAGAGGGGTCTTGCAGAACTGAGACCCAGGCCTCCGAAGAGGGGCTGTTGTCTGTCTGGTGTTGGTGCCTTAGACACCTGAAGAGAGGGGCCACCACAGAGCTGGGACCCACACTTCCTTGCAGGGGCCACTGCCCAACTGAAGCTGATGCCTCAGGAGCAAGGAAGTCAGTTGACCCCTAAGGAGAAGAGTTATTTCTGGGGAAATTATAGAATCCTTATGTGTTAGTGCTCATGTTGCCTTGGAATTGAGAATACTACCAGTGCAAGTAAAAACGGAAAAAAATAAATAGAATATCATGCATAGGACTACACATATGCTAGACTCCAAATAAAGCTGATACAAGAAAATAAATGATAGAAAAATAAGCAAAATTCAATTGCCAGAAACTTAAAAATGATTGTAGTGCAATCTATCAACATAATTTCAAATAATTAAAATGAGAAAGAAAATTATCTGAAGAGATGTCTTAAAAACATGAAACATAGAGGAGGACATGTAAGCAAGGATGAATACAACATATGTCACTGGACTACCAAAATTGTTTCTGAAAAGTTGTAAAGACCCAGATAAACAAAAATCATTTTTTAAAAAGGATAAAAATATGAGTAATTTTAAATGTATAACAAGAAAGATAATGCTCTAAAAGAGAGATGAACCATATAAAGAAGATATTATATGAATAAACATCAGAAAAGTTACTACTCTTGTGTTTTGTTACCACTTTCTATTTCAAGATAGTACTCTTGGAGGGCACAGTGGCTGACACCTGTAATCCCAACACTTTGGGAGGCCAAGACAGGAGGATCCCTTGAGACCAGGAAGTTTGAGACCAGCCTGGAAAACATAACAAGATCCTGTCTGTACAAAAAAAAAAAAATTAGAAAAAAGTAGCTGGGTGTGATGATGTGCACCTGTAGTCCCAGCTACTTGTGAGGCTAAGGCGAGAAGATTGCTTGAGTCCAGGAGTTCGAGGCTGCAGTGAGCTAAGATTGTACCACTGCACTCCAGCCTGGGTGACAGAGCAAGACCCTGTCTCTAAAAAAAAATTAGAAAATAAAGATATTATTCTTCAGTTAAAAAATTTGTTTTAAAAAGAACTAGAGCACAATGAAGGTGAAACATGTGTCAGAGAATATCTAATTTAAATAAATTCCCTTCTCTTGGCTCACCTGAATTGCCTCCCAGAGAATTGAAACAAGGCACAGATGTTCCCTATAGAGCCAGCATCTGGAATCTTTGAAAACTAAAGATGGGAGGAATGCCAGAACTCCAAACTAAACAAACATTTTCCTGGTTAGCTAAGAACAGAAAGGATAGATTCTGTGAACCAGAGTTCATTAAGTTTGATATACATGTTTTCAATACCGGTTCTTAGAAAAATTTGTGATGCCAGCATATATTCCAAAAGAAAAGTCGTGATAAAATAACCCCATTAACTTTCTTTAACAAAGTTATTAGATAGTGGATAGAAAACTGACATAGATACATCATAGTTTAAATTAAAGAAGGTAATGATACAAACTCTTTTGACATGTTTTGAAATGCAAAAGTGTCAACGGTGACATACATTTTTTGCAGTAACCAAACTAATGGGTACATATCAATAGATTAATAACCTAGAGTGAAGCCAAGACCATGTGCTGTTGACCAGTGACTTGAAGGAAGACATAGAGACAGCCTTATCAAGTGTGTAGATGACACTTTGCTGGAGGGATATAGCAAATACATTACATCTGGATTCAAAAAGATCTCCAATTAATGGAATGAATGCTATGGTGAAATCAAGAGATGCAATTTATCATATGTAAATATCAAATCATGCTTTTAATTTTTTAATTGCAAGACACAATAATCCTTTTGTGAAAATGTTTGATCTGAAGAGACCAGACAGTTCAGTTGACCACAGTATAGTTGACCACAGTATATAATAAAGCTGTCAACAATGCTAAAATGTACTATCTGGTTACATGAGCTGATACAGTATCTGAATCCAGGTATTGGTGGAAGGGATTATCCCACTAAAATTTCCAAAAGTCAGATAACTTGTGGAAGAGGATCAATATACCCACTGGAAGAGGGACATTGACAAGCTGAACTTTATTCTTAAGAGGTCAAATGAATTTTTAGGGACCCAAAATGTGTTGGCTCATGGGCATTTAGTCTAAAGGAGAAAATAATAATTTCACTAATTATCTACAAATATGTGATGACTTATTTTATGAAAAGCTTATTCTGAGTTTGCAAGACCCTAACCAAAGACCACAGTGAGAAAGTACAGAAAGTGCCTCAGGTGAACATACAAAGAACCTGCCCTAATAAAACCATCTCATCATGGGACATCAGTGTCCCAGAAACTATCCAGACAGAAGGGAGGAGGTCAAGTTGAGATCCTACAAGATGATTCCTTCATTTAGTGGGAAATTGCACAAGCTTTTGTTCTAAGATCTCCCCCACTTTATACTTCCATAATTTTATATAATCAACAGTATCTAGAGACATCCAGCCATGTAGTTAACAAGTACTATTTGTTAACTTGTACTACTCAGACATCAATTGTCTTCTTTCTAATACTGTTCAAGCAAATTAAGAAAAGTTGAGGTATAGCTGAATTATTTGGGTAATAGTAGCTATAAAAACTCAAGTAGAAAAGGGAGTAGTCACGACTTCATATTTACAATAAAAAGCCAAGTTTACTGTGAACCCACAAATGGATCTGGCTAGTACTGTATTATAATAAAAATCAAGAGTGAATAATAAAACAGCTTTGAAAGTGAAAAACAACTGTACCATATAATATAGACAGTCAGAAACAAACTTTGTTCAAACAAAATTCTATTTGAGTTCCACATACTTGGCTTTTCCTATTCTGGGTCTCAAAATCCTACCATAATAGACACATAGAAGCAGCCTAGTTCAAATATCAATTTCATTAGACTCTGTACTTCTGGGCATTATGAAGAAAGGATTAGTAGAGTGGTTGAGAGCCTGGAATTCATTAACTTCAGCATAAGTACATACTGCAATCTCCAAGGGAGTTCTAACACATTTTCCCATCATCCTCATATAAGGGACCAGTAAAAGTCTTTAGCCAGAATAATTAAGGGAATGTTTCAGAAGCATTTCTGTTGAATCCAAGGCTGGTGATCCTCTTCTGTGTGCCTGTGCAATTCTTGTCCTCTGTTGGTCTCTATTGCGATAATATTTCCTTCTTTCAAGAGCCTTATTATAAGAGGAACTTCTACCCTGTTATATGCATAAAGTTAAATTTACATACAAATTACTACATACCGACTAGTCACAAAGCACAAAGTGTTGAAAAAAACTTTTGTAAGCAGTCTTTGCTTACCTCTCAAATGCTTTGCAAAATGTCTATGCTTTCTTATATTATTACTTTTTACCTTGAAGTTGCTTTTCTATAGTTTGTTCATTGATACAACCTTGCTCCATAACATAGGGGTCCTTTGTTCCCCATGATCAATATTCTGCTTTCCTTGGATTTTGCATGAATTCATCCTGCTGTTCATTCCTGTTCTAAGTATGGATAAATTCCATTCCCTTCAATGTGATGAGAAATCTCCTGATTAGGGGCTGCAGTAGAGAGGAAAGGAGACCTCCAATAGACCAACTCGGAGACTACCTGATACTCTGTATTACCCGTTACCCATCAATTGCCCTCCTGGGTGACGGTGGCTCAATGTATTGTTTGGTTTGGTTTTCCTTTACTTCATAGCCTCTGCTCTACATACTAAGCAAGCAGGAAAACAAAAGTTATAAATAGAAAAATACTTAGAGAAAAAAATCAAATTTTGTCCATATCATTTCATAGGTAATGTGGTCCTACACATCTAAGATATTATATCAAGTGGCTAGTTAGCATTTTCACAGGGAAACTCCATTTCACCAAGTTTAACAGTTGCTTTGACCTGAAAATCACTTCCCCTTGAAAACCACTGAACTTTTCTCCTGGCCATGATCAGAAACCTCTAGTCATGCATCTTCTGTACTTTCCCTATTATCACTGTAGCCCCAACAAGCTCAGTGTCCTTGATGAGTTGGTGAAAGGGGTACAGAAATAAGAGGTCCCATTTCTCTTGCCAGGCTATTTTATGAGCAAACATTATGCCTCAATCTTTTGTGCCTCAGGATCTGTTTTCTCATAAAGTAAGTGTAGCTTATTTACCATACTCAAGCTCTATGCAGCTACAGTTTGAGTTAAATAGGGTTTAGAAGACTGTCATGACAACTTACATAGCATTTATAATGTTATTTCTACAGGGGAGTGTACCCTTCACTTCAAAGAATTGCTTTACAAATAATCTTTTAATACATATTTGCAAATTGATAAGTTGTACTTATATTCTTCAAAAGTATACAAACACCACAGGCATGCTATGATATGTATTTTTCCTACCAGAGAGAACTTGAAAGTATCTTTTCCATTTGAGTGTAACTAATACCTTTTTTTTTTTTTTCTTTTTTTTTAGACGGAGTTTCATTCTTGTTTCCCTGGCTGGAATGCAAAGGCACAAGTCTTGGCTCACTGCAACCTCTGGCTCCCAAGTTCAAGTGATTCTCCTGCCTCAGGCTCCCGAGTAGCTGGGATTACAGCCATACGCCACCTTGCCTGGCTAATTTTTATATTTTTAGTAGAGACAGGGTTTCACCATGTTGATCTGGTTGGTCTCAAACTCCTATACCTCAGGTGATCCGCCCGCCTCGGCCTCCCAAAGTGCTGGGATTACAGGCATGAGCCATCGCACCCAGCCCTAAATATTTTTAATAATACTAGCTTAAGTCCACAAGGTCTGTAACTAAAAACAGGAAAGTATCACGTATTGTATACACATTGGTTTATTTTCAACTTGACTAGCATGCCATTTTCACGCCTTGCTGAAAGTGTTGGTGTCAATAAAGCTAGATACAAATAGATTTGATTCATGAATGTTTGAGCTCAGGGAACGGACACCTCCTGGCACCAGTCCACAGGTGAGACAGGTGATCTATTGCTTCTCTACAATAGTCTGTCTGACTGCAAAAAATATATGATTGTTGAAAAGTTAGCTACTTGCCCACTTTGAATGGGAAACCTTGCTGACTTAGATTTCAGGTCACAAAAATTGTTTGGGGTTCTACTTTTTCTGAGATTTGCAGCACGCTGCCTAAAGAGCATGACTTGGCACAAAGCTCCTTTATTTTCAGATTTCATAGATTTGCTGTATTCAGTATCAAAATATGCTTTGTAGGCAGCCAGGAATATTGCACGTTATGTTTATATTATAGTTTTGACCAATTTTTCTAAACGACATCATCTAAACTTACCAGTGGGCCTAATGAGCGTTAAGAGAGGAGAATCTAAGGAATATGGCTTTCCTCAAAACAAACTGAGAGGTGAAGTCACAAAGCACACAGTGTTGAAAAACCTTTTGTAAACTAATAACAACAGCTGCTTAATAAATGGCTTTTGCTGGGATGGAGGAGGGAGTGTCTGCCTGCATAGCTCTGCACACAGGCAAATCCATCTCATGTTAAGTCAGAGGAAATTCAACAATGTTATCTAAAACATACAAAGAGCATAAACTGATATAACTTTAAATCAACTGTGTAAATATTCTTAAGTAGATATTTTTAAAAGTTTTCTTTTATCTAAACTATGAAATATGCAATTGGGTAGCTTTCCCATTTCCTTTCAGATTGTTTAGGACTCAAACTACTTTCATTTCCTGTTTTTTTTCCTTCTAATATGAACTGTAGAAATATAAGCATAAATTTAAAAGAAGAAGAAAAATAGGCTCTGGTCTAACTCAATGTGTATTATGACTTAGCCACAATCAGGTATACGTGATGAAAACTAACAAGAGGTTTCCATCTCAGGAGGAACATGGTGTTTCTTTTGACTTGGCATTATGTAACATGATAAAAGGACTCCATTTTCCTAACCTTTTCTAGCCATTTCAAACCACATTTACTAGCTAATATTAGCTACTGCTTGTTTCAGTTTTTTCTTACATGTGAAATTATAAAAGCCTCCAGGAAGTTAATATTAAAGTTAGATGCTCAAATATACATTGATAGAACAGAATTTTGGAAACAACTTGATTAAATTACAATCATATACATTAAAATTTAATGAGAATTCAAACAGAAAAAATGTAAGTTATACTGATGAAAATTATAATTGTAGTGTTAGGTAGAAATTCATTAGGGGATAAAAGGGAATATATTGCCCAGCTTGAGACCAGTCTGGGCAATATATGAGATACCCATCTCTTCCAAAAATTGAAAAATATAAAATAACTAATCAAATACCTAAAGCAAAATAGCATTGTACCTGAAAAGGTGGATTGAAGCAATACTATTAGGGGTATTGAAAAGCAATCTCAGGATACCATGAAAGTTTTCTGAGTATTAATTCATTTAGTATATAATTTTGGAACATACATTATATATAAGCCATTGTCTTGGGGATATGGGATGAAATAAAGGTGGGCAGTCTCCCTTATCTTTAGGGAGGTTTACAGTAGAGAAAGCAAGATATGTATACAAATAAGCAAATAACCCATATTTTAGCTGACTCAGTCTACCTTTTGAGATTATTATAATTTTTAAAACCAGCAGCAACATAAGGGGGAGTAAGTGTTGTCTCTCTAAACAGACAGGCATAATTAAACTATGTCTGTGGGAACATGGCCAGCTCAGTGATATTTGCTTCCATCTCTACATCACTGAAAGTGTTTACCCACACTGTGTGCCAAGCAGCAAGAACCTAGAAATACTTGTCTCTCCAACCATGGAGTGTTAATGTGACACCAAGTCAAGATGGCACAGATCCAGGTTTTCCTACCTAGCACATCCATACAACACTGCCCTTCATGAGTGCTGACATTTTTGAAACCAACATTTATGTTAAAACAACTTCTAGAGCAGGATGGAGTAATACAAAGAACATGGCTAAAATTAGACACCTGGATATTAATTCTAACATTATCTCTGTACAAATCAAGGCAATGGTATTCAGCCTCCCTGCCACAGTTTATCTGTCTGGTAGAATAAACAATTGGATCAAATTATTCTAAGGTGCTTTTCAGTGTAAATATTCTCCACACTTCACAACAGGGCAGTCCGTGCTTCCCAAACTTTTCATCGGGACCTCTTTTTTCTTTTTTCAAACAACAACTACAGACCGGATGCTTTATGAAATCATTTATCTCCCCGTTTTATCAATCAAAGATACATGTGTGCACAATTAATACTACACTGACTTAATATATATTTGGTATTTAACTTGGGCCATGCAGCCTTTTCTTGGGTAAACACATGAAGTTTATTAGCTTTGGGGAAAGTATTAAAGGTGTGAACTATAAAGGGATCTAGGTATACTTGATTAGAAAGCACCAAACTGAGGGAAAGACACCATCCAAACCTGCCATAATTAGGATGGGTCAGCTAGAGAGCTTGCACAAATAAACCATTTTAGCCTATCCGATTTTTGATTTCTTCAACTGATAAATGAGAGACAAGAGTTTTGAATATTTTTAATTTCATAGTACCAGTAAAGTTTTCAAATATGAAGTTGAGAGGCAGCAACTAAGGTCAGTGGTGGATTTATCTCTGAAGTTAAAATTGAGCTGCATTTAAAGGCATATATAAGGTCTGGAGAGTTAATGAGTAGAAACCAAATGAGAAAAGACAAAGAGATATCAAAAGTCAAGACATATCTAGGTAAATATTAATAACTAGTCAAGCTGAGCTCATGTCTTTTGGGAGGCCAGGGTGGGAGGATCACTTGAGGTCAGGAGCTTGAGACCAGCCTGGGCAGTGTATGAGATACCCATCTCTTCCAAAAATTAAAAAAAATACAATAACTATTCAAATACCTAGAGCAAAATAGCATTGTACCTGAAAAGATGGATTGAAGCAATACTATTAGGGGTATTTGAAAGGCAATCTCAGGATGCCATGGAAGTTTTCTGAGCAGGGAGATTGCACTCATTTATTAGCTGACTCAGTCTACCTTTTGAGATGATTATAATTTTTAAAATCAGCAGCAGCATAAGGGGGAGTAAGTGTTGTCTCTCTAAACAGACAGGCATAATTAAACTATGCCTGTTTAGCATATCATTTTGGAACACACACCACATATAAGGCATTGTCTTAGGGGGTATGGGATGAAATAAACATGGGCAATCTCCCTTACCTTTAAGGAGATTTACCGTAGAGAAAGCAAGATACGTATACAAATAAGCAAATAACCCATATTATAGCTGATTCACTCTACTTTTTGAGATTCCAATAACATTGAATCAAATCCCCATTCAAATTGAAGAGGAAAATTAGTGAGCCTCCTCTGATGGGGTTTTTTACATTGTGCCTATTTATTTCTAATTCCAGTTTTGGCCAAGTTCTCAACATGTTGCTTCTTGACTCTTGATGCTGCTTCCTTCTGGCTACCGTGTATTGATCCAAACATAGAACATGCCTCCCTTTCTCTGATCTCCCCAAATATAACTCACACAATTTGTATGTGTTGGATGTTTTCTGTTTGCATCTCCAAATCATTCTCCACTTTATCTACTTCGTCTTGTAACCTGGGAGTCTGAAAGGTATGATCTGCTCCATGGTCTCCCGTGCCCACTGATTTCCAGTTGGGTTTGGTGAATGGAAGATGCTGGCAAGATCAGAGTATGGGGGTAAAGAAAAGTAAAGGAGTTCATTTTTTCAGCTCCCTTCTTGGTGGGTTGCTGCATATTGCCTGCATTTATCTACCTACAGCTCCTATAGTATCAGGTGAATGGCCTTCCCATCTAAGAGAGAGGCTCTCTCTGGACACTTTTCACTCAGCGTTTCTTTTCCATACCGCTTTAGGTCTAGGCCACTGCACTATCCCTTCTTTGTTTTCCTAAATCCTGATGATATCTCTTACGTAATCCCTTTTAAAACTCTCCTTGGTTACCAAATTTGAGTGACTATCCCTTTCTTGCCAGGACCTTAATTGTTAAAATGGAGAATAGAGATTTCCTAAATATTTAAGGTATAACAGTGAGGGTTACACTACAGCACACAGTGTAACTTCAATATCAGAGAGCAGTTTTAAAAAAAAAAAAATTCTTTAAATTTCTAAATAGACAAAAAATGTGTATATATTTATCATGTATTGCACGTTGTTTTGAAATTGTGGAATATATTGTAGAATGGCTAAATTGAGCTAATTAACATACACAATGTGTATTACCTCACATATTTAGCATTTTTTGTGGTGAGAATACTTAAAAATCTACTCTTTTAGCAATTCTCAAGAATACAATCCACTGTTACTAACTATAGTCCATAATCCTGTTCTTAAAAGCCTTTTAATGTTTTCTGTCCTCCTTCAATTCTATCATCTCTTATATAGCTTGAGACATTCATTATACTGCCTAGACCTTTTCTTGCCTATAATTTCCCTACCTCCCCACTTTGAGTATTTTTTCTCCAACCTTTCCCATATCTCTACCCATCCCTCAGTCTCATCTTTGACATGCTCTTAGGTCTTTCTATAAGCAAAATCATTTCTTGAAATGTTTTACTAAATAATGGCAGTTCTCATTCTTGCCTCTAGCTCATTTACCACTCTTCTGACTCCTAGATATTCCAGGAGTATAATACACAGATGAGAGTTTTTCTCTACAATTACAGAGGTAGAGATGAAAGGAAATTCAAATAAGTGGTAAAAGGAAAAGTAAGTTCATGATATGGGAAAGCATGACTCATGTGAGTAGTTCTGTTTAGCTTATTAATGATAAAAGTGGTGTTTGAAAAGACTAATTTGGCGGTAGTATGCTGGATAGATTCAGGGGAAGAAAAACTCAAGGCAGGAGACCAGGCTATTTCAACAGTTTATGCAAGAGTTGATTGAAAGTTCAACATAGAATGGTAGTATAATAGAAATCAAAGCACAAATATAGAAAAAATAGGAGACTGTTAAAACAAAAGGTTAATCTTAATCTATGTCCTAAAATGAAAAAAAAAAAAAAAAAAGTTCTACACTGAAAAAATGGGTGTGTTCTACAATAATATTAAAAATAAATTGAAGAATAACATTTTCTTTTTTTAGTTTCAGGCGAAAGAAAGAGAAGAGCTCTCTGCACAGAGAGGAGTCCTGGAGAAACGGGCTGCTGGTCAGGCGCGGTGGCTCACCCCTGTAATCCCAGCACTTAGGGAGGCTGAGGTGGGTGGATCACCTGAGGTCAGGAGTTCAAGACCAACTTGGCCAACACGGTGAAACCCCATCTCCACTAAAAATACGAAAATTAGCTAGGCATAGTGGTGCATGCCTGCAATCCCAGCTAAGCAGGAGGCTAAGGCAGGAGAATCACTTGAACCTGGAAGGTGGAGGTTGCAGTGAGTTGAGATGATGCCACCGTACTCTAGCCTGGGTGACAGTGCATGACTCATCAATCAATCAATCAATCAATCAATGGAAAAGAGAACATGGGTTGCTGCTTCCACAGTGAAGTGCAGGAGGTTTTATAGATGAGCTTGAGGAGGTGGTGTTTTACATAGGATATGAAAGATTGGTTGGATCAGGTGTGCCACTAGCATGGTGCACGAAGAAGCTGGCCACCCCACCCTAATCTTTTAAGAATAATATTTTTAAAATGATATATTGTCTTAGTCCATTTGTGCTGTCATGACAAAATACCACAGACTGGGTAATTTATAAATAACAGAATCTTATTTCTTACAGTTCTGGAGGCTGAGTAGTTCAAGATCGAGGCTCCAGCATTGGTGTCCGGTGGTGGCCTTCTTGCTGTGTCCTCATAAGGTAGAAAAATGGAAGGACAAACACTGTGCCCTCACGTGGCAGAAGAGCAGAAGAGCACAAAGGGCCTAAGCTAGTCCCCTCCAGGTTTTCTTATAAGGCACTAGTCCATTATAATCACTTCCCAAAAGGCCCCAACTTCCAATAAGGATTGAGTTTCAACACTTGAATTTGGGGGACCATTCAAACCACAGCATATATACATATCTGTAAAATAACTTATACTTGCAGCACTATATGTCTAGCAACATATTGACACATTAATACTCAGAGATTAAAGCGACTTTTGTGGTCACCTGGCTAACTGGTGATAGAGCTTGGAGTGAAAACCCCAGCATCTAACTCCAAAATATGTGTTCTTAACTATTAACTTATTTACTCCTTGTTCAATTATTATTCCCATTTCACAGAAGTAGACATTATTAATGCTCCCATTCTATTGAACAGGAAAGAGAGGAACAGAAAATTCAATAACTTGGCCACAGCCCTAAAATAGAAAAGCATGAATTTGACCCAGTAAGTCAAACTTGGAGCCTGTACATGTTAACCATGACATTATGCTGTTTCTCTGAAGACATCTTATCAATAAGGCTTAGTAATTTACTTCTTTATATAATGAGACAAAGGAGGTGTAACATGAACCTGAGGTTTTAAAGTTGAGACAGCTAGACTGTAGTAAAAACCTGGCTTAGCTCCTTATTACCTGCTCTAACTTGAGCTAAGCTCAAGCTCCTTATTTATGAAATGGTTCAATAATCCTTTCTTCATGATATGGTATCGAGGCATGGAGGAGAAAACATCTGTAAATGGTTTAATGTGGGGCCCTGTAGATACTACGTAGTTGAAGACAACAATCACACCTGTTCACCTTGTATGTCCAGCATCACACCAGACTCACAGGAGACAGTGTAATATTGCTTAATGTATGTATTAATCAACTAAATAATTTATTGACAGACTGATTGATTAATAGAAAGAGTTCTGAATCACCCATCTGATTCTAACAACCCATCTCTTTTTTCTGGCTCATTTCTAGTCTATCATTTTAAACTTGAGTCAATTTTCTGTATATCCTATATCCATTAGTAGATTTAAAAACAGATGGTAGCAATTTTAGAAAACATAAGGATAAGGCAAGTCTAATACATAAAGAAGTTCATCCATTTAATCACACCATCATCCTTTTAGACTGTCCATTGCACAGAAAAATTACAGTTTCAGAAACCTCACTCTTTCTCCCAAATAAGATTTAAAATATGTTTTATTATGTCTGACTCCCTTCCTTCCTCTAAACACCAGGGTTTGGTTTTTTAATAAAAAAAAAAGAAAGAAAAAAGAAAAGGAAAAATATAATTCTGAATTATTGAATTTCTGATTCATTTTTGTTCACTAACTTTTTTTTTTTTTTTTTTTGAGACACGGCCTCACTCTGTTGCCCAGGCTGAAGTCCAGGGGTGTGATCTCAACTCACTGCAGCCTCAATCTCCCAGGCTCATGGTTCTGCCCACCTCAGGATCCCCAAGTAGCTGGGGCTACAGGCATGTACCATCCCATTTGGCTTGCCCAGACTGCACTAACAATTTAAACTGGGTTTTCATTCACCAGGTAGGTCTGTAAATAAATCTATAGAGTCTTGAATATTGGTGGCATTCCAAAAAATTATCACAAATTGAATGAAAAATTTGTAACTTTCCTTCAGTTGGCCAAAAACAAAACTAAATAAGATTTATATTTTAAAAATAATATTTAAATCAATTATTAAATTTTATTAAAGTAAAATTTATATTATAAAAGATAATAAGGTTCTTTGATTTTTCAGTCTAGAGACAGCTTTCTGAAGGAGATATAAATGATGCTTTAAAAAAGAATGTACTCATGGTCATATTTTGGTAAATTTTGCCCTCACCACCCCCCCTCACCACCACCACCCCCATTCACACTGACATGTAAAGTTTTCGTGCCAGTCGGCTCGGTCAGTAAAGATAGAGACGTTATGTTTTCAAGGCATATGTATGGCAACATCATGCTTGGAAGGAAATAAAAAGTGCCTACAACTGTGATCGCACATGCCACAAAAATAATACCACCATCCGCAAATAGGAACTCACATTTGTATTAGGCTGTGACTTATTTTCTACAGAAAGAGGACTTGTTTAATCATTTTTTATGGAAAGCAAAACACTACAAAGGAAAATAAGGTTTTTTTTGACATTTTACTCTTTCAATGAATTAGCAGATCTTTGTTCTTTTTCAGAGAATACTCCTCTCTTAATAAGTACCTCTTTCTCTTCATGAAAAGTCTAACTTTTATTTAAGAGTGAAAATCTAAAATGTCTGCTTTCTAGCACAGTTTAGGAGGGACCCTTCAAATATGCTATGCTGTAAATCGGGGAGGCTCCTGGCCCTTGTCTCAGGCTCTTCTGGACCTCGTCTCAGGCTCTCCTGGTCCTTGTCTCAAGCTCTGTTGTATTAAACGTGTTAAATAAATCAGCAAAGAAGTATTTTTAAAGATAAAAATATTCACTCTCATAATATATCAAGTGACTTCTGAAATAAGAAATGGCATAAAAAAGAGGAAGATTAAAATGCGGGATGAGTTGCAAATTCATGAAAGCACGTATCTCCACTTTTCCACGTTCGCTCCCTGCTACTGCTGCTGCCACTCCTGTTCTTGGATGCTCAGAAGAAGCTTTCTCATTTACCGCCATGCTGACATTTCCTCTAGGAAAGGAAAACAGTCCACAAGTGGTGCAATAACCTAAAAGGGAAACATCTGTTCGGAGCATGGAGCAATTTATTGGCTGAGTTCAGAATACAAAGATTGCAGTTGAAATCCTCTATATGGGCCGGGCGCGGTGGCTCAAGCCTGTAATCCCAGCACTTTGGGAGGCCGAGACGGGCGGATCACGAGGTCAGGAGATCGAGACCATCCTGGCTAACACGGTGAAACCCCGTCTCTACTAAAAATACAAAAACTAGCCGGGCGAAGTGGCGGGCGCCTGTAGTCCCAGCTACTGGGGAGGCGGAGGCAGGAGAATGGCGTAAACCCGGGAGGCGGAGCTTGCAGTGAGCCGAGATCCGGCCACTGCACTCCAGCCTGGGCGACAGAGCGAGACTCTGTCTCAAAAAAAAAAAAAAAAAAAAAAAAAAAAAAAAAAAAAAAAAAAAAAAAAAAAAATCCTCTGTATGATTCTGCAGGTCTCACCAGATCACAAGGAAAATTGGTCTTTATCAGAGCAACTCCTGGGAGCAACTCCTGGGACCTAACTGGATTAAAGAATAGGCTGTGTTTGTCATTTAGATAAAGATTTCTTTTAATAGTACAGAAATTTGAGAAAAACAGCACTTCATAAAAGGATATGGCTAAAATAGTAAATTTTACATTATGTATATTTTATCACAAAAAAGTAAGAAAGATAAAAGAAAAAAGACACATCCTACTCCTCACATTTCAGATTCCAAAACAGGTGTTAAAAACCCCAAATCTGAATATTACCAATGCAAATCTAACTTGAAGGAGACTTTTCCTATAAATTTGCATCTTCAGCTTTCACTAAGAGGCCTTTTGTTTCTGTAGAGACTAATGTCATTTTTAAGGTTTTGGTCCTTTAAAAGGGCCAGCCTCTCATCCTATCAAGCCTGTGTTCACTGAGGGGGTTTAGAACATACCCAGAGGTGTGAGAATCTAACATTAGCTGTGATATGTACATGAAACTAGCATGAAAACGAAGAGATAGGAATATTTTGAAAAGTTATTGGAACAGAAACTAATCTAAAAATGAAGACTGTACCTCTTTTCAAAGCATCATACTGAATTTTACAAGTAGACAGTAATGAAGTGGCTAGACAAATCTGGCAAACAAACTAGGTGCATTAATTACCATGAGGCTGCTGCTAACTGACAGCTGTTGGGTGTCATAGCCACCAGCACATTTGAAAATAATTGCATTTAAAACTGGATGTCACTGGTTATATAGTTTGGGGCTAATTGATTTATTTTCAGATTACTTCTTTTAAACATAACAATAAAAAATAGATACATTATGCAACATACTCACATTTGAGTCATATCTATTACTTGTATGTCAACAAATTAAATAAAATCTAAACTAACCATTGTGAATAAAAATTCCAGCTGAACTTTTATAAATTTGTGGTCATATGAACCACTGTAGAATATCACTAGATTATTCCACAATCTATGTGTACTTCCAAACATCATGTTGTACAGGATAAATGTATGAAATTTTATCCACAATTTAAAAATAAAAAACTTTTTTAAAAAATTAAGAGGATTAAAAAATGATATATCAGGTCAAGTGCAGTGGCTCACAACTGTAATCCCAGCACGTGGAGGCACCAAGGCAGGAGACTGCTTGAGCCCAGGAGTTTGAGACCAGCCTGGGCAAGACAGTTGGACCCAGTCTCTAAAAAAAAAAAATAATAACAAATAAAAAAAAAAAAAAAAAGAAAATTAGGCAGGGGTGGTAGTGGTGGTGCACACCTGTGATCCCAACTACTCAGGCAGCTGAGGTGGGAGGATCTCTTGAGCCCAGGATTTCAAGGATTCAGTGACCTGTGATGATACCACTGCACTCCAGTCTGGGCAGAGAGCAACACCCAGTCTCTTAAAAAAATTTTTTTTAAAGATATGTCATGCTGGCTGAACGCAGTGGTTCACGCCTATAATCGGAGGCCAAGGCAGGCAGATCACCTGATGTCAGGAGCTCGAGACCAGCCTAGCCAACATGGCAAAATCCCATTTCTACCAAAAAGTACAAAAATTAGCCGGGTGTGGTGGCAGGCACCTGTAATCCCAGCTACTCAGGAGGCTGAGGCAGGAGAAGCTTAAACCAGGACAGCAGAGGTTGCAGTGAGCTGAGATTGAGCCACTGCACTCAAGCCTGGGTGACAAGAGCAAGACTCCATCTCAAAAAAACAAAACAACAACAAAAAAAGTATGTCATGCTAATTAATCAAAAATAAATAAAACATAAGTTTAATTAAAAGAGAAAACATTTTATCTCTTTAGCTTTTAAAAAATTCCAAAGAAACTACAGACAATCCTTTCACAACATGAATTTAGAACTTTCCCTTGTCTTCCTCTATCTTCAAAGAAATGACTACGTACATTTAATGTATGTCCTGATTCAACATTGGGCTACAGCTATCAGTGTTTTAAATAATTTATTATTGGTTAACAATAAACTGACTAGTACAACAAATCCTTACTTGTCAACAGATATTTGTCAGGAGGCCAGACTTCCAGTTATGATGATGAGTGTTTGTGTCACACTGCTAAGTCTGCAAAGTAATTTTCCACACGCAGTATTTCACTGGAATCCCACAGCTCCCTAAGAAAGTATTACCACCAGTCTCCTTTGACAGAGAAGTAAAGTGACAAAGTCATAACGTTAGTACAGAAAGGAGTTTCAAATAAAACTCTGCTGCTATAACTCTAGTTACTCAGAATCTTTCCATAGAAAAAAGTTCAAAATATAACTTGAAATGCAGAAATAAAAACAACCACAAAGCATTTGAGAGTTTTAAGTATTTGCGTCAAGTGAATATTCTAGTATTCAAGCACTTTTAAGTAATAGGTCATAGTTGATACTTTGAGACCTACCAAGAAGGCACAAGATAAGAAAGAAAGAGACAGAGAGAGAGAGAGAGAGAGAGAGAGAGAGAGAGAGAGAGAGAGAGAGAGAGAGAACATAATAATAATAAAAGCATAAGATTCTGTTCGCAAACTTTGTTCTCTCATAGGGCAACATGGGATTATCATTTATCAGTACTTTCTAGGGTTGTCATAGCAAAGTACCACAGACTGGGTGATTGATTTAAACAACAGAAATTTTGTTCTCCTGGTTCTGGAGGCTAGAAGGTTGAGATCAAGGAACAATGACCACTTTTTCCCTGAGTCTTCAGATCATCTTGCTTCTGGATGTGTCTGGGTCCAAATTTCCTCTTTTTATGAGGACACCAGTTATACTGGATTAGAAACCACCTTAATGACCTCTTTTTAACTTAATTACCTCTTTAAAGACCCTATTTCCAAATACAGTCACATTTTGTGGTACTGGGGGTTAAGATTTCAACATATGAATTTTGGGAGACACAATTTAGCTCATAATGTATAACTCACAAACATTTACCACCCACTTACTATATGCAGAGCCCCATGCTGAACTCAGAGAGTACTGATCCCTGCCCTTGAAGGAATCTCCACCTATGCATGTAGATATGACACAAAACTGAAAGTTAAATAAAACTCCGAAAGTCAAATGACAATAAAATAGACCACTGCAACTTCATAATCTTTTTGGCCCACACGATACAAGTTATATTTTATCAGTACATCCTTTTCAGTAGGGAACTATGTACTAGATTTTAGAAAGAATACTCCTCAAACGGTTAAAATATTTATAACTTTCTGCTCTGTCAACTGCCTGAAAAATCAATTAGTATGATATATTCCATTAATTGACAATAAAGATATCACTATCATGTTATCAGAAAAAAACTTTAAATGACTAAGAAAGTTAGTTTATAAAATATACTAAAAAAGGGAACAACATGAATTTGTAAGTTTGCAACAAAGGGAAAAATGTAAATAATGTGATAGTCACCAATGAAAGGAATAAATAGCTTTAAGTACAGTGGCTAGCTTCAGTTTGTTTTTCTAGTTCTTTAAAAAATATATATAGTTTCTAAAATATTCTTTCCTTTCCTTTCCTAGAGCAAACTTGATTTGCCTATTAACCTTACAGTCCTACTGTCTTACATGCCATAAACATTTATACTCATCTTCTTTCCTTCACAAAATTTCTGGAAATGTTATGTTTAATGACATATATTCAAATTAAAAATATTTTTATCTTGCCAATTATCTAGCAAGATTAACAGTAAAAAATAAGTAAACATATTCTTTAAAATTTTAGCAATGTCTAACAATACTCAAGTTAGAAGTTACTTTATGAATTTTCTGTATAATTCTCTCATTACAAGTGTGTGTGTGCACATAATGTTTTTAGTTTTATTCTAAATCCTGGCTATACCTGGCATTATGCTGGCATTTTTGGCTATAGTCAAACATGGATCTATGTCTTTGGAAACAGGTTAACAATTTTTTTTTTTTTAATTTGAAATGGTAGCTTAGAATGCATTATCCTCTAAGACCCAGTGTGGACTATGGACTATTTCTATGTTTGTTTGTTTGTTTTTGAGATGGAGTCTTCACTCTGTTGTATAGACTGGAGTGCAGTGGAGCAATCTTGGCTCACTGAAACCTTCACCTCCTGGGTTCAGGCAATTCTCCTGCCTCAGCCTCCCAAGTAGCTGGGATTACAGGCGCCCACTACCACAGCTGGCTAATTTTTGTATTTTTAGTAGAGATGGGGTTTCACCATGTTGACCAAGCTGGTCTTGAACTCCTGACCTCAGGTGATCTGCCTGCTTCGGCCTCCCAAAGTGCTGGGAGTACAGGCGTGAGCCAGCTGAGCCCATCCCCAGTGGGGACTATTTCTCTCCACTTATCTAACTTTACATTGGTCATATAAGTAACTCAGGTAACGTGCAATGATGAAAAATAAAACATCTTTTATTTGAGATGCATTGCATAACTCATGCCTCCTATTATAAACAGACGTCATCTAAAGAACAATTACTCCTTTTGATGTTTATTTACAATCCTCACCCTTCACATGACAAAATGGTTAACATTAATTAGTTTATTTAGCCATAAATTTTTTTCAACTACAAGTAACACCATCACAATGAAAGAATGGCATTACATAAAAGGGGGAAAAAAAAAAAGCAGAAGCATGACCTGTTCAACTATTTTTATTGGGTTTGAGTTGATACATTATCAAAGAAGACTGTCATTGGTTTTATGATACCAGTTAATTTTTAACCAGCAAAATAAATTTATTTTCACTCTTTGTCATGACTTTGTGCTTGATTACTTGCTTGCCTTCTCTCTTTTTTCTTTTCCTTATCTCTTTCATTTTTTCTCTTTTTAAAAATCAGAGTATATTCTCTTCCTCTTACCAATACCCCCAACTTTTAACATCTAAATCTCTAATTATTGTAATTTGATATGTTCTCTACTCCTAGTGATTATTGGCGTTAATATACCTCTGTAGTATTCAAATATACTTGTGGAGCTAGAAAAACTGAAATAAAATTGACCTGTTAATATATCTAGTAGTGAATTACAATCAGCATTCTGTATTTATGGAGAGCAAAAGGATTGTTCAACTGTAGAGTGAGGTCAACTATAGGGTGGCTTTATGGTAATGATGTGTCAGAATAGCACTCTTGGAGAACCAGAAGCAGAGATCAAGAATAGCCTTAATTACCAACCTACTCAATGACCTTGAACAAATCAACAAGTCATCTTTTTGCTTTCTCCTTGACTATTTATTCTGCCTGTTGGCATTGAACTAATGCAATACCCCAATAATTTATCTCCACTAATTGAAACTTTATATGGTATGAATTTATGCTTAACTTTATACTCCTTACAATGCTTGATTATACAAATTACAGTTTTGAACAAGACTGCAGAAATATAGGGTGTTGATTAAACTACTTAAATAGACAAATTGTGATCAAATACTTTAAGAAACATTGTTTGCATATAGATATGATTCTCACTATGGTTGATCATTTCTTGGTCTTTACGGAAGGTCTGTCAGACTTCTAGTTATTAGGGGCCCAGTTATAGGAACATGAATTATTCTGTATTTGGAAGACACAACATTGCCTTTTATTAAAATTCCTCTATAATTTCAATATTTTACCTCAACAGAGTTAAGTTAGTAATAGTTTGCAATGTGAATTAACAAGGCGGGGATACTGAAATATTTTTAGGGAACCCAATGATGTTATGTGGTCATGGCTATAAAGCATTAATTTTTGTTTATAAAACTGAGTTACATTCTCATTGTTGTTTTCATGAAGTACACACAATCCCTCTCCACTTAATTGTTCCATGCTTGTTTCTGTCTTCAACATTTCCTTGTGTTATAACATTGTTAAATCAGTTATTTTTTTACCTCCTCAAATCATTCTATAAATTTATTCATTTTTCAATAGTCTTTGTAATGGAAAAATTTCAGTTTTTCCCCAAATTTCCTTAGGTTCTCTCTCTTTTTATAAAGCCAAAGAAATCCAAAGTATTAAAATATAATTTACAAAATGTGATTGGTGTCCTGAAAGTCCCATTAAAAATAATATCCCATTACCATGAGGCTTACTAGAAAAGAATTGGCAAACAATCTCAACACAATGAGGCTGTTTTGTGGAGATAAAGGCACAGCATATTATAACCCAAAACACAAGAAGAGACTAGTTGACTATTTCAGTTGGATAATCCAAGTCCTGCTTCCTGCCTCAGTAAGTTTGGGGACATATGTCAAACAGCTGCTCTCTTTTATCCAGAATTAGCTGCATTTAGTGATAGGTTAAATGACCGTCACATGCACAAGTCGTATTTCGTTTTACAGGGGACAAATGAGTATCCTCAGACACAGGATAATCAAATGATCACCCAGTATATGGCCTTTATAGCATGTGGTTTTGATCAGAGATAGTATACAATGAAATCACCGTCTTACACTATTTATCATGATAGCCAGTGTTTTTCCATATGAATTCCAAGAAGTGCCAAGATCTATTTTATTTGTAGGATTCAGCCTTCTTCCATTTTCTACAATTTTGTTATTTAAAGAGTCTTCCTAATTTTATTATTCCCATAATCAGATTTTTAACCTTAAGAAATTTCCCACAAGGATAGCAAGGTAGGTTTCATAGGGTGCTGGAATGCTCAGTGTTATCCTACCAGATTTGATAAATTTCCTCATTAATTAATAAAGGAAAAAACATAATGAATCCCACAAAATACAATGTAATCTAGAAGAGAATTATCAGCTCTAAATTTTCAATTCTTATGGATGTAAAAGACATTTTTCATACTACTTTTTCTACTCAGCAAAATTATGAAGCTTTATCATGTGCCTTATAAAGACTGCCACACAAGACCTATTCTAGGTACCTCTGGGAAAATGGCACCATCATCCTATTTTCTAGTTCCTTATCCAGAGGAAATTACATGTATCTAAAATGGCTAGAAATTATTCCTAATGGTCTTCCAAATTGCGTGTTGGGAAGAACCAGAAGCCACTAGAAAGATATTCACTGAGAGTTCATCTCCTAGACGATGTAATCGGTTTCATTCATATCCGTATGCAAGAAAGAGGAAAGAAAGTGGTGCCCGCCAGGGCTGGGACTCGGTTTGGGAGGCTGAGGCTGGGCAGATCACGAGGTCAGGAGATGGAGACCAGCCTGGCTAACATGGTGAAACTCGTCTCTACTAAAAATACAAAAATTAGCCGGGCATGGTGGTGGACGCCTGTAGTCCCAGCTACTAGGGAGGCTGAGGCAGGAGAATGGTGTGAACCTGGGAGGTGGAGCTTGCAGTGAGCCTAGATCGCACCACTGCACTCCAGCCTGGGTGACAGAGCGAAACTCCCTCGCAAAAAAAAAAAAAAAAAAAAAAAAGAAAAGAAAAGAAAAAAGAAAGTGGTACCTGACTCCATGATCCTCCTCAACTGTTTGGGAAAGAGTGTGTGTGTGTGTGTGTGTGTGTCTCACTGGAAGGACAGTGGCTCAACAAAAGGCTTTTGTTATTGTTGTTCAGGAAATAACTGTATTAAATCTTCTTTGAAACAAGGCAAATATCTTAAGTATTTTTCATTTGAAAGTAATAGAAATCCACCATCAAGTTCAAGTGGAATGGGGAATTTAGAAGAGAATACAAGGTTATCTTAGAGTTACCAAATACAGAAAGTATATTTAGGCCCTAATAAAAAAATGAAAAACCCTTAAAGCTGATTTGTCCCTCTCTCAGGCAACTTCTCTACTTTTCCAGGCCATCTTCTGCAAAGCAGTTTTTTTGTTTGTTTGTTTCTCCATAATAGCAGCTTTCAAGTGAGTTGAGTTTCCTGTCTCCAACTCTCCCTAACTTACAGGTAGAATATTCATTATTGTCGAATTCAGTCAGTGGGGCTCTGAGTTTAAGTTTTCAAGAGACTGAGTCTGATTGTCTCAGCTTGGGTCACATTCCATCTTGAACCAATCAAATGTGGCCAGGGATTGGGGGTTTACCTGATATGCAATGCCACCAGGGCTGACTGGGGCTGGAAGGTCTGAAGAAACTGTTTCCTCTTCTGCCAACCAAGTCATCTTTTACAGAAAGTGAGTGTTGGTCAGAACACTTGTTGCATTTAGAGAAAATTAATTTCTACAGATTTTATAAATGCCTTGCATACTGAAGATGCTAAATAAATGGTAATCATAATATTGATTTGAAGGCTTTCTTTCTAATAAGGTGAACATGACATTTAACTATTATTACATAATAATATTTTCAATTAGCTGGATATAGAAAAACATTTGAAACTCAGGCATACATTTAATAATTACATTTTGAAATTCAATTTCTCACAATGGAAACAAAAAGTTCATATTGAAAAAAATCTTTTATAAACTGCTATTAGTGTTTTTCATCAGATTTCTATCAGTAGTTATATACAAATAATAAACTCAAGTATATGTTTAAAACTCATTGTAAAGTCAGCATAAAGAAAAAATATCAGCTTAAAATAAAACATCAGAATGTTTTAACAATATTTATAATATCTTCCACTTACAGCTGCTGTGATGGCCACATTCATATACTCACATATATGCTACAATTCTTACATTTAGATATATTTTAAACATTTTACAAACAAGGAATCTAAGATTCAGGAATATCATATTTTGTCCAAATTACACAAGACAAGTATGTATTGGTAGCAGGATTCTCTAACAGTAATCAGGTAATCCTTCAACTTCCCAAAGGCATCTCTGCAAAAATTAGAGGAATCTAACAGTTTCTCAAGGCAATATACCAACATCTGCTAGAAAATGGGCATTATAAATAGAGGAACCCATAATGACTACAAATGTGAATGCCCCGCTCCCCGCCCGCCAAGAATTGTGCGATGCAAAACCTGCACAACAATATATGTTACCCTGTTAATTTAAATAGTACAGATATTATTGGTCAATTTTTCTTTTTACACGGAGTACTATTCATTAATGCCCTGGCCCTCCCCTTCTCTCCTGCCATTTACCCCCAACCCTGTTACCTAGGTAAATGATTAAATTCTGAAAATGTTTTAACCCATTTGTTCCATTGATATCCCTGTGATCAAAGACGTTAAAAGCATTTTTCTTTTTTTTTTTTTTTTTGAGACAGAGTCTCGCTCTGTCGCCCAGGCTGGAGTGCAGTGGTGCGATCTCGGCTCACTGCAAGCTCCGCCTCCCGGGTTTACACCATTCTCCCGCTTCAGCCTCCCGAGTAGCTGGGACTACAGGCGCCTGCCACAAGGCCCGGCTAATTTTTGTATTTTTAGTAGAGACGGGGTTTCACTGTGTTAGCCAGGATGATCTCGATCTCCCGACCTCGTGATCCACCCGTCTCGGCCTCCAAAAGTGCTGGTATTACAGGCTTGAGCCACCGCGCCCGGCCTAAAAGCATTTTTCAACCACGGTTCCATTAAATCTCTCTATATAATTCAATCAGTAAGCCATTTTGGGATCCTAGAAAGGCACATCATTTATGGCCCACTATGGCCTTCTTTATGTAGAAATATCTTAGTTCTATGGCTAACAAGGGAAATTTCTTAACAAACCTCAAATGTTCCTCCATTTTGTTGATTCCTAGTTTGAAAAAGCAAAATGTGACATCATTCAAGAGACATGTTTAGAAAACTTAACTACATGCATTAACTATGTTTATCATTGTTGGCTTATTTCTATGTTTGCGTGGCTAACCTTTTTCCAGAATGAGAGCTTTGCCACCGAATATTCCACTAGACCAAAAATGCTCAAGGAAGATGAAGGAGAGAAAGAATTACAGATCAAAATCTCCAGGGAGGTATGTATAACTAGGGAAAGTGCAATTAATATTATTAGACAAGGTTATACTTGGGAAAGGAGGAAGGGAACTCCTGGTTTTACAGTATAAGCTACAGAAAGTAAAACCTTATGAAACACTGGGTGATGGGGATTGAGGCTGAGGAGGGAAAAGGAGGAAGGGAAATATAGTACATATGTAAGAACTTGAAAAACACTTGTCCAGACATTTCATGCTGAATTCACGGCACCAGTTTACTAAACAGCACCTTATATGACTACATCCTTTCATTTAAGAAATGGGGCTGGACGTGGTGGCTCATGCCTGTAATCCCAGCACTTTGGGAGGCAGAGGCAGGCGGATCACAGAGGTCAGGAGATCGAGACCATCCTGGCAAACATGGTGAAACCATGTCTCTACTAAAAAATACAAAAAATTAGCCAGGCATGGTGGCGGGCGCCTGTAGTCCCAGCTACTTGGGAGGCTGAGGCAGGAGAATGGCGTGAACCCGGGAGGCAGAGTTTGCAGTGAGCTGAGATCGTGCCACTGCACTCCAGCCCGGGCGACAGAGCGAGACTCTGTCTCAAAAAAAAAAAAAAAGAAAAAAAGAAAAGAAAAAGAAATGGGAGGAGAGGTAGAACCAGCAGGATTACTTGACCTTGCTTTTAATCAAAGGAGTCCAAAGTTTTGGGTTTTGTGCAATATCAAATGCGTACAAGAGAAGAGCAAGAGACATAGAGTAGTGGCCTCAAAATACATCTTTCATTGACTTTTTTCCAGCAGCCATATTTATACTATATTTTTAATAAACACATAAGTACCCATTTTAGATATTGTTTCTATGTTAGGAACGTAGTAACCTAAATGATAGCACAATAAATTTATTTACATTTACAAACTTCAGGAAGCAAAGTCTCTTGAAATGGCTTTATGTATACATGTATGTGTATCTATATGTATCTACTCATCCATTTTCATACTCCTATGAAGAAATATCTAAGACTGGGTAATTTATAAAGAAAAATAGATTTAATGGACTCACTGTTCCACATGGCTGGAGAGGCCTCACAGTCATGGCAGAAGGCAAAGGAGGAGCAAAGGACCTACATGGTGGCAGGCAAAAGAGCATGTGCAGGGGAACTGCCCTTTATATTATGAAACCATCATATTCCATGAGACTTATTCACTATCACAAGAGCAGCATGGGAAAAACACCCCCATTATTTAATTACCTTCCATTGGGTCCCTCCCACGACACATGTGGATTATGGGAGCTACAATTCAAGATGAGATTTGGGTGGGAACACAGCCATACCATATCAGTGTATATCTTCCTTTAACATTTTTAAATGGCTTGCTTATGTACAATAGTTGCATATAGTAATAGATTTGAGATGAGACCTGTAGCGTGTTTACTAGATGAAGAAGGTGTAGAAAATTTGTAGAGGTACAAATCTCATTCTTGCACAGAAAGCCGTGAGTCACAGTACCAACTCCATTTGAACATGCAGGCAATGAACTAAAGAAGACTTGAAACAAGCCTCCATGAGTCTTCAGCAGGAGAGTCCATACAGAGGCGGACAGTAGCAGTTACCGGCTTAGCCAAAGCATTTTATTTTCCTGCCGGCTATTTCCATCTGCCAGCCTCCATCTTACTTATGAATCATCAAATAAAAATATTTGAGGTTTTAAAAAATAAAATTTGATGTGAATCTACTAGGAGAAAACCTCAAGAATATTTCTAAGTAGATCAGAAGTATTTGTTTCTATAGCCTACTAATATCTCATTAATACTGTTTAGTGGAAAGGGTAATTCAGGGAGTAAATACAAGAGTCATCATACAGCAAAATAACCACTCTATGGATTAAGGAGTTCCGCTACCCTTTGCTACTTCAACGATCCAAAAATAAACCCCAGTATATATCCTTCTGTCTTAATCACTTTTTAAAATATTTAATCATGTAAGATATTTTATATTAAAGAATTAGCAGGACAATTCACTTCAAACAAATATAAAAACAAAAAATAGCAGCTCCTCAGAGAACACACTTTATGATCAAAGTCTCCTTCAACATCTTATAGGCTCTAGAAATACTTTAGAAAACAACTAAATCAATCATTATTTCATGACAAATCTTTCACCTAATGAGCTCATTGTTTGTTAAAATCTTCTATGGTGTCTTCTTTAGTTCTTTTTACCAAACTTTGCATTAAGGCATGAATGTTTCTATTTGACTATATAAACAAAGATTATATCTTACAATAAAATTATTTTTCCTTGAATGATAAAATTCACATTTCTTCGCAATGTTCTGGTAGTCCTCACTGAATCTTATGTAACTATTGCCCTTATATTACTTTCTGGGTAATCTTAAAAGGGTTATTTTGCACTTACGGAATCTCATTCATTCTACCTCCATAAAAGCATCGTGGCAAGCCTTCAAAATTCTGTTGGCAGCCTTTCTTGGTAGGTCAATGGGTTCTTTCCCTGTTGTCCATATTTGTGTGTTTGTTTAGATCTTGACCCAGTAGAGAAAGTTTGCTTACTAGAAATGATTAGATAAAGATGTCCTCCTCAAAAATTTCTCCATCACACATTTTTGTTATAAAAGATTCTTTTAATGTAAGAAACTCTACCTTGAAAAAAAATTTTTTAATGCACAGAAAAAGCTGGGTTTCACTGTTTTTTTATGAAGCTAAAGGGTTTGGATCATAATATCAAAAGACACAATACTGAGTGCCATAATCCGGAATGCTGAAATCCTGAAAGATCAAAATCTCTAAAATCTAAATCCCTATCATCTAAACTTCTAAATATTTTAAATTTGGAAAATCACATCACAGGAAAGTCACATCATGGTAAGCAGAACTATTACCTTGTTATTGTCTTTATAAAGAAGAAAACAGATTTTAATTGAATCCCCAAACTATAATGTCAGATTTGGAATTAGGTGCAATGAAGATTTCCAAGAGTGAATTTCAGGGTGTTACCAAGAAAGTTTGTTTTTTCCATTCAGCTCAATGCATTTGGAGAAAAATTCAAATGAGTAGATTGCCTGCACAACACGGCAAGAATGAAAACGTCAGTTTAAAAATGTCTCATTTGCCTGTGTTGGCATTCCTTCCAGCTGATGACATTCCAGGGCTTTTAATAAATTAAAGCTGCATTTGCCTGAAGAAGCCAGCTAAGTTACGGACTAGTTTGAAAATAATTATGTGCATAGTAGGATAAGAAGACACTTATGCAACAGTGTTGCTCTTTGATCACTAGTACTGTTTTTGCCAAATTTGTGTTCTGTATTGCATGCAAAATGGACGTCCACAAAGCCAAAACAACATAGAAGCATCGCAAGAAGATGGGAAAATTAAACTAGGGAATGCTTATATTGAGAAGTGAAGCCAGCTGGACTTCCTGGGTTGAGAATGGACTTAGAGAACTTTTCCGTCTAGCTAAAGGACTGTAAATGCAGCAATCAGTGCTCTGTGTCTAGCTACAGGATTGTAAACGCACCAATCAGCCCTCTATAAAAATGCACCAATCAGCACTCTGTGTCTAGCTAAAGGATTGTAAACGCACCAATCAGCACTCTGTAAAAACGCACCAATCAGCACTCTGTAAAATGGACCAATCAGTGCTCTGTAAAACAGACCAATCAGCAGGATGTGGGTGGGGCCAAATAAGGGAATAAAAGCTGGCCACCAATCAGCAGAGGCAACCGACTCAGGTTCCCTTCCATGCTGTGGAAGCTTTGTTCTTTTGCTCTTCACAATAAATCTTGCTGCTGCTCACTCTTTGGGTCCGCACTACTTTTATGAGCTGTAACACACTGCGAAGGTCCACAGCTTCATTCTCGAAGTTAGCGAGACCACGAACCCACCAAAAGGAAGAAATTCTGAACACATCTGAACATCTGAAGGAACAAACTCCAGACACACCATTTTTAAGAGCTGTAACACTCACCGCAAAGGTCTGCAGCTTCATTCTTGAAGTCAGCAAGACCAAGAACCCACCGGAAGGAACCAATTCCGGACACAATATCAATGTATATCAAATCAGAAGAGTTGCATAAAGAGCAGCACCACATAGAAAATGAATGTGAACATATTATCCAAGGAGAACCATGTCCTAAAAGAAAAAAGCAGATATTCATTGTGATGTAAGACTTCAAAATACGGTTAACTGCTAACTAGGTGAAAGTTGGCCAGCTCCTATGAACTATCTCTATGCAGTCTGTCCCTGTAATACACTTTTTCATATGTCAAAATTTCTTTTTAGATTTTTTCTTTTTTTACTTTTTCCCCACTATTTCAAATTGTCAGCATTATTGTTGTATAATTTACTATGTTATGTATTTTATCTTTGCATCATTTCCAATACTGGAGGTATAAATTGTGCAGACTTTTATAGAGTTCTGATTTATGTATTGTAGAAATTTGCCTCCTTAAAAGTGCACTATCACAATGTTACTGTGTGTAAGCATCGTGCATGTACATAAAAACATTAAAATTTCCATAGTAAATGAAGAGGTGTCCTTTTTGCTCATCTGAATTTGTAAAAGATAAAATTTCTCAAGATCTTGGCTCTTTAAGCTACTGGTGTGGTGACAATGTAGTTGTACCCATAGTGGTTTTTGATCAATCTTGTCAAAAGTCTCAGGTGTCCATCACAATATTTCAGATGACTTGCAGTTACAAAACTCAGTGCACACAGTTACCATCCATTGTGATATGCATTTATACATTTCAGTTTTTGACCTATGTATTTATAAATATGGTTTGTTTGTTCATAAATGTTATGCCTGTGTGACTGTCATTAGTATACCTGTTTATGTTTACAAAAATACTTGTATTATTAGTGCCTATTTCATTGTGTCAAGTAACCTATTTAAGTGTTCTATTGTGTTTTCATATGTTTCTCATATAAATGCCTTTTAAAAAATGTAAGTAAACAGCTAGCCAATGTAGTGGCACACACTTGTAGTCCCAGCTAGTCAGGAGGCTGAGGTGGGAGGGTTGCGTGAGCCCAGGAGTTTGAGGCTGCAGTGAGCTATGATCACACCAATGCACTCCAGTTTGGGCAACAGAGCAACACCCTGTTAAAAAAAAAAAGTAAGTCTCTTTTAAGGAATGTTAAAATTATTTTTTACAGAATTATATTTTCAGCATTTTGATTTTTTAGGATTTGAAAATTTGGAATTATGGTATTCAGGATTGTGTCTTTTGGGATTGTGACCAGCTCCCAAAAATAAATATCACTGACTTAACAATTTTTCCAAGGCTCCTAAGTTTGACAACCATCATCATTACATTTAAAATCTTCTCACAAGCCATCTTTGACACAAATAACTAAGGTTTGCATATACCTTTGATCCCAATGAAATACAGTGAAATAGAATCTTCCACTGATGAAAGTTAATGGTTTTGCATTCAATTTGTACAGAGTACCCAAAGCCAACATTTCCTTTTCTCTTGTTCCAGATTGAGGTACTTTTTCTTCTTTAGATTTCCCAAAGCTTACAGATTTTATTATAATAATCTCATAGGGCATAGTTTTTTAATTTTAAAATTCCTATATAGATATTTATTCTTAAATCAATGTTTTATGGATCATTCTGTGTACAATCATTTTACTAAGAAAACTGGCTAATCTTGACGGTCCTATCAATTCTTCTCTTGCCATTTATTTTCTAATATAATAGTCCTGAAAAAGTAAATGAAATAAAGTAGTTCCACCCGATTAGTCCTGATTTCCCTGATTGCTACAAGAGACTGATTTCCTTCATCTCATTTCTGCAACTATTGTATATGCTGTACTGTATTATACAGTACATTTAAATAAATATTTTTAAAAATTTTTTTCCAAATTAATACTAATATTGTGGTGGCAAGTAAAAACAAACTTATTTACTACAACAACGTGCATGGTTCTCTGCTAGGCAAAGAATACAAATTTCAGGCAAATGTGGTTTTAATCAACCATTGAATGATAAAATATAAACTAGTGATTATTTTCACTCTCCCACCTCCTATGTGATATTTGTTGTAGTTGTTAAGCAGATCTTCGAAATTTTTTCCTAGTTAAAAAAAAAAAAATTTGAATTCATTTTATAGCCTCAGCATCTCTCTCCTCACCCTAATTGCATTAATTTTGTAAAACTAAATTGGAGTTGCGTGATCTAGCCTCTTCTGAAATGCAGTCTTTACAACAGTGAGACATGATGGAAACCATGCAACATAAAACCACAGGATTTTTAAAAAGCTGGCTCTGGGATGACTTATATGTTTCATAAACCAGCTTAAGGCTGAGTTATGAAAATATCATTTTAATAAGTTCCTTTAAAGATTCTCATGTTTGTCATTTATTTATTCCTTCACGCACTTATTTATTTTTATTTATCCATTTTCACTTATCCAGCAAGCGCTTAAAGCGAGGGTTTGGTTTTGGTTTTTGCACAACATTGCAAATAATGCTACTGGAGAAAAATCAAAGAAATACAAAAATCAGTGACAAGGTTCATAGAAGATCAAGTTTCCAGGGTTGCAGGTGGAAGGAACAGATTGAGCTCAGGCATGGCAGTGGTCTCCTGACACAGTTGTCTAGCACTGGCAGGTTGGCCAGACTTGAGCAGTAGGAAACAGATGACGCTCATGAGGAGAGGTTTTTGAAATGCTTTCTACAATGTGCATCAGACCCTTTGCTAGGCATGAGAACATAAAGTTGAGTAAGATGCAGTCCTTGTGCTAAGGAACTCTCACATTTTTACTGAAGTCCCAAAGCATGTGTTTTTTCACACAACGGATTCCCTTTTTCCTCTGAATTATTTCACAGCAATTTGATACCGATTATCCACTTTAAAAACACATGAATAATTTTTCTTTAACAGTCAGAAGTGTTACATTTTTCTTTTGGTTCTCAAACTAGTTCTTGATACTTCTGTTCAAATTCAACAAATTTTATTTAAAATGTTTTAAGCTTAAAATTATTTTACTTATAACCCTATCATATGTGTATACGAAATTTAACAGTTTATATCAGCCATACATAACAGTATATAACAGCGATGAGGCTGTAAGGATTAAAAGATTTTTTCTGAATTGAGTTACTGTAGTTATTAGTATACAATCAAAATAACATATATCATAGACTACTTTTAAACCTAAAAATAAAATTGTATCAATGAGCTTATCTTATTCAAATAGGTGATCATTTAAAGAAAAGATTAGCTCATGTATCCGAATGAAAATTTCTTACAGCTAGAATACAACAATTTTATTCCTATTTTCTGAATGTAAGCACTGAAAAAATGTATTCACATAGAAGCTGGGAACAGAAGACCTTTTGTGAGAGCAATGTCAAGTCTCTCTGAGTTAGGTGACAAAACTTATACAGATCAATCAGTTAACAGTTTGAGTAGGAGCTCCTTTTATTTATTTACTTACTTTTTGAAAGCTAAAAATTGGAAACTGCCACATCTTACAAAAGGATGTGTCCGTTACTGGGTCACCAGAGTCATCTACATTCTCAACATCAATCTCAATAAGTGTAATGTTCCTTTGTCCCTGAGTTGGATTTTATACCTGAGACAACACAACAATTCAGGATGTATGCCTTTGTAAGGAAGGAAAAACGAGATTGTGAATGGCGAGGAGATAAGATGAGAAAGCTTGTACTCCATCACAGAAGAGTCATAAACTTTTAAAATTAATTATAGTGAAGAGTGCACCTGGAAGCTGAGAATCAACATATTGATTGTCTCAAGTTCTGTGTTAATATAGTCCTTGGAAAGCCTCTTCAGCCTTCCAGGAGAACAGATATTTGGGTAGGAATTCCACTTCTACAGACATTGTGGTGCTTTGCAGAAGCTCACATAGTTAAAAGATGGGTACTTCCAAGATAATTGAAAATATAAGTTTTGTGATTTGGGGAAATTACATTTTAGAGATAACAATGCATTCTTAAAAAAATATACTATATGCGATTCTGTTTCTATCACAAGAAAGTTTGGCATTGACCAGGCTTTTTAAAAGAATTTTTATACTCATATCTTTCTTAAGAAGAGGTAATCATGCTGTGCAAAATTAATTCATATCCCCAATTTTTAGAATTTACTAGATATTTCCAAAAGTGCTAAAGTCTAACATTCCAATAATCGTGAAATGAATTCTTAACACTAACATTTTAGGAGATGAGGAAACGAGATGAGAAGACAAAACACACATTTAGGAACATGTATTTGGCATGTTTTTTTTTAAAGCTTGATGTTCTAAAAAGTTTAATTTTCTGTGATTAAAAAAAATTGTTTGCTTTTTTGAGTTTTGTTGCTTGGTTTGCTTGCTTTCTTGTTTTTTTCTTTTTTTTTTTTTTTGCATGTATGTAAATGTATGTTTTTGGCTGAAATGTCTTTCATATTTTTAATATGGACATTCAAGTCTTTGGAAAATATTTTTCATCCTTTCAATGAAGCTTTCCACTTCAATACTGAGTTTAGAGAGTTCAGTGATAGTCAAGAAATATTCATTAACATCTACTCTGTATAAAGTACTACACCCAGTGACATAGGAGATACAAGGGCAAATCATTCAAGGAGTATAGAATCTGTGTAGCAGAGAAACATATACTCAAAAAACTACCAAAAGCTACAAGAGGAAATAAGAATATACCTATGAGTATGCAGAGGCTTTCTAGGAATAGGATAACACTACTAGTCTTAGGAAAATCAATGTCAAGAAAATACGTAAAACATTGGAACACTACGTATGTGGGAGTTATTTATATCCCACTGCTCAAGCTCATCGTCAAGGTCTGATTTTTCACTCATGCAAAAATTCAAAAAATTACGACCTCCAGCATATATGGGTTAATAAGACCTTTAACTGCTATTTTATTATCTTTCATTTCCACTCATTTATTTAGTAGAGATTCCTTGAGAGCCTACTACGTACCTAGCATAGTAACACCACTACAAAAATAATGTGTGATGTGTTTGAATGAGGACAGTGTGGCTACTGCCCTTAAACTGCTTATAGACTTGGGGAAAATACATTTATACAATTAATTATAGTATAACATTGTAAGCATTATAAATATAATAAAAATGTGTATATTTAAAGATGAAACGATAGTATTTCTGTTTCCATTTTATAAAAGTTTTTATTTTTATTTTTTAAAAAGACAAAACCGTTAGAACAAACCAAAGCAGCAAAAAGAATAGTCAGGTTTGGCATATATTTTGCAGGAAGAGCTGAGAGTACTTGCTAATAAGTCAGATGCTGGATATGAAAAAGGGAGAATAGGTAAGGCAACTCTAAAGTTTGGGGTATGAAGAACTGGAAAAATTAAGGTGCCATTTAGTGAAATCATGTATCAGTTACCACATTTGCTGAATGACAAATTACCCCAGAACTTAGTGGCTTAAAAATGATTTATTCATTCACAATTTTGTGGGTTGATAATTGCACTTAGGTTCAGGGAGACATCTCTGTTGCTCTCACTTAGACTCACTTATTGGCTATAGTCAGTTGACAGCTTGGACAGGACTGGATGGTATAAGATGGCCTTACTGACATATCTGGTGGTTGGCAGAGTCTTGGCTGGAGCACCCTGGTCCTCCCCATGTGGTCTTTCCAGCAGGGTAGCTTAGACTTATTCACGGGGCAGCAACTTTCTAAGACAGCAAGAGTGGAAGCTGCAGGACCTCCTGGGGTCTTCAGAAGTTGCACGAGGCCATGTCTGCCGCATTGTATTAATCAAAACAAGTCACAAGGCCAGTCTAGATTTAAGGAGTAAGAAAATGGACTCCATTTTATTGTGTTTAATTTTTTTTTTTTTTTTTTTTTTTTTTTTTTTTTTTTAAGACGGAGTCTCACACTGTCGCCCAGGCTGGAGTGCAGTGGTGCGATCTTGGCTCACCACAACTTCCGCCTCCCAGGTGCAAGCAATTCTTCTGCCTCAGCCTCCCAAGTAGCTGGGATTACAGGCACCCGCCATCATGCCCAGCTAATTTTTTGTATTTTTAGTAGAGACGGGGTTTCACTATGTTCGCCAGGCTGGTCTCAAACTCCTGACCTCGTGATCCACCCGCCTCAGCCTCCCAAAGTGCTGGGATTACAGGTGTGAACCACCACGCCCGGCCAATGGACTCCATCTCTTGAGGTAAGGAGCTGCAAATAAATTGTGACCATTTTTATTCTTCCATACATGGGAACGACAGAAAGTGTAGTCTACCCGTTCTAAGAGTTTCGTTTGCAGAGAAAAAAAAATTGTGCTTTGCTGGAAAATGGTGCATTGATTAGAGCACAATCTTCCGGGTTCTCTAATTCTACTTCATGGGGGTTATTTCACAACTTCGTCTCATACATAAATGATGGTAATGCAAAAAATTGTTCTTGTCTGTGGATATGGTAACACGTTCTGTCCCTTAGAGGATCTATTGACTTTCTTCTCTCACTGCAGAAGATGCCATTTTTGCCTCTATTTGCACATTTATTAAATGTCTATTAAAAGAAGACCAACAAATGCCCAATAAGTATATGAAAAAAAAAATGCTCAATATTACTAATCATCAGGGAAATGCAAACTAAAGCCACGATGAGATACCACCTCACCTCAAATGGCTATTATCAAAAAAACCAAAGATAACAAGTGTTGGCGAGGATGTAGGTCAAAGAAAACACTTGTACACTATTGGTTGGAATGTAAACGAGTACAGCCATTATGAAAAACAGTATGGAGATGCCTCAAAAATTAAAAATTAGAACTATTATGTATTATATCTTCTGGATTTCTCTGTTCATTTTTTAATCCTTATGACTTAGCCCAAAAGTACTTCATAGTAGCTACTTAATAAATGTTTCTTGAGTGAATATAGCAAAAATAATCCCAGTCTACAAGAAAGAGCATAGTAATATCCACCAAGTCTAACATATATATACACTTACTATTCACCTAGTTCCACTGATAACCTTTATTAACAGATTCTTAAAATGCTTTTAAACTACCCATGTAAATAATTTTAAAAGCACACTCTGCTGAATTACCCTATTCTACCCCTCTTAGCAATCAAAGGTAAAAAGAATCTTGTAGCAATGTTGACCTGTCTGCAACATGACACCTCTGACTGATAGAAAACAGACAAACTAATGAGAGGAAGCTAAATACGGTTATTGTTTACTGGGCTCTGATAACTTATTGTTGGCAAGCAAGTGAACTCTAAGAGATAGGAAATAAAGAAAACATTGTGCTTGGTCTTAGATAAATAAAATATGGGGAAATATGATTTAAAACAAAAAACAGATTTAACTGTCTCATAGTTAAATCTCACGAGTCCTTATAGAGGAGCTTAGGATATCTCTTTAGACTTTAAATACATAAAAAACAGCCCTGGGATAAGCACTATTTGACAACTGAATGACAGTCTCACCGTGGAGAAGATAGCTGCATGTTCATTAGCATAAACAACACATTCCAGGCTTCTAAACTATGTAACTTCCCACAAGGAGCATCTGACCCAGATGACCCTAACATTGAGTGAGCCAGTAGGCATCTGAGAATGAAATCAAAACTTACACAGATGCCAAAAAGGTAAAATGACAAAGCTCAGACATTTCTCCTTCAATTTAGTTCAATTCAACAAATATTATTTGAATACTTTACATTGAAAAAACACTGCAACAGAAAGTAGGTAGAGAGAACTAGAGAATGGATACTCTATTGTCTCCCTATTTTTGATATAATTATTCACTCATCCTTAGACTAAAATTTGAATAAGATAAAAGACTTTCTTATTATTACTTAACTATACATTATGGGGAAAGAAGCAATATGTGAATTTACTAAACATTTAAGCATTACAACTACTTCCAAGTGCCTTCTAGTGAATATGACCTAACCTATGACTACTGACACGACCTTCTATAGCATGCTCAGGATCACCTTTTAGTCCCAGATGGTAAAATGTGAATCTGTCTATTCCTAGCCCTCTCCATTTCCAGCAATGCTGCTATTATATTTTTAAGATTATGTTGCTGATTTGTGTGTCTTGCATTCCCCTGAATCCATTTTCTTCCGGACTTGTTAGCACCTCTTCTGTGGTGCACCCCACCCCGCCTTTCTAGGCAGTCTTGTTGGAGCTGCACATAGTTATGAAGCATGGTAGGCTGGCACTGTGAGTTGCGCTACACTGTGGATTTTCTCCTGCTTTTCCGTACCTACTCCTCCAGAGTGCTTTCACACCACCCATCTTACTCTTGTTTTGCTTGGTTCTCTGCTCCTCCACTTCAGGAAATTCCATGGTTTAGCCTGAAAAAGACTGACTTCATGGGAGGGTGCCTCTCCCCAGGAAATAGACCATCCTCTGATTTAGTTCTCCTCCCACTCCAAACGAACATACACCCTGTAAAATATCTCCTTTATGGCCAGAACTAGAAGCAGAATTTAAACGAAGAGTTTGGGACTTTTTACATTTTCCTAAAAAGCCCTTGTGGTGATTCACATTGTAAGGCTGATGTATGAGACTGTCCGACTGATTTTAATTTTGATCTCTTATGTTTCTTTCCCCACTCTGTCATGTCACACTAATGACTGTTAAATGCTCCAAAAGACTGGCAAATGGGAAAACAAAGACAAGAGCCAGAGGATTGTAAGTTTCCAAATGAACAAATATTACACATATTTGAGAAAAATTACATTGGGTTAGTTTATAAATGTTTGAGCATTATGAAAATCTCCAGCAGTCAGACGCAAGGAGGAGGAGAGATAATCTTTGACCATAAGAATGAGATACTCTGACCATGGTATCACTTGCTACTTATTTCAGTTTTTAATGATTAACACCTTCCTCCCGAGGTTAATTTTACTTAGGAATGACCACAGATGTAGCAATTTGTGAATAAAACTGAGGTTTTAAACATTATATAATACCAAGTTTAAAATCTAAACTGGTCAAACATTGTCAAACTCCTTTTTAAAGAAGTCAGAAAACAATTCTATTATATTCATGCTCATTTTGAAAGCTGTCTCTGCCAACAAAAGAGTACATTTGTTGATTTATATATATTTGGCATGAAAAAAATCTAACTACTATAGAAGCTTTGTAATAACTGATAACATAGCTAACTGCCAATTACTAAGACCTTACCTGTCTCCACTGCATCCTGTGAAGTGGTGCAGATGGGTTCTAACAACTGGATGGCCTGGGTCAGGTGTCAAGAGTCATCTGCCTTCCTCGTATTACGCGTTGTCCTCCCTAGTATCATAAAATAGCCACCGTTCACTGATGCTGGCTGTGTGCTGGGTGCTTTTAAAAATCTATCTCACTTAATTCTCATAACAACTTTATCAAGTGGGAAATATGATCACCTTTCCAAGGAAAATGGAGACTTAAAACAAGATTAAGAAATTTGCTCAAAGTCTTATACCTAATGAGTGGTAGAGCCAGAATTTGAAACAAGGCACATCTGCTTGCAAATTTGAGAATCCTATAGTGCTTCCAGATGGAGTATGATAGCAAAACTCTTTAAATGGTTCAAATTTAACAGCTCACAGGAAATTGTTTTAAGTATGCAAGGTGAAAAATTGTGACTTTTATCAAGAATGTAAAATTATGTGTAAGTTTATCTTGATCATCGGTGAAGCATAATATGCTTCTCTTAATCTGAAGTTATGATAATAAAGCATTTCAGAGTGTACAAAGAACTTTTCCATGTGAGCCTAACTGAAGACAACAGATCAAGCAATTGTTATTCACATTTTACAGAAAAGGAAGTTGAATCTTTGATTCGCAGAGTGGTATAGCCAATGCCACACAATTAGGTCCCAGTGGAATAAATAAATCCTGGGCCTGGGTCCTTTCAGTTCCATTTATGTGCTCTTTCCACTACATGTTAAGCAGGCCATGTTTATGAGCAATGAGAGGAAGCTCCATGGACTTTGTTCCATGTTTGCTTAAAAAGAAAAAGCACTATAAATCAACTTGAAATATCCACTGAGAGCCTTGTTCATTAATTAAGTCTAGCACAATCAATGATACTAACAAGCATTGTAATAAAATCATTCCATTCCATGCTATGTGATACAGTGTGACTGCAAAAAGTATGAAACAAGAAAGAGGATGAGGAATTTGTAAGTCATTAAAAGACCAAAAACCATTTCTAACCAAAGAGTTTAATCAAGGTTTGAACCTCATGCCTAAGCATTCCCAGAAGTCTCCTTTCATATGCCAAGCTGTTTGTTACAAATTATCTTCCAGAATAATGTAGATACAACCCCCCAAATTTTTTCTATTACATGTCATGAATCAAATTTGCTAAAAGTATGTGTATTTTTAAGGTTTTAAAAATTCCAATTCTTAGTTTCTTTTTTTTTTTTTTTTTTTTTTTTGAGACAGAGTTTCACTCTTGTCACCCAGGCTGGAATGCAGTGTCGTGATCTTGGCTTACTGCAACCTCCACCTGCCAGGTTCAAGTGATTCTCTTGCCTCAATCTCCTGAGTAGCTGGGATTACAAGCGTCCACCACCACATCCGGCTAATTTTTGTATTTTTAGTAAAGACAGGATTTCGCCATGTTGACCAGGCTTGTCTTGAACTCCTGACTTCAGGTGATCCACACGTCTCGGCCTCCCAAAGTGCTGGGATTACAGGCTTGAGCCACCATGCCCAGCCCCAAGTCATTTTTTAAATTGGTAAAGTAAGTTGTGTAATTTAGGGCATGATTTACGTAGTGTAAAATTTAATAGAAACTGGGGAAATAATTGAAATTCACACATGAAGGGAATTTAACTAGTTTTACAAAAATGATTCCCACCCAAAATTAGTGGGTTTGTTTTATTTTGTTTTGTCTGAATATTGATTTAAAACATCCTAGTTAATTCTAGTCATTCATAGGCCAATACAAGTGTAAGGCCAAGGAGATCATGTTTATATATTCAGTCATACTTTTCATTCTGGACTATTGGTTAAAAGCAAGAAGTACAAGAAACACACAGAATAGAATGTATAAGTTAATTAAAGGTATTAAAAAAATAAAGCTCTTCAAGAAAAAGTAATAAATTAATTTGTCCTTGATACATAGGAAGCACTCTTGGGGCAGATGGGTATGAGAGAAAATTTCTGATTGTTGAAATAAAAGAGAAACAAGATTTTGGAAAAAGGATATTTGATGAGCATGCTTGAGTGACATCCTATCTGCTATATGATATAAACACTTTCAGTGACCCACAAAATTTTCATTAAAACTAAAAATATCACAACAGGCTTAAGGTGATCTAATCTTTTGTGGATGCTTCTGGAAGTTAACCCGAAGCCAAAGTAAAATCAGCCTCAAAAGCAAAGAAACAGCATCCATGTAAATCATGTTGAAAACATCTTAGTCTCATGGTAAAATTCTGGGAGTCAGTGCTCTCCAAGGTGAGAATCACTTCTCTATGTAGCAGTTTCATGCAGAAACAAAAACACAAAATCAAGAATAACAAAATGTTCTAGTTGTAGCCCCAGGTGAGATTTGGTGAATTAGTCAACCTGTGTCTTTGAGTACTCTTCATAGGTGTCACCCAGGTCCTGTAGCCTCACCAATATTTTTCTAGAATGTTCTAGAAGTTGTACAGGCACCCTGATACAATCTACACCAAGGTCAGTTGGAGACCAACAATGAAAGTTGTTCATTGATAGCATTTGTTTTGCTGCATTTGGGGAGGTAAAGAGGGTGGCAGAGCACTTACCAGAACAAAGAGGGAAAGATAGAAGAAAATTTATTTCAGACCGTTAACTGAATGCTCAAATGGTTGTAATTGGGTTGACGAGGTCTAGAGTTTCTTAAATGACTCATTTATATTTCTACTGCCATTTAAGAAAGCATTTAAATTATTCATCTCAACTTTATATTTAAAAATCATTCTATTAAAGAAGGAAGCAAGAAAATGATTTAAAAAACAAAAAACAATTCTTCAACCGGTCCAAAAAAAAAAAAAAAAATTGTGAGCTACTGCATACCAGGAATCTACTTCTGGTATTTTCACTTCATTGAAAGTTTTATTTTCTTTTTTTCCAACTCCTGCATACTGGTGTCTTTTTCTACATGTCTAAGTTCTGGCACTTTCACTTCAGTATTGATTTGTTTCAAAACAATTACAATTTTCATAACATACATTTTTTTGAAGATAAAAAAATGCTATTAGTCAAAGGTCTACCATTTGATTTCATCTGATCATTGATTTCAAGGATAAAAGAATCCTGACTGAGGGTGACTATTTTCCACATTGTGAGGCGAAATCATGCCAGTCACCAATGAGCACCACACAGCCACCATACCTGTGATTTACATCTAAAGTAGAGCCTTCTACTTTGTTTATGATAACATAAGACAGACGTGGTAAAATTGTTTAAAGTTGTTAACTAGTAAAGGAAACCTTTTCTACCCTCCCTATGAAATTATTGTAGACTCTCCATTTATCCACAAGTAAATCTGAAGTATCGCATTATAACTTTATTACAATCAAATAAAGTGAGTTACATTTAACTCCCTATAAGAACTAAGTTCATATCACTTCCAAAGTCTTTCAGAGATCAAAATATTTCCTTATCCTAGATTTAACCTATTAGGATTCTGTAAGAAATTATTAAAAATATGGATGTATAAATTACAATGTAATAGTTAACATGCCATCTCCCTCTACTGGATAGAATTAAAAATTATAAATTACTCCAATATATTCACCTAAAGTTGTGTTTACATTGTGGTTTCATGGAGACATAAATCAATTAACCTCATACCTTATCCTCATTTCTAATTCTACCATGAAAGAAAATGTCATGAATTGTCTTCTTTCACTGATTTTGCTGTATAAATGCTCTCTCCTTGCCCATGTTGAGTGTGGAATATGAGGTAACAATAAATATTTGTAATTCACATATCATAATATATGACTATAATTATTCAGTCCATGATTAAGGTAAAATTTCTTTAAAAAACACATAATTTGGGAGATCTACAGCTATTCTAAACAAGGAATAGGTATCATTGTCACTTCAAAGTTAGGATTTCCAAATTCTTTCTTTGGTCATATCTTTGGGTGAGGAATATTTAGGTCCAGGTGTTCAAATATAGCCCTTCATATCTTAAGACAGAGAGTTACTCTTTGGTTAATATAAGAAAGCCTTCTGCATTTCATAATTCACAAAATACACTGAAATAGCGTATATTATTTTATATGGGATAATGTAGAACAAAGGTCTGGATTCAAACATTACATGGAACTTAGCAAATGTGTTACCTTGGCAATTTATGTAGTGTCTGTTAGGTTCAATCTCCTTCTCTCTAAAATAGGGCTAATCATCACATTTACTGCTTAGGGTTACTTTTAGTATTAAATAATATAATGTATAAAAAGTGTTTTTCAAAGAACCTTGTACAAAGGAAATGCTTTTTTTTTTATTATACTTTAAGTTCTAGGGTACATGTGCACAATGTGCAGGTTTGTTACATATGTATACATGTGCCATGTTGGTGTGCTGTACCCATTAACTTGTCACTTACATTAGGTATATCTCCTAATGCTATCCCTCCCCCCTCCCCCCACCCAACAACAGGCCTCGGTGTGTGATGTTCCCTATCCTGTGTCCAAGTGTTCTTATGTTCAATTCCCACCTATGAGGGAAAACATGCGGTGTTTGGTTTTCTGTCCTTGCTATAGTTTGCTCAGAATGATGGTTTCCAGCTTCATCCATGTCCCTGCAAAGGACATGAACTCATTCTTTTTTATGGCTGCATAGTATTCCATGGCGTATATGTGTCACATTTTCTTAATCCAGTCTATCATTGATGGACATTGTACCAAGGAAATGCTTAATAAATGTTAGCTATTTTTAAATTATACTAAACAAGAATTTAATGAAGCTACTGACAAATTTAAAGTATGTAAATGAGTCTTAGGAAACTGTGTGTTTAAATTCATGATTTTGAGTCAGTTCTCTTTCTATATTTTTAACTAAAACACAGAGATAATAATGCATTTGCTCTTTAATCTTCTCCCTGATAGCCAAAACTGACATTAAAACCTAAACATGTAAAGCAGCAGAAAAGACTGAATAGATCTGAAGAGGACTTTTTAGATTCTATTTCATACAATAACCCTGATTTTCACCTATGAAAGAACCAGCACCCTGAGAGGTAAAATGGTCTCTAATGGCAATAGAACTAGAGTCTAGCCATTCATGTAACAGATCATGGAGCAAAAGCCAAGGCCCCCAAATCCTAATCAGTATACCTCAAAACCTCAAACTTTCTCCTGACAACAGATGCTTTTCCTGTCATGGTCACTTGTTCCATATATGCAAGAAATACAAATATACAATGCATGATACAAATTATGATGTGACCAAAATGTGTAAATGAAACTAGTGTATGTAGTCCCTAGAAACAGACACCATAACTTTCAATAGTTTAAATTTTATAGAGGAGGTTACATTATTTCTCTTCAAATTATATTTATGTTATCTAATTTTTTTCTTAAAGTCAACCCTATAATGTAGGAAGGACATATTTTATTAACTGCATTTTAAAGAAGAGGAAACTGAGACCCAGAGTATTATGATTTCATAGCTAGTGATGGGAGAAACAAACATCAGGTGTTTGGACTTTTTTTTTTCATTGTTTCTTGCATTGTTTCTTGGTGGTGTTTTAAGCTATGACATTGATATCCTCTATCATTCATAAATGTTAAATGTATAAAAATAGAATCATCCAAATGAACATATATTTTGATGTATATAAAATCAAATATGTATCCTAGAACATATGTTATCAAGAGTTTCATCTCAGAAAAATGTCATGGTCATTGTTAGTTTTAAATTAATTTAAAATATAAATTGACAGAATCTTTACTTCCTACAATAAACCCTTTGAAATAAATTTAAGATTACAATCAACTAGGAATAGAAAGATTTAAAATGTGTCATTAAAGTACCTAATATTAATCAGTTATCTTTTAAGACTCAAAAAAAGCCATTTATATTTGAATAAAACTTAAAGAAGATGTCTTACAGGTAAATCATAGACTCTGAGTTGAATTTTAAAAACGACCTTCATTCTAAAGTGTCCCTTTAAAGATATCCTGAAATGTTGCTAAGTAGAGTAAAACAAATTCTATGGACTGTACTTTAACACTATGATAGGTTCTATTGATGTAAAAGCATTATCACTACCCACCCTGGTCAGATAATACCTTTCCCAAGGCAGCAGGGCAATAAAGATCTGCTAAGTCATGCTGCCAGGATCATAAATTTTTTTCTGAGAAAAGCAGTTTACCCCTTTGCCACATGTACTGCCAGGATTAGGAGCAAGCAAGGGAGTCCTAGGAGGAAGGGATTTTCAGGGTGTGGTGTTCACAGCCATTGCTTTGAGCCCTTGGCAGTGGCAAAGTGACTCTGTCCAGCCCTCCCAGGGAGCTGACCAGAACTGTACCTGGAATTTGTTAAAAGGTAGATGACATGATCATGACAGGGAATGGGGAGAGTGGCTAAGGTAATGAGATCAGTCAGATTAGTGAGACTCCAGTTTAAGGTTCGAGGAGGCAACTGGCATGGTAAAAAGAGCATGGTATTTTTAAATTGGACAGATCTGAGTTTGAATTCCTATTTCTCAATTCATTCACCACCAGTATGACTATAAGTAAGTTAACGTCTCCATTAAGCCTGTGAACCTTTGTATGCCTCAATTTCCTCATCTGTAAAATGAGATAATGCCTATTAGGGCGCTGTGGATTAAATGAGCTAGCAAAGCCCTTAGAATAGTGCCTGGCAACATGGTAAATTCTATTTAAGTGTTAGTTATTTTTGTGTATTATTATCTCTCTAAACTTCAACTTTCTCATCTTGGGGAAATGAGGATAACAGAACATGGCTTTAGAGTTCTTTTGAGGATTACGTGAAAATTGAGTACTTTATAAATGGTGGATGTTGTTGCTGTTGTTATGTTACTTTTGTTGTTTTTCTCCATGCATGTTAGTTATTTGTGTTGGACTATGGCACCATACACTATTTTGCTAACTAAAAAAAAAAAAAGAAAAAAAAATGAACTGGATCTTTCACTAGTTATAGGATGACAGCCTATGAGACAAGTCTGGAATTTAACCTCAGGGTTGCCTAACTAATAGAAGATACTATCCCCAGACAAAGTAAGTAAATAATTGATATTGAGTTAGGTTGAAAAGGTCCTTCCTCCCGGTGATAAGATGAGAGTATAAAATTCAATGTCAGAAATACACTTGGATGATTCAATTTTAAGATCTCCAAGCTTAACATGTATCCCACAGAACAATTCTTCCTTATATGCTCTTTGTCACATTGCTGCTAATGTTCATTCATGATAAATAATTTGCCAGAGTCAAAGCGAACCCTTCCTTGTAGTCTCAGTTAAGACTTGAACACATTCTTCAGGTTGAACAAGGAGCAGTGACAAGCAATACGGTCTACAAATTTGCGGGTCATGTTTCCACATGAGGCTGCACTAACATTACCAGTGCTGCCAGCAACGAAATATCCTGGGGCAAAACTGAGCCTGCACTGCAGGACCAAAACTAGGGGGAGGCTCTCAGCCTGGCTGTAGAAAACTCAAGAAGCAAGATAAATAATATTATAGTGCAATGTTCTTTTAAAAAAATGAAACAAATGCACAAAAATCCATGATGAGCACAGTATCAAAATTTTAAATAAAGTTAGTGAATTAGTTTTCTGTGGCTGCCCTAACAAATTACCTTAAATTGATCTGTTTAAAATAACATACATTTATAATTTTACTATTCTGCATATCAGACATCTAACATGAATCTTACTACACTAACAAGACGTCGGAGACCTGCATTCCTTCTGGAGGCTTGAGGGGAGGTTCTGTCTTCTCGCTCTTTTCCAGCATCCAGAGGCTGCCTGCATTTCTTTTCTCCTGGCCCCCTTTCTCCATCTTCAAAACCAGTAATGGTGGGTTGAGTCTTTCACACATGGAATTACTCTGACTTCTTGCCTCCCTCTCCCTTTTAGGGATCTTTGTGATTACATTGGACCCACACAGATAATCCAATATAATCTTCCCATGTAAAGGTCCTTTATCCCACCTGCAGAGTTCATTTTACCATGTAGGGTAATATGCTCACAGGCTCCAGGGACGGGATCTTGGACATCCTTGGAGGCCATCATTTCGCCCACTGCAGACAGGGTGTGACACTGCATGTGCATGATTCTGCCTCACTCCCCTCACCCTAATCCTGGCCCCGCTGCAATGTGATTTGACAAATTGAGGTCTATTAGTCCTGAGTTTTCCAGGTTGGAAGCACTCTATCAAGATACCATTACAAAATCAGAGGTATCAGCAGGCAAATCTGTTGTAAAGGTGGCCCAGAAGTATACAAGCAATCAGAAAATAGCTGAAAACAAGCATAATAAATAATTTGTTCACAATGCAAAGGCACAAGCATTTTGGTATTTGGAAAATGTTGCAAAGCTAAAACTCATCTCTAAAGCATTAATGACATATTCTATTATTCTAAAATGCTTGTTACTTTTATTTTACTATTGACTTATTTTAAGCACAGCTAATGTTTCACTGGAAAGTTAGAATTTTTTTTTGCTCTTCATATGAGGGAGACTTACCATCAATTTTCAGCTGGGTTAAAGTGCTATACCTTTCTTCAAAAAGGCCCTGGGTGCTGTAGAATTGCTTTCTGCTCATATCATTGAGGTTAGGTATTACAGTTCCTGGAAGCTGAGCAAATAGGTACCTTCTCTAGACGTTATGTTGGATTCTTCCATCTTGATCTTCCCACGTTTGTAAGCTCCTGAGTGCAAGCACCATCTTTTATTTTATTTTATTTTATTTTATTTTATTTTATTTTATTTATTTTATTTTATTTAGACAGAGTCTGGCTCTCTCACCCAGGCTGGAGTCCAGTGGCATGATCTCTGTTCACTGCAGCCTCCACTTCCCAGGTTCAAGCGCTTCTCATGCCTCAGTCTCCCAAGTAGCTGGGATTACAGGCACCTGCCCACCACCACCACCAGCTAATTTTTGTATTTTTAGTAGAGATGAGGTTTTGCCATGTTGGCCAGGCTGGTCTCAAACCCCTGACCTCAGGTGATCTGCCCACCTCAGCCTCCCAAGTGCTGAAATTACAGGAGTGAGCCACCATGCCCAGCCAGGCACCATCTTATTTATTATTTGACACAAAGTGGATATTCAGACATTTTTTGCAAATAGTATAGAATTGAATTTTCAAAATAACCCAGGGAGTCAAGTACTGTCTTCTTTCACTGTGCCACAGAAGTGGAGTGCCTTGCCCAAAGTCACCTGAGGTAAGAGCCCAACTCCATCATGATCTAAGGTCCCAGACCTTTCCACCTACCCCTAACCCAGTTCTTCTCTTACAAATGCACTTCCAGAACAACACTATTGAGGGCATCACTGAAGCACATGGACATCCAAATACAAGCTTAAATCAGGGGATATCTCCACAGCTTCCAAACCAGTAGTATCTAAAGAGAATGAGAAATACACTGGTCAGGGCTCAACATATTGAGAGAAACCCCTTCTTCATGGAAAAAGTCTGCTAACAAAAAAAATCATTAAAATTATATCAGAAAATTGAGCAGCAGCCTCGTTCCTGAAGATGTGTTAACTACCCTATTTCTGATCAAAGAAAAGGAATTTTACTTGCTATAACAGCATTCAGGGAGACTGAGAGAGAGGCATCTGCTTCATTAATGCTATCCTTGCCAGCAGGGCCAATTAAATTAAGAAGGTATCCTTTCCCTGGTAGATTTCATTCCAAACACATTACACAAGTTATACTCAGAAAATTTACTGCAAGGAGATCATTTATATTCATTAATCCTAGGGCTTTCTTTTGTAATCTTTTTCCTTAAAGGAAATTCTCATTTTTGCCCTAAATTAAGGGACATATTTATTTGTACATAAAAGAGCAAATTCCTCCTACTGATGCCTTTAGTTCAGGCAGGCAGGGCCAGCAACAGGATCCACAGGTGCAGCTTCCAGTATCCCCTCAGTGCTAACTGCAGCATCAAGAGAAAAGCCTGTGGTCTTCATCTTGAGAACAGCACTCCATGGGCTCTGCCTCCAGAGTGCTCACCAGCAGCCTAAAACTGCCAAGCAGAGGTCAGTGAGAGGTCTAGGGCTATGCACATTTTCTCCCAAATCACAGTTCACTCAAGGCTGCACATTGCTCCAAAGGGTGCGTGTGATTATAGAAAAACAGTCCTCAGACATTTCACCCTATAGCTGACCCTCTTTTCTCCCAAGCCCCAACATTCCTTCTCTAATTGTTGCCTTCCCAGCTCAGACTCTGAAAACACACTGGTCAAACACCATCATGGCAAAACGCCATCTCATAAATGCCAGGAAGAGCAAAATAGAACAAAACAAAGAACATTTGTTTCAGGAAACTTCATAGTGAAGATGTTAACAAACTATAACATCCTATTTACCTATACAGAACTTTCCAAAGTAGGTTCTCTTCAATAAATAAACACGTTAAGGATCTAGCCTCTCTCATAAATAATTCTTTTCAAACAGTAATCAGGATACATAAATAATTTTTATTCAGTTGAGCCAGTGTTTTTCCAATTGTGTTAATCATCAAAATCATTTCAAATGCTTCTAAAAATATAGATTCCTGGGCCTCCACTTAAATCTAATGAGTTGGAATCACTCAGGGAAGTGTCAAGAATCTCACTTTTTAACCAGGATGATGATGATTGGAGAAATTTAGGCAATAGTGAATTAGGTGACTTTTTTGTATTCTATTATAAATTATAATTATAATATGCAATTATAACAGAATACAAAAATTAGAATATTGTATTTGCACTGGATCCTGTACCTCATATAAAAATGAGAAGATGAGAAGATACATGGCTCACATTCTGGAAGGATTTCAAATTCAGTAGGAAAAATGAGGCAAGAAAATAATTGTACAGTAAGTTAGAATATAAGAAATTTTGTAAGAGCGATTCCACCAAAGTTGTTCTAAAAGTTTGAAAGAAGAAGAAATCATACCAGGTCATAGAGGGAAGTAAGGAAAAGCTTTAAAAAATATTTTTTATTTAAGATGGACTTTACAAAAGTGTACTGTAATCCTAGCACTTTGGGAGGCTGTAATCCTAGCACTTTGGGAGGCTGAGGCAGTCGGGTCACATGAGGTCAGGAATTCGAGGCCAGCTGGCCAACATGGTAAAACCTCGTCTCTACTAAAAATTACAAAAATTAGCCGGGGGTGGTGGCGGGCACCTCTAATCCCAGCTACTTGGGAGCCTGACACATGAGAATCACTTGAACCAGGGAAGGAAGGGGAGGTTGCTATGAGCTAAGATGGTACCACTGCACTCCAGCCTGGGTGACACAGCAAGACTCTGTCTCAAAAACAAACAAACAAACAAACAAAAACAAAAAAAACGTTATCTTGATGGGAATCAGAAAAGGCAAAGTCACAGAGAAATAAAAACCTACAACATGAATGAGGAACAGTGACAGTGTTTGGCTACAGTACAAGGAGTAGCTACACCAGAGGCTGGAAATCTAAACCAGTGCCCAATTGAGAGACCACTGAATGTTTGGCAGTGGAGTGTATGCTTAATTTCTTAAAAAAAGGGATCAGTTAACTAAGACATGGAGTTGGCTGGTGATGATATGCTCAGAAATGCATTTCATAAATGTTAATTATTTGGCAGTATTGTTTACAACTGACTGTAAAAGGGAAGGCAGTCGGAGGTGTTTGCAGTGCTCCATACGAAGAGTAGAGCTCATAGTGCTTCATGCTGGAAAGGAAAAGGACCTTACAGATGGAACAGACATTGCAGAGGTAACTTCCAGAGAACTTGGTCCCTGAGTTCATGCGACACATGTGAGACACTCAGGTGAACCCAAAGGCAGAAGATGGGTTCATCCATGACAGGAAGAGGGAACTTCTAGATTCATCAGGTATTGTGTTTTAAAATGAGGGAAGAGGCTAACGTCTGTAATCCCAACATTTTGGGAGACCAAGGAATGTAGATCACTTGAGCCCAGGAGTTCGAGACCAGCCTGGGCAACATGGCGAAATCCCATCTCTACAAAAAATACATAAATTAGCTGGGCGTGGTATGTGCCTGTAGTCTCAGCTACTCAGGAAGCTGGGGTGGGAGAATAGCTTGAACCTGAGAAGGGGAGGTTGTAGTGAGTTGAGATTGTGCCATTGCACTCTAGCCTGGGCAACAGAGTGAGATCCTGTCTCCAAAAAAAAAAAAAAATAGGTTGTTTTTTCAAGCCCTGCATTCTTTTGTGCAGAAAATATTGGTCAACATGGAGCTTTATAGTCATGTCTTTTGATTGTAGAGCTTTTATTAACTTCTACATGATTCAAACTAAGGTACTATATTAATAGGTGTATACCAGGGCATCCATTTTGCTCTTGCCTCTGACTTCAATATGCCTCCACACAGCACTGTGCCCAGAACCTTCTCCGAAAAGCAGAAGGAGGGCTTGGACAATTAGTAAACGTGGTTCTGCGGTCTAAATCCTGAAAAATATCAAATATCCTCTTAAAATCAAACCTAACCCCTTATTGTATTTGATTTATTTCCTTACTTTGGTACTGCTAATGTGTAATTTCTGCCTGGACAATAGGGCTGTACGCAATTTTTGGTCATCCAGAAAGCTCAAATACCCAACCAACTATTTGGCAATTCAGTGTTATTGACAACAAACTCAGTCTAAACTAGGTCCTATAGAGGAATGTAATATGCTCCACCAAGATGCACCTAAATCCACAGAAGTCAAACAAATAGATTTTTGCCATCTTTCTGTGAATAGTTAACATGCTCAAACAGAAACAAAATGACCTTTTCCAGGCATGTCTGCAGCACAGAAAAATGACTGATCTTTTCGCATGACATGTTTATGTAAATATTAATCAACAGCTTTTGATAAGGAAAAATACAGCACATACTTAAACAAACACACACATATGTTTTTCAAAAATATTTTAAATGCAAGCAGCTTTGTGGAAACTTTCGAGAATTATTACAAATGTTAGCAATTACAGTCTCAAAGGGAAAGTTACTTTCTATAGATGAAATAAATGCAGAGGTTTGTTGTTTTTTGTTTGTGTGTTTTATTACTTGCGATTGTGCAATATGGATGTCAAGATATGTTTATGCTAAGAGTTGGGAAAATAAGCACAATGCTGGTGATACAAGATCTACAAGAAATCAAGAAAGAGCTAAATAAGCCAGGCGTAGTGTCATGCCTGTAATACCAGCACTTTGGGAGGCTGAGGCAAGCAGATCATGAGGTCAGGAGTGCAAGACCAGCCTGACCAACACGGTGAAACCCCGTCTCTACTAAAAATATAAAAATTAGCCAGGCGTGGTGGTGTGTGTCTGTAATTCCAGCTACTCAGGAGGCTGAAGCAGGAGAATCGCTTCAACCCGGGAGGCAGAGGTTGCAGTTAGCTGAGATTGTACCACTGCACTCAAGCCTGGGCGACAGAGTGAGACTCTGTCTCAAAAAAAACAAAACTAAACTAAACAAACAAACAAAAAAAAAAAAAAAAAAAAAAAAAAAAAAAAAACATCAGGAGAAAAAAACTATGCATTATTTTCTCTCCTCTTTTCTATTCCCTTTCAATGTGAGTTTATTGAAGCACTGCTTTCATGAGTACTTAATGCTTGGACAGTTCTATACTGAAGAGTTGGGAAGGAATAGAGAATAATAATAATTACTGTTTGTTAAGCATCTATTTCGTGCTAGAACATCTGTTAGATTCTTCACATTTATTTTCTTGCAAAGTATGCAATTCTCATTATCCACAGGGAGATTAAAGAAATTATTCAAAGCTATAGAACCAGTAATAATAGTATCTATTTCATTGGGCTATTGTGAAAACTAAAATAGATTAAAAATGAAAAGTACTTAAAACAGCATCTGTCACATAGTAAGTATAGGTCATTGTTATGATGTCATGAGGAGACCAATAGGTACTGCATTTTCTTTAAAAAATAATACAGTAAAATGTGTTCCATTTCAATATGTATTTCACATCTCTAGTGTTGTTAATTTCTTGAAGCACCGTTTCTTTTTTCTTTTCCTTTTTTTTTTGAGACAGGATCTCACTCTATCACCCAGGCTGGAGTGCAGTCGCAGGATCTCGGCTCACTGCAACCTCCACCTCCTGGGCTTAAGTGATCCTCCTGCCTCAGCCTCCTTAGTAGCTGGAACCATAGGTGCGCACCACTAGGCCCAGCTAAATTTTTTTGTATTTTTTGTAGAGATGGGGTTTTTCCCTGTTGCCCAGGCTGGTCTTGAACTCCTGAACTCAAGCAGTCCGCCCACCTTGGCCTCTCAAAGTGCTGAGATTACAGTCATGACCCACCACGCTGGGTCACTTTTTCTTTTTCCTTTTTTTTTTTTCTTTGACACAGAGTCTCTCTCTGTTGCCCAGGCTAGAGTGCAGTGGCGCGATCTCAGCTCACTGCAAGCTCTGCTTCCCAGGTTCACGCCAGTCTCCTATCTCAGCCTCCCAAGTAGCTGGGACCACAGGCGCCCGCCACCATACCCAGCTAATTTTTTGTATTTTTAGTAGAGACAGAGTTTCACTGTGTTAGCTAGGATGGTCTCGATCTCCTGACCTCATGATCCGCCCGCCTCAGCCTCCCAAAGTGCTGGGATTACAGGCGTGAGTGATCACGCCCGGCCCACTTTTTCTTATATTGTCATTCCTCAGTAACTTAATCTTGATAATCACCACTATAATCTAAAATTCAGTTAAAGATTTTTAAAGAAAAGTATGGGTAAGGAAAGCTTCTTTGTGCTTTATTAATAGAGTAAATAAATCATGTAATACTATTTACAAATTCAACCTGCTTTATTTGCATAGGTGTGCAATATGTGCCAGTCACACAGATAAACCTGTGACACCTCTATCTTTGTATGTTTCAATGTGTCACAGGCCAAGGTAAGAATTCACCATCTCCTCCTGTATATAGAGAGAACAGATTTCAAAAACAGCCAGATTTTCTCATTACATTTTTTTGTTTCAGAAAATATAGTCTTTAAAAAATAGCTGCCTGTGTTACCATGTAATTTATGTTATTTTTAAATAAATCTAAATATATATTCAAAAATTTTTAAAGTGTTAATTTCTAATGTTTAATATCTAATATCAGTAGCTATCACCCCCAGAAGCAAGCGCTCTTTGGGGAAGCTCAATAATTTTTCAAACTGTACAAAAAAGGCAAAAAGTTTGAAATCTGCTGCTGTAGGCAATACTTTGTACTTCTTGTGGATAAATTGAGGCTTGCCTTTACCCAGCAAGACTGGCACCACAGCTAATTGGGCTGGGATATGAGCAAGTATTTGTGCATACTTTGTGTGTCCTATGCGTGCTTGCATGTGCACAAGTCCAAAGCAAATGTGAGAATAAATCAAAGTATGCAGATGCACAGTGCTCCATATATTTTATTTTACATCCTCCTCTGTTAGTCTTATAAGGTGAGTGCTATTATTATCTGCATTTGGCAGATGAAAAGAGTAAGATGTAAAGAGAAAAGTATGAAAAATGGAGTAGAAGTAACAGACAGTCTATCTAGAAGAGGAATCTTTCTGTCTGGGATAGAAAATGAAGAAAAGGTGGAAGGTTGAAATAGAATGAGTCTCAGAGTAAACAAACCATCAGACAATCACAATAACTCCCCTTGTTTGCTCTTGAGAAATCACTTATTGCCATCTGTACCTAGAGATATTAGTAGTTGATCTACCTCTGTCCATTTTTCTAAGGATCAAAACAAATGCAACAAATATAAGCTGTAAAGACCCAAAGTAACAAAAAGGTCATGTTGTGTATATCAGAAAGCATATTGTAACTATGCACTTTTCATTGTCTTTAAGATTACTCAAAGTATAAAAACTTCTACTTAATTATTGGATAATTTCCTAACATCAAGTGCATGATTTTTGAGCATTTTCATTTGTTTCTTCTAACTTGAATTCTTAGTCCAGTGTCTTAGTCTGTTTGGGCTGCTATAACAAAATAACTTATCCTGGGTAACTTGCAGACAACAGAGATTTATTGCTCACAGTTCTGGAGACTGGGAGGTCCAAAGTGCCAACATATTTAGTGCCTGTGAGAGCTTTCTGTTAGGTTGGTGGAAAAGTAATTGTGGGTTTTGCCATTGAAAGTAATGGCAATAACCACAACTACTTTTGCAACTTAATACTTTATAAATGACAACTTCTATGTGTCTGCAAGTGGTATAAGGGGCAAACAGGCTCCCTTTCATCTTTTTTATAAAGGCACAAATCCCCTTCATAATGGAGTAGCCTACATCATCTCCTAAAGGCCCAAATTGTTAATACTATCATATTGGGTATTAAGTGTCAACATCTGAATTTTGGGGGACACCAACATAGCATTTAATTAGTTTAAAATTATGTGTGTCAAGCTAATTGTTGACAATGCATTTGAATAACATTGCTAATTACTGGCACTTTCATGAATTGAAAAAAGGTCAAATTTCTGTCTCAATATTTGGGAAACAACAAAGAAGATTTTTACACATATACTAAAACCATATGGTTTTGTAAAAAATCCTCAATCATAGAACTTTTCAGAAAGTCACTGAATAAGGTAAAACATTCTTATGGGGTATCACGGAAAGATAGCCAAAAAAATGCTTTCCAAATTTCCCTTGTAATTTGTTGACTTGAGGATTATATTATGACATAGAATTGGCCATAGTTTACTTTTCTTCTTAAGAGAGTGTATGTGTGTATTTATCAAGCCAAGCACCAGCAATCTGTTTGCAAATGGAATGTCACCCAGCTACTCTCAAGCTTTGACCAAGAGCATTCATTTTACCATGTTTGACAGCAACCACAGCAGGAGTGTCTATGTTTACCAGTCTTGGCAATGAGCTGGCACCAGAGTCAGCCTGAGACCTGCTCAAGACAACTTACACAACTCTCAAGGTTCATGTTAGTTTGGTTTAGCTTAGAAAGTCAAGAAACTTGGCACGTCTTGCATTTCTACCACTAGCTGAATAATCAAAGGCAAATATCTCCAATCTATGTACCTCTGTAAAATATGATAAATAATAAAGCTTAATTTCAAAATCAATCTTTATTTTTGGAAAAACAGAAGCATTTTGAAATTTTGAAGGTGATCACTACAAAAATGTTATTCATTAAAACTATTATCTAACTTCTCTTTCATTCCCATGACTGGATATTTTTGAGAAAATAGGCCCACTGAGAAACTGGCCTTGTTCTGTCTTTGACATTCGATAGCATCAAGAAGACAAGATATGAAACAACTGGAAAACGATGTAAAGCAATTCATATAAAGGATTAAATTTATGATACAGGCCAAGGAGTTTGGAGGAGGAAAACCAATTCAGACTAGTGTGATGTGAATTACAGATTTAAAAACAAGAAAGAAAAAGGAAAGCTCTGAAACGGGGTAAAGTTCTACTACAGTAATATAAAATATTTTACCTAGTTATGTCTTTCCAGACTTCATATGCTACCACTCAAGTATGGGAAAGGAGAGAGTTTTGTCTTTACTCCATGCTGTCTTCTGAAGTCAAGTTTATGCTCAGGGACAGAGAGAAGTATCGTCCAACCCACTGATACTTGAACATTGAATATAACACATGTCACAACAAAACTTTACTCCTAAGAAAATATCTCACAGTCCATGTGATCCATAGGCATCCAGTGTCACTAGAAACTGGTGAATCTGAATACAGGACACTTTCTTAGGTAAAGAATTGTCTTCCCCTGCAACTAGTCTTTCCTGTTTCCATCCTCTGAAGGTTTTCACAAACACAGGCTCCTTTTGTAAAACCTGAAACTTTGAAATCATTGTTGTTATTGTCTCATCTGAATTTATGCAGAGGAGATTCTTCCCTAAATGAAAACACAGAAACAACTCCTTGAACTAAACTAACACAAACAATGGCATGCAGAGATAAATATTTTAAAGAAAATTTTTAAAGTGAACATTAAAACAAAAGAAAAATAAGGAAAGCAAAAATAATAACTGACTTGGAAGACTTTATTAATTCTGAATATAATTCCTTAAAACCCGATATCAAAAAAATTACATAAAAACAAACAAAAAAATCAAAATAATACCTAAAAATGTACATAAACAACTACCTAACGAAAAATTAATAAACATTTGACTTTCTTGAAATTGGAGAAGTGAATTGTGAAATTTCTATCCAATCATTACTACTTCACTTCAGAATCCCTGCAAGAAAATATTTATGCAGTTCTTGAGCCTAGTGATACATAGCACCATAGATTTCTGCAGACATTAGTAACATAGGCTTTGGATGGCTTTCTCCATGTTTTGTATGACCATTGTAAGTTTTAAATATTATATCTAACATCTTTAAACATGTACTGTAGAACACATTAATGAATTGGCCTTGTATTACATGTTATTTACACAAGATGTTTTCCCTATAGAACAGTTATTTATGCTAAATATATTATAACAACTATATGGAAATTACAATATTTATGAAGAGTATTCATGTCGATTTACTCTGATCTTACCATACAGTAGTGTCAGGTTTTTAATGGAAGCAGAGATCCTTAATGTAACAATGTGCACTGCTAATTAGTTGATTCATTCATGCATCCAAGCAACATTTATCAAGGGCTTATCTTATGCCAGGTACTGCATTAATCATGTGAATAAGACATGGGTAAATAAAACATGACCCGTTTTGAAACTCACAGTATCATGGGGATGACAGACAGACAACTTCAAGAGAGTGAGAGAAAGCAATGGATCCATGGCCAAAGCACTGTATGACAGCAAGAGTAGCAGTAGCCAACTGGGCCCCAACATTGAGGGCAATGACAATGCAGAGTCATGCAAAAAAAAGAAAAATAGTATTCATTTCACAAAAGACTCATGCAGGACAAACAACATAAGCAAATGAAGTAGCACATGAAAATACATGGAGTTATGAAAGAGTATTTGGGATTTTCAATACTACGTGTGGTTCAGAAGGCCTGGTTACATACAGCATGTGCCAGCAGAAAACAAAGGGAAGCAGAGTCGGAGCATGTGTGTTACAGGAACCCAGACTGCTTCCCAAAGAAACTGGGAGTGACTCAGATCTGTGATTTAAAAAGAGAACTTGTGGAAGCATGAAGAATTATTTGGCTGGACTAAGGGATCATTGTAATCTGGAATTATATGTGCCATTTTTCTAATGGAAAAAGAAGCAAGAACGTTCTGAAGCTGACTTTAGTTAACTGTGGCAGATGCTGCTAGTTGCCTATGCAATACGTATTTGCCCTTTCATCACTACCTACAGAATTACAATTTTTCTTGGGGTAGAAATGTGCCAAATTAAAAATGCTCATCTCCCACAGAGATTTATTTGAAGCCAAAGCCATGTGACCATAGTTCTGCCCAATACACGTGAAGGGAAGTCTACTGGGAAGAGTTTCTGTAAGATTTGTTGTTTTCTTGATGAAAAGGATAGATACAGAGTTAACGTGCTCCTTTCTACTCAATCTTACCATCTTCTTTCTGCCTAAAGTATGAACATGATACCTAGAGATGAACCAACCACATTGCCAACTTCAGGACAAAGTTGATATGTGAAAAATAAATTCCATGTAGTAAGTAACTATACTCAGACTTCTATTACGAATGGCCAAAAGAAATACTAACTGACTCAGCAACAAAGGAAATTTTGTAGGTAAGGATAAGGTAAAATCTAAATTAAAAACAAAACACAACAAAACAAAAAACAAAAAAAACCCACCTCCAACTAAACAGTGAACAAGCAGAGAAACAAATCTGATTTCAGAGACTGAAATGGAAGAACTCCCTAAGCTTTTTATATCTTCAAAAGGCTCAACTTTTTTCCTTATCAATCTCATCACATACTGACTTTTTAAAAGTTTAAAACCATAACCTAATCATTCAGTTTTCCTATTCTACCTCGTGACCTTTTTTTCTTCATTTCCTTGGATCTATGCAGAGTTAAGAGTATGTCAGGACTGGGATTTATGGATGAGCTTCATTGCAACTGGAAAAGAATAGCAAGTAAATATCCAGGTGTTTAGAGGGTTCCCATGACATCCAAACAAGTATTTTTTTCTTCAACTCCCTCCCAAGTGAATACCTATCAAAGCAAGTATCATTAAAATATTTTACTATGACAAATTAGTTTTGATAAAAGGGTGATTTAGATCCACATGAGAGTTTGTTTTCAATGAAAGCAAGAACTGATTAAATGTCAGCATCATATTAGTTTTAAAGAAAAACTTCCCACCAATACTCAAATTTTACTTTACAGGGTGCCAGACCTACCAAGTGAGGCTTGGGAACTCAAAGACAGTAGATAGGTCACATCTGCTCTTCCAGTCAACATGTGCAGCTCCCATTGGTATTTCTGGGATTCTTGCCATAAAGGGAGGTTAACATGTGGTTCTCAGTCATTCAGTTTCCCTGCACAAAACAGGAACTATTCTGATTATATGTGGGCTAATGCTGACACATTGTGTTGTTCCAACTAAGCAATTCCAAACATTCACATTTGAAGCTGACCTACATTACCACTCTGGCTGCCAGATGTTCTTGTGAGGAACTGTCACCTCTGTAGCATCATCAACTTTGATTAAAGTAGATGAAAGGCATTATATTTACTCCATCACCCTTATGCAGAACAGCATTCTGGCTATTGATTACAACTAACCTCCAGTTGGAAAGAATAACCATTACTGTAGAAAAACTTCTAAAAGCTCAATTGAGCAAATACGTAATACAACTTAACTGATTGATTTTAACTAATGGTCGGTTAACCTGACATAAATGGCAAATCCTTTATGACATTACCTGCTTTTATTATGGTCCAAGAGTCAGTGATATCACATCTGAGATATTGACTTTCTCTTAGATCAGGATGACAAATATGAAAGAGTCATTTCTACATAATATTACAGAAGATGAGGCTTTATGTATAACGTGTTTTACCTCTTATCCAGCTGCCTGCTGGTTTGATTGATCCCAGATGCAAGAGAAAGGAAAGGCAAAAAGCAAAACCACATAGTATGCTGAAACGTGTTTTTATTTATACCTGCATAATCAACTCAATGGTCAGAGTACACACTAAAAAATAAGACTTACTATGAATGCTGTTAGTCAAGACCTATCATAGCTCAACATCTGGAATGATTAAATATGAAAAGCCTTATGTTGAATCAGGATGGTAGAGTTTTCACAGAAAAGAATGGGAAAAGATTTTTTAAAAGAATAATTTTTACACCCAAAGCTGTGCAATCTAGGACGTTCTAAACCTGGAATTTTCAGGCATCAGAAAGTTGACATTAATGCAGTCTTAACTATATAGGAAAAATGAGACGTTCCTGTGGTAGAAACAGGGTTTTTAGTATACCCATTCTAGATCTAGTGGGGAAGAAACAGGCAACTTTTGGGACAAAATCAGTTCATTGCTCTAAAATCTCATGGTGGGCATGCCAAAAACGTTCAGTTCAAGAATCAACTGTGACTGATTGGTTATCTAGAACACGAATTGAGAAAACTTTGGAGGGAAAGTCCAAAATCAGAAGGAAATAATGCTCTCACTGATTAGTAATATCTTCCAGGAATAGGAGTGGGTGGAAAGTGTGTGAAATATGCCATCTTACCTACGGTGTGAGTTTTTGCAATCTATTGTAATTTAAAGATAAAAACCATAGTTTTTTTCCTCTTAAAGCTACACAAATAAAATTTTAAAAGATTTTTAAAGAATTCTAGATTTTATATCTTACCATCTACTCTACCACAGGTGCTGGAGCTTCTCTCCACACCTCCACTTTCCATACCAGTAAATTTCTCCTACTTTGACACTTACTCACAGTGTCTTTCCTCAATCCATTGCTCCACTTGAAGTAAGAGAGAGAGGTGCATTCATCAGTTAACAAGGACAAAAATGTCTAAAATTTAAAGTAGAGAATGTGTACTAAGGGTACAATTCAAACTGGATAATCAGTCAATTGACTTAAGTTATAGTTAACATTACTTAAGTTCTCATAGTGAGATAGATGAACATCAGCAAATACTCCAGAATGCATAATAGCAATTATTTATTTCAATAAATATGTTTTGGGTATCTATTCTGTGTTAAGCACTACTCTAAATATTATGCAAAGGTAAGACAGTTATGGCTTAGTAGAAAAAGTCAATCATTCAACAAATTGATTATACAATACAGTTTAACAAGTACAAAGCAATCATATATATAATAATATATAATTTGTGGCTATGGCAGAAATTATTAAATTTCAGAAAACTATTGCTTTCTAAGTTAAGAACTTAGCAGAAACACCCCAAATCCTTCACTGAAATAAACAAAATCAGTGAATCAAAAATGGGATTATCCTAAACTTGGTATCTACTAAACAGTCATGTATTCTTCATCGAAGGAGACTCGAAAGCACTCTGATCTGAACATATTTCTCATTAAAAAGAAAACAAATAAATGGAACTTGGAATTCAAATCATGCATTCATCCCTCCATTCCACCATGATGATCTTCTCAGCAGCTCCAGGCAGCTGAACAGCAAGTTGTGCTCATCAACTCAGCATTAAAAAGCAAATGGAGTCATTGGCAAGATCTTGCAAGTGACTATCACTTTTAATGCAAATGTCCAAAGTGAACCAAGAGTATAAATCCAGAGAAAAGACCAATTCATTAATTCATTAACAATTTACAGAGGCCTACCGCATACAAGTCAGTTTATAAAGGACAGTGAATATAAAATTGATATAATACCAGTTCCTGTCCTCAAGATCAAGAATCTCAAGTTTGGAAAGGGGGAAAAAAAAAAAAAACAACTTGGAGGGAAATAATTAAAATGAATTTGAGCCTTTTTCTTACCACTTTTCCTTCTTTTCTTTTTCCTTCCTTCCCCCACCACAGGGGACGGTATTGCATGGTAGTATTGAGGGTAAAAGAAGCACAGAAAGATTTGTGGCAGGGTGTCCACAGCCTCCTGAGGAGGTGAGAAATGGGAGGAGAGAGAGACCCAAGCAGATGATGGATCCATCTGCCTCAATCAGAGGCAGTGTGCGTGCTGATATCTCAGGAGGTACGGCACATGGAGTGGACCGGAATGGGACACACTGAGAGAAACACAGCATCGTTTCTGTGGTATTCCTACCAAGACGGCCTGCCCTGGGACTAGTCATCAGGAAACACTGGACAGGCCCAGCCTAAGTGTCATCCTATACACAGAACATAGATCCTAGATAATTTAAGACTATGAACAGCATGAAAGACAGGGGAGGGGGAAATACCCGTATTCCAAATTGGAGGCAATTGGAGAGATGCAACTTGATGCAACATGCATTCGCAGATGATATTCCAGGCCAGAAGGCAAAGACACTTTGTTGGAACTGCTGGAGAGATGTGAATGGGGTCTGTAGGTTAGGTGATAGTATTGTACCAATAATTTCCTGATTTTGAAGGTTTCCTAAGGGTCAGATAAAAGAGTGTCCTCGCTTAGGGAAACCACGCACCATAGTATTTAGGGGTAGTGAGGAATCACGTCTGCAACTTGTTTTCAAATAGTTCCAAAAAAAGACTAACGGTCATGGAGAAATATTTAGAAAAGGGGGTGATAGAGCAAATATATGAAAATGGTAACAGGAATCTCAGTGAGGGAGTACATAGCAAGCCTCTATAATATGCTTTTAACTTTTCTATATTTGAAACGATTTCAAAATAAATCCCTGAACTTTTTTAAAAAGTGAAGGAGATCAAGACCATCCTGGCTCACACGGTGAAACCCCGTCTCTACTAAAAAAAAATACAAAAAAACTAGCTGGGTGAGGTGGTGGGCGCCTGTAGTCCCAGCTACTCGGGAGGCTGAGGCAGGAGAATGGCGGGAACCCGGGAGGCGGAGCTTGCAGTGAGCTGAGATCCAGCCACTGCACCCCAGCCTGGGCGACAGAGCGAGACTCCGTCTCAAAAAGAAAAAAAAAAAAAAAAAAAAAGAAAAGTGAATGTAATAAGGACTATTACAGAGAGGTATAGCAGGAGCAACCTCAGGCCACATTCCCAGGTAATGTAACTTTCTTCACTTTTTTCTTGCTTAACTAAATTTCTCATTCAAGCTTGAGAGTATGCCAAGAGTCACAGAAACTTAATATATATCAACTAGGTGACTCCTCACACACCTATTTTCGGAGGGTTGCATCTAAGTTCTGGACTCTAATAACTTCCAAGATACTGGTGAAAACAGTGAAAAAATACAGCGCTCAATTTCACCGGCCTTGTAGAGCTTCACCAACGCACTCATGTTCCAACCTGCTTTCGTGCAGTTCCCTGGGAAAATATTGCTCATTCTTCTCCCAGGCAGCTCCTTCAGGTCTGCCGTCCTCTCCACCTATGAGATGCCCTGGTATTACTTAGCTCTCTCTCACCCCACCAGAAAGAACACCCATATACAACTCAGCATAAAGTATGAGGGGATTCCTGAATTGACCACCTGAGATGAACTTTCTCCCACTTTAGGAGAATGAGGGCACACGTTAAAAATTTATCTGAAATATAGATTTAAAAAAATAACCAATTTTCCTGCACATTTGAGTTTTTGATGTGACAACAGGAAGTAAAGAGAGTGGAGGGGGAGGGTTCCTGCCTGGCTTTTGGATTTCAGCATCCTGGGTCCTTGGGAGAATAGAGAGGAAGCTCTTACAGTTTACAGTAAAACATTTTGGAGAAAAACATCATGCACTAGAGTGATTCTCTCCTCACCCACACTCCCCACACTCCCCAAGTGAAGAAAAGGATTCTGTAAGCTGAGGAGAGGCAAAAGAGTCAGAAGAAAAATGGTGGGATGTGGCTAGGACATACAGACAGGGATTCTGTGCCCTGTTTCCAGAGCTAAGCCAGAGAGGTAAGAAGACGCCGGATACATGATACATGTGTGGGTTCTAAATCAGATAGAACTGACATCTCATTTCCCCCAGCAGAGTCTTGGGGAGGTGGCAAAACCCCCCAAAATCGTGGTTTTCTGATATGTCGAAGCCAGCGGTTCTCATTTCCAGTCAAACATTGAAACTCCCTGGGAACTATGCTAATATTCAGGCCCTTTCCCAGGGCAGGATCTCAAACTTTAGTGGATATCGGAACCACCAGGAGGACTTCTTTTTAAAAATGCAGATTTCTGGATACCACCCACACAGTTTGTGATTCAGTAGGTCTAGCATGTGCTAAGAATTTGAGTTTCTCAGTGGTCTTCAGGTGAGTCTGAATAATGGTGTTCTTGGACCACACTTTGAGAAGTCCTGCCCCAGGTATTGGTAGCTGTAAAGCCTGTCAGGTGATTCTTCCATCCAGTCATTGTGGAGAACCACAAGCCTAAGCAGATGGAGGCTCCGGCGATCTCCTAGACATCCCTGCTTTTTGTCTGGGAGAAGCAAAAAGCACTCCCAAAGTGGGCCCAAGAGTTTCATATCAGTAGGGAAGGGGTCCTCTGACTCAAAAGCCATGCACACAGAAACTAACATGTCTAAGAAAGCCACATCAATGACTGATCAAGAACTAGATGGGAAAGAGAGGGCTCAGAAGATGCCTCTGTGGCCAGATGACATCAAGAGCAGAAAGCCCTTTATGCCTTTTTAGGCATCCCCCTCCCCCAACATAGTCACAACCCAGGGAGAAAGTAAAGGGCCAGTGGGAATCACTGTTTGCCTGAGAGAATTAAGTTTCTGCCATCTTAGTAGAACAGGAATTCAAAATAGAAATTGTACTGAAGTACAGAAAAATTTGAATGCTAGAAGTTTGTGGGCTGTTTTTTTTTCTTTTACTTTTATTTTAAAGGTAGGAGGCAAGATCATTGTTCATTTTTCATGGCTGCAGGGTGAGGGGTGGTCAGAAAGGGCGTGAGAAGAGTGGTTAAAGTTTGGCATGCTAGCTGAAGTAATGGGCATGGGAACTGACCAGAGATTGCTAAAAGGATTATCGACCTGAGTTGCAGGCTCAGCTGAGATTGGAAACCATAAATTTGCAGTGGCATCAATCCACACAGTTGTGCGACTTTTCTCCCATGGTGCTGGCAGCCATAGCACAGAAGCAGAAGGGGTTGCTTATATTGATCTAAAGTTGGAGGTTTGTGGATAGGTATAGCTGAAGGGCAAATCAATAAAATAAACAAAAGATCTTGAATGTTAGTTGGGAAGTTTAACATAACTCTCTCATTGGAAAGACTAGCTGCCAAATAGGTTTGAAGAAGGTGGAAAACCAGCAGCCCAAGGACATAACACAGTATGTTACAAAAATGAGACATATATTCAAACTCAGTATTGCTGAGACAGAAGAGGGCTTGGCTTCAGCTCGCCCCCACTAGGGCATCTTGTCCTGCATTCCCACTGATCACAAAACCCATACAGCTACCTCACTGATGCCATAATGTTTAACCATGCCTTTTACTTAAAGAGTTCCAGGAACTGGCCTTAGGAAATAACCAAGCTTGCAGAGTGTCCCACCTCTGGAAGGAATGCTGAGCAATTGATTTACATCCTTGTTGCCAGTGGCCAGACCACCAGGTGGCCCATTACTCAAGATAACCATGGCAACCAGATATGTTGACCTGCACACCCTATCCCTCATGTGCTTTGCCCTGCCCAGCCTGCATACCCTACCTTTAATGTCAATTCCTGTGCTTTGTCTAGTAAAAAAAGCCGTACCAGCTCTTTTTGTGGCGTCAGGCAGGGAATCCTCTCTTTCTCTTTTGTGCTGCCTCCCTTATGCCTGGGCATAAGCTCCAAGGAAGCCTCCTCTGGAAAAACATTTTTGGCCACATGTGAATTTCTATTGCACTGAGACCCCAAGAACTGGTGGTCAGTAACACTGTAGCACCAAGTGCAGAAATCCGCAATGGATACAGAAAGGGAGAGTCAGATAAGCACAGTTTGAGAACTTAATTAATCAGATAGACAAGTTACTTAACACAATCAACTTAAAAATAATAATTTGAGGGCAAATAAGGAACTAAGTTTCATGCAAAAGACATTCCTTTCTGAGAGAAACAAATAGCAATTCTTTCATGCATTCCCGCTGATCACGAAAACTAAACCACCACTTCACTGATGCCATGTTTGGCAATGACACACAGCAATATACACAATATGTACTGTGCATAGCAATGACACATAATAAATAGCAATACCATATCTAAAAATTATTGTTGCCAAACTTTTTTCTAAATGGACTAAAAGACCAATGATTCTTGTATTATGAAAAATAAAAATGTTTAAACTGAAAGATTTTTAAAAATCATAACTTGCAAATTCAAATATTATCCAAATTATTTAACATCTTATATGTAGTACCAAATAAGACAGTCCAAGTGTTATTATCTGGTGTACGTTTTAGATGGTTGCAATGATAAATAATTTCAGTGTGCAAAAGTGAAGGAGCAATTGCTTGCATGTTTAGCAGCAGGCTCTATTTTAAGTCTTTTTTTTTTTTGCCATGAAACATCCACTAAACTGGAATTAAACCAAGAGTTATTTGTGGTGAATCTGAGAACACAACATACATGTTTGCAAAAAAAAGTTATATAATAATGCTAAATTAAATGAGGCACTTATCACATGAGTTTTAAAAGAAGAGAAGAAATGGCATGATACTTTCTTCTAGCCTTCCCTGAGAAAATTCCTTTAAAATGATTTGCTGATCAGATTCTGCAATTTCATTGAAATTGGAATTGCAGAAATGAGTATCTGACCAAAATGCCTGGAAGCACTAAATGAAATTCCAGGGAGTGATTGAAAATGTTGAACCAGATGGTGGTCAGACAATGTTTGGGAACTCCACTGTCAGCGTAATTGTGAGTAATGACAGAACTCTGAGAAGTCTGCACATTTAAATCAGATAAGCATCCAGAACATTGGATTCTTTCAGACTTTGTTTGAATGTGCCTTAGGTCATTATTTATCTTTTTTTCACTTGTTTTATTTTTGAATATTTCTATTTAAAAGATCTATTTCTACTTAATGGCTCTTTAAGCTACCTTTAAGTCTATAATTAATTCAATGAGTAAACTTTTTGAACTGAGTGTTTTGGGCATATCACACCAAAAAAGTAGCCTATTATTCATTCACCAAATATTTTGTATGAGCTCCTCCTCTCTGCCTTATTTTTGCCACCACTTTCTTCTTCCTTTCCTTCTTCTCTTTTTTCTGAGTGCCTACTCTCAAGGCTGTGTGAGGGTCTCAGAGATCTTATTGTTTAGTGAAAAGGAAAAAAACAAACACATATAAATATAATTGTTACACAATTGTAATAACAGCTATAAAAACATACTGGGTGTACCATGAACAGCAGATGGACAATGGAGATGAGGAGGCAGGAATTTGCGTCAGAAATTATGGTCATGGAAGACTTATTGGAGAAGTAGACTTCAAAGAGAGCTGACTTCAGGATTGATAGTCCAGGCAAAGGAACTGATGCATAATATATGCGTACAGTCCTAAGCAGGAGAGGGCATGGGGTATAAAAAATCACCAGCTTTTACAGAGAATGGATGGAAGAAAGACAAAAGTGAAAGCATGGAGAACAGTTAGGAATCAAGTATCACAGTCTAAACAAGAGAGAGAGTGGCCTGAACTAGGCTGGTGGCAATGGAGACATCCTTCTCCCTTTCAACCCTTTGTACATATATCCAATTCTATTTTTATATTAGCAAAATGGCCTATGTTTTGTCCCTTTTTTTGCTCATGGTTCTTTATCAGTATGTAAAGACAAAAGCATCTAATATAATTGAACATTGTTTTCCTTTATTTCCAAATGAATTTGTTTAATTTCTCCTAAATTGTCATTTTTATAAGGGATGTCTATGAGAGATTTAAAAGAATGATAGAGATAGCCAAAGTCTATCTTCCCAGAATTGATAACAGTCAAATTGTTTTATAGAGTGCAAGAATAATTTCCATTTTAGCTCATAAGAAAACATCTATATTATATTTATACACTCTCTTGTCTTGGTACCTATTTTATACAAGCATGCAAAATGGTTCCAAGTCAACAGTGTAAATCCAATCCAAAATTAAAAGCCAAATTGAGACCTAAAGGTGTTTCCCAAACAAATTTACTAAGCTCTATTCCTTCTATTAATGAAAATATCAGTGCTTATATACCCAAGTGGTTTTAGCATTATGAAAATACTCACCTATATTTCTCAACCAATTAAGGAAGGAAACTTAGCACACTTAGCCATTTGTAATTGTTCATAAGTTAATCATTCAATGGTGACACTAATTATAAGAGAAATTAATACACAGTGTGACACAGACTAAAACTTTTCATTTCAGAGTAAATCCCTTGTTAATTAATTATTTGTTGGTTTATGAAGGGCTTAGTCTCATGGTTAGAATACTTTCCTTACTAGAAAATGAGCAAACTAAATTCTTAAATCATCTCTGTAGTCAGGCCCAAATCATTCAATATTTTTTTAGTATCCATAGTTGGACATAGGTTGCTGTCTGCTCTGATTCTAATCTCTGGGAAAGCCTTTCTGGATAGATAACAATTTACCATATGAATGGCTGGATATGTTGATAAGGAAGAAAAATATAGGCCGGGCACAGTGGCTCACGCCTGTAATCCTCACACTTTGGGAGGCTGAGGCGGGCAGATCACAAGGTTAGGAGATCGAGACTATCCTGGCCAACATGGTGAAACCCTGTATCTATTAAAAATACAAAAATTAACTGGACGTGATGGCACACACCTGTAATCCCAGGTACTCAGGAGGCTGAGGCAGGAGAATCGCTTGAATCCCAGAGGCAGAAGTTGCAGTGAGCCGAGACTGCAGCACTGCACTCCAGCCTAGTGACAGAGAGAGATTCTGCCTCAAAAAAATAAATAAATAAAATAAAAAAGAAAGACAGGAAAAGAAAAATATAAGCCATAATAATAAGTAGCTCACTTTTTATAAATAGAAGAAACTATTATCTTCCCATGATGAAATAAAATAATTTTCTTTGGCTTTATTGAGTAGCATGGGAAAGGGATTGAAATCAGCTTGGACTAAAGGTCAGTCAATAATATTTTAGCAGTGTAAACACGGCTCAAATCTATTTTATTTATCACCTCAGGGAGTAAATCCTTTATTCCAAATTAGGTCTCCAAATCCCTTTCTATTCTTCAGTTTATCCTCGCTGATTTAAATAGCTATTTACCTCAGACTCCTCCTTCTATTTTTGTTTTTTCTTCTCTTTCATGTGGCCATACTTGTGATGAATATTTGAACATTTCTGCACTGCTTACATAACCTTAAGTGCCAAGCGTCTCAGAGGGAGTTGAGTCAGCCAAGCAGAACATATCGTGGAGAGGGAGGAGGAAGTGCTACCATGGTGATTTACCCAGAGGACTCACCCTACGTGAATGTTGCATAAATTAAATTCCATTCATCATCCTGGTTGTCTTTGTCAAAACCATCTTCCTCTTTTGCAAATAGCAGGGTTGAGTAGGACTAAAATACTAAAGAAAGAACAAGAGAAAGGGCAATCTATGTGCTTCTACAGGGCATTCGGAAAATCTGTGGTACTAACGAAGAAAACTTAATTCCATCAGATGGACCTGCTCCATAGTATGAGAAAATATTTTGCAGGAAAGATGTGATGAATGAAGATGGCATTATTCAACGGTGGCTCCTGCAATAAATACCCTCATTGTATAGAGTATTTTTCCAGATTTAATCATGTGACAGTTTTACACTTGTCACTGTTTTCTTACCCAGCACTTCATCCGTCTTGGTTATTTCTTGCAATCTGTTCTGTATAGTGTCTGTGTCCCGTGGCTCCTTAACACATGGTCAATAGGAATAATACACGCTTACCATTACATCAGTCACCAGATAGCCACCCATAAAAGGAGTCAGGTGACTAATTGTTGGCAACAAATATTAGAATGTCCATGCTGTTTGCCAACCAGGAGATACCTCTGTGCAATTTATTTCCTGGGGTTAGCATGGGTTTATTTGTGTATCTTCAAACTGCGTCACTAGAAGCTGTGGGCTCTAGATCCATAAAAGATTAACATTCCTGACAGAGAGGCAATCAATAACAGTGAGAAACTTCTACTGCCTTACTTTAGAGGGACAATATTTTGTTGTTTCATTCACATTTTTTATGCTTCTCATTTATCAGCTCTAGGTTAAATACCTAATTAGTGTCCCCAACTTTTTTTTTTTTTTTTTTTGAGACAGAGTCTCGCTCTGTCGCCCAGGCTGGAGTGCAGTGGCCGGATCTCAGCTCACTGCAAGCTCCGCCTCCCGGGTTCACGCCATTCTCCTGCCTCAGCCTCCCAAGTAGCTGGGACTACAGGCGCCCGCCACATCGCCCGGCTAGTTTTTTGTATTTTTTAGTAGAGACGGGGTTTCACCGTGTTAGCCAGGATGGTCTCGATCTCCTGACCTCGTGATCCGCCCGTCTCAGCCTCCCAAAGTGCTGGGATTACAGGCTTGAGCCACCGCGCCCGGCCGTCCCCAACTTTTAAAGGTTCTCTTCTCTTCACTAATTAAACTTTATTAAATCATAATCTTGGATTAATCTTAATTATAAAAGTTTTTGTAATTAATTTTCTTATTTCTACCACTTGAAACAAGTGGAAAACAAGAACTACATTAAAGGGATAATTCCCTTCATGTACCAATATTTTATAATGAAACCAAAATATTTTACATAATTTAAGAAATATTTAAATTTCAAGGTAGAATAACCATAATTCAGCACTACAGTAAGTATTTTTGGAAAAAGAAGAATATATTTATATATATTACTTATATATATAGCATATAAATATATATGATCATATATATAAATTAATATATATATGACACCAAAAGGGAAACTCTTGTATTATAAGCACCTACTGTAAGCTCATCTCTGAGTATAAAATGGTGACAATTCATAAGCGTTGTCCTCAAGAAGTTTGCTACCTAGTAAAAAAATACAGAAAAACCCTCAAACACAGTATGTCCAACAGAGAACTTATCTCCTCACACGAGTTCCTTCCCCTATATGCTTTATCTCAGTGATGGTACCACCATCTCTCTGGGCCCACAAGCCATAACACTAAGAGACATCCTTGTCATCTGTTTTGCCATCAGCTCCCACTTCCCACCAACACCAACCCTGTTAACTGGCTGATTTTATCTCCTAAATGCATTTGCAATGGTTTCACTCTAGGCTAGGCTACCTACATCTTTCACATAAGTAGTGCAAAATAGTCTCTTGTTTTCCTCTACCTTCCCTTTCCAGACTCCAATTAGTCTCCACAATGCAGTCAAGCAGATCTCATGAAGATATAAATCTCACAGGCTTCTCTAAAACTTCTCCCACTGGTATCCTGAGGCAAGAGTGACAGAGGCAACTACTCAGAAATCAGGATCCATGATCAAAGGAGCAACAGCAGTGTCAGCCAAGAATGTGTTTTTAGCAAATCTTCCTACACACTCCCCCTATTCTCCAGCCATGGCAGTTATTAACCTTTCCAGAATACAATACAGCCTCTGTGATTCTTGGCTTCTAAATGAACTTGTTACACTTTGTCTGATAAACTCGTACTTTTTCTTTAGGACTCTGTTCAATCCCTCTTGCCTCTTTTAGCCATCTCTGGCTGCTACAGTGCTGGGTTAGTTGATCCTCAGACCGTCCACATTTTGTGTTTATACTCACACAAAATATAATTGTTTAAATACATAACTATAGTTACGATGGCAATGATAGCCACTACAGGTAAAGAATATTCATTCATTTGTTCTCAATTTTCAACAAAAATTTTGGAGTACCTACTATGTGCTAACACGTGTAACTCGAGCATGTGAAAGGAACATGGTAGACACTCAGAAAGCATGTCCAGATTAAATTTTAGAAAAACTTTTTTTAAAATCAATGTTCTTTGTCTTCTTTAGGAAAGAAAGAAGGTGTTTTTATCACCATTGCTGATGTTATAGCTTTTTGGTTTTTAGTCTTCGGTGTTTAATACAATGTCTGGCACCTAATAGGCATTATGTGAATGTTTTCTGAATAGATGGACAAAGCCCTAGAAAACCCTTCCCATATTTTTTGCTAGGTGAATTCCAATTCATGCTTCACATTCAGGAAGCATTACTCAGCTCCCTCACACAATTTTGGCAGCCCTTCCATTAGCATCCCAGAGCAAAAGTGCATACCCTTAGAATACTACTTAGTAGCATTTTAAAATCTTTTTGAGTATCTGTTTCTTCACTAGAGTATGAGCTCTTGATATTATGTGTCTGGTTGACCCAGCATAATGAATTAATGAATGTAAAGACTACAATGAAATACAATATTTGAAAGTACACAAGAAACACCCCTTAATTTTGAATTGAAGGATGGAAGGTTAGGTTTTTTTGAAGAAAATGGCATTTAAGGTGAAAGATGAATAAAATAAATGTTCAGGAGTTACATAAGGGACAGGGACAGGGACAGGAACAGGCAGTGCAAATAGAGAACAGTAGAACAGCAGGGTCTGACAGTGCCAGTACAGGGGGTGACAGCAGAGTCTGGACCGCCAAGAGAGTGGAAGATTTGGAGATGCTGCAGGGAAGGTGCAAGAAAGGAGCTGGGAGCCTTTCTTTTTGAAGGTTTTGAAAGGCTAATGCATGCTCAGAAACTTTGGTCACAGGGAGAATTTAAATGTGGTTTAGGAATGCAGCAGGCTTCCGAACATTAAAATCTACTAATGACAAGAAAGTGGTCGCTGTATTTGGTGAACAGAAAGTGAGAGCTTTCAGGAGACTCTTTTTGTTGGATATGAGAGTCGAAGATCAAAAATGCGAAGATTTCACAATGAATGGAAATAAAACAGGTGCGAAAAGAGTAGCTCATTCTGAGAATTTTAGTAATGAAAGAAAATGTTTCAAAACAAGGACAAGAAATCAAAGTTGGTTAAAGAACATTAGACTTATGAGTAAGTCTAAGAAAAAGAAGCTAATTAATGGAGGCAATATCAAGAAATGGACAAAAATGAACAGTACAGCTGCTAGGATGATCCTGTGAAAGAAAGATGGCTATTTCTCCTTTAGGGATGGATTTCCAACCTTAAAAGAGTCAGCATGCTATGCTTCTTTAGGATCTTTTTAATAGAGTGCATGTGTTCAGGGTAAATATTAGCATCAAAATATTTAACAACATTTTATTTCAATGGATGAAGACTGCATTATTTTAGAAAGGCAAAAATCTAGGCAGTATTGGCTGAGAGATGATCTCTAAATTTTTTTGTGACTCTAAATTTCTATAAGCCTCTTCCAAATCAATGCTCCTGACAGTTTTCAGTGTCAGAGATGTGGGAAAGTTAGTCGTTTACTATAGGCTTTAATGAACAGTACTGGTAGATGTCTTCAGGTTTATGTCTCTAAACATATCTTTCAAAGAGAGAAAGTTATCACAGTTAAAAGTTGTGAATTAATCTGTATTCCTGTTACTATTATTTATTCTCTGGCATACTGTGTTAGGGAACTGGTATAGAAATGTGCCATACAATTAAAACTTGATTTCAAGTCAATATACATTTCTTATTCCTGTAAGAAATTAGCAGAATGATAGTTCCCATGCACAGATCATTCAGTATTCTTAAGGTTCCGTCACAAAAACAAAAAATGAAATTTGCTGCTAAATATAAAGCTAGTTGAATCTTATAGTGACAAAATTAAAAATTAAAGAAATAAATTCTTAGAAAATGAAATCAGTTACTTTACATAATCTGCTGAATGTTGCTGTGTTTAGTAATATCTTAAACTAGAAGAAAATTTCATTAAGTTCTTACAACTGCACCATGATGATCAGAGTAATTTTTCTTTCCTTTTACCTTCCAAAAGAAATGTAACACTGTTATTATCTATTATAAAAATTATCTAAAATGATAGCTAGTGAGTTTTAACAACATACTAAGCTTAATATGAATGATCTTTAGTTTTGCCTTTTCCTTATCTTAAATTGTCCAACTTCTCCTCTTTCAACCTCTAATTCATATTTTGTTTATCCCTGTAAATACAGACACATCCCATACACATCCAGATCCATCCCATATATCCTATAAAGTAAGTTCAGTCGTTCTTTAGTAGAAATCTTTTTTTAACCTACATCATGCAAAAAAAAAAAAAAGAGGAAGAAGAAATAGGTTGACCTAATTGTCTTTTGGAGCATGTGATCTTCACAGCCATATTTACAATGTCTCTTTTTAAATGCTGATGTTCTCCCTACTCTAGCTTTAAAAGTTTTAGGGAAAACATACTGAAAAAAAAAAAGGATGGCGGGGGGTAGGGGGGGCAGGTGGAAACCATCTAATGCCAGTAGGATGCTGACCTTGCTAGTTTTTTAATTCCACTGTGCTGGGCCTATCTTCACATCTTGATTGATTAGAGCTTGATGGCATGGTAAAGGCCTGCAGCAATGTTAAAAGATTGCTGCTGCATCACTTTGACATAATTCCAAAAAGTTGCCAATGACAGTCTGCTTACCCTCCCGCTCCAACCAGCTTCTGTTGTTTGTTATTTGCAGAAGTCATTGCCAGGGTTTGGCTCTCAAGAAATCCTGAAAGTCAGATAAGTCTCTTAATGAGCAATGAGATAAGAGGGGAAAGGGCTGATGGTCCAATAAAAGTATCATCTAGATCATTCTCATAGGTAGTTACCTACTCCACTTTCCAACAAGAGTTTAAATAAATGGTTTTAAGTAAAATAAAACAGAATGCCTATATTCTTCCTTTTGTAAAACTGTGAAAAGACATCCAACTGCAAGCATAAAAGTATTTTTAATTTAAACTGATTTATAGCACATTTGAAGGATAATATATACTAAGCCTCCAATAAAGTGGAAAAATATTTGAAGTAGCTCAAGAATTGCCTTGCTCCAAGATATAGAAAGTAATCCATTGTAGAGGATCCATTTTATAAAAATAAAATTAATCTTGTGAGTCACCAAGTATCATCTCTAGTGATTGCCTCAGTATAAACATGAACAATAAATATGGAATTAACCTTTATTGCCACCTCATATCCTAAGAAGGTAACAGTTTTTACTTATTTCTATAAAGATTATATGAATACTTACCTATGTGAGATTGGGCACATAAATGCAACAGGGATACAAAATATCTAAGCTAAGAAAGAGGTAGGAGTAAGAGTGTATTCTATCGTGTGTTAGAACTCTAGCATGTCTATACTCACCATAGGTATCACTCATTCAGTGACTTGTCAGAAACAAATAGTGCTATTTATACTCACCTTCATTTTCAGGTTACAGATTTTTTTTCTTCAAGTAAGGTTTGATGCAAGTATCTTAGTAGTTTTGCTACTAAGAAAGAAATAGACATATTTTTTCTTCTTTTATAGTTGTATTAGTCTAAAGGGGTTTCTTTTTTTTAAGTCAATTAGATAAGTGATTTCAAGATAAATAGTTAAAACATTTTCACTTTTTTTGTCCTCTCAATCACCCCAAAATAATTAGAACAAGAAAGAGAAAACTCAATTTTATCTTTGATGCAAGGAGACATGTATAATGCAAACTATTTCTATAAATATGAAAACAGATGAAAGAACAGTCAGTGGCTTAGCAAAATAGAAAAGAGTCAAACCTAAGTGCCTACAATGGTGTAAACTAATGAAAAACTAGTTGATTTTCCCTGTGGAGCCTCAGAATAACAATACAAAGGACAATGCAGAATGACTCAAAAATCAGATACCATAGAAAGCAAGAATAAGCAAATGGTATAAAGTGATTTTCCAAAAATTATTATTAAAAGAAGCTGACATGGTTAGACTTTGTGTCCCCACCTAAATCTCATCTTGAATTGTAATCTCCATCTTCCCTATAATCCGCATGTGTCAAGAGAGAGACCAGGTTATTGAATGATGGGGGTGGTTTGCCCCAGGCTGTTTTCGTGAGAGTGAGGGAGTTCTCACGAGATCTGATGATTTTACAAGGGACTCTTCCCACTTTGCTTGGCATTCTCCTTCCTGCTGCCTTGTGAAGAAGGTGCCTTGCTTCCCCTTTGCCTTCCACCATGATTGTAAGTTTTCTGAGGCCTCCCAGCCATGCTAAACTGAGTCATTTAAACCTCTTTCCTTTGTAAGTTACCCAGTCTTGGGTATTTCCTTACAGCAATGTGAGAACAGACTCATACAGAAGCAGTTAGATCTGTGCCAAAAATGGAGAATTTCCAGGAGGAAAGCAAGAGACCAAAGATTTATTCTGTGGACAACCTTCCAAGAGTAACCCCAACCTCCAGGTACAAAGAAGGGCCAGTGTGCAGCCATACCAAAAACAGGGGATTAACATACTGAACACAGAGCCACTCTCCCAAACCCCTGTCCACCTGGCTCCAGAATGGCAGCAGCCAAACTGATGTCTCCAGACAGAATATTGCAGGACCCTTTATCTAGAGAAAATAGAGAAAGACTCACATCTACTAACATGTAGGTCCCCTAATGACAAAGCTAATGAGCTTGTCATATGACTTTCCTAGAGTAAAAGTTATCAGTGTATAAGCCTTCCCCTACCCAACGATCTTCCAACCAGGTCTTTACCTCCTCACTAAAATGAATGGGCAGCCAATGATTATTTGGCATTTAAGAAAAGAATCCAGCATAAAATGTAGCTAGGAAAATGAACAAATGGGAAAAAGTAGCTAGGAGGAAACAGAGAATGTGCAGACAACAGACAAGGCAGGTGAGAACAATCATAACATTGTCATAGAATTAAAAGATGTTAACAGATCAATTAAATAAGGAAAAAGTATAATAACGAAAAAATCCAAAAAAAGAGAGCTCTTGGAATTTTAAAATATAATTTCCGCAGTACAAAATTCAAAAGAAGTCTTAGAAAACAATATCCTGGAAATAGCCCCTACTCCATAATAATAATGTCTCAGAAAGTAAGACACAAAGCCAATGAGATGGGTAAGAGAAAAAAATATGAATAATGAGGATTCACCTAGGAGATATTTCATGCAACTAATAGGAACTCCAGAAAGAGAACAGATAAGATGCTGGTGGGGAGATAATCATCAAAAAACTAATACAATAAAATGTTTTATAACTAAAGAATATGAATCTCCAGAATGAAAATGTTTATTAAGTGCTGAGTATAATGAATGAAAAAAGATTCACAACAAGGCAACCCATTCTGACTAACTCAGTTAGTAGAAAAAATTCCTTAGATTTTGGTATTTTACTTTCGCTTTTTACTTTTGTTGCTATTTGATAACGATCCATGATGTTTCCTGAATATTTTAATGAGAAATAAAGGAAACATGACAGGATGCTTGTCTTCTGCTATGTTAAAAAAACAAAAGAAACACTTTCGTTGGTAAGCGTATATAGCACATAATTTATTATGTAATTGCACATTCTTCTATTATTTCATGGCTATTAAATTTGTTTCTCAAAATAGAAGGGATGGATCACACATATACTGTCAGACGATGTTTAACCAGAGCACCAAATTACATTCAGTGGGAAAAGAAAAGTTACCATCTGCAAAAATTATTTCAAGATGATTTTCAGACCCAAATATAAAAGTTAAAATTATAAAACTTGTAGAGGAAAACATAGAGGTATATTTTTCAACCATGAGATAGGCAAATATTTCTCAGATAAGACAGAGAAAACACTATCTACAAGAGAAAAAAAGTGATAAATCGTATTGATCAAAATTGAAAACTTATTTTTACCAAAACTTCCATTAAGAAGATAGGCTGGGAAAAATATTGGCAACACATAAATGACAGAAGATTGGAATTCAAAACAAAAAATCCCTGCAACGCAAAAACAAAATGGTAAACAACTCAATTAAAATAGGTAATAGATAGTTCATAAAGGATGATATAAAAATATTGAATAAGCACATAAAAATGTGTTCAACATAGTCATCAGTGAAATGAAAATTAAAAATGCAGTGATAAACAACAAAGCACTACACATCATTAGAATGATCAAAATGAAAAAGACGGAATACAAATATTGATTAGGATGTGGAGGAACTAGGACACTCATACATTGGTAGTGGACATATAATATGGCAATCACACATCTACCCATGACAGCAATTCCACTCCTAGATATTTATTGAAGGGAAAGGAAAACATGTCCTCTAAAAGCCTTGTATAAAAATGTTTACAGCAGTTTTAGTCAAAATAGCTAAAAACTGGATATAGCTCATTGACCATGAGCAGGAGAATGGATAAACAAACTGTGGCATTTATTCTATAGTGTACTTCCCAGCAAGAAGGCGGCACAGGCTACTCAAACAGGCAACACATAAATCTCAAAAGCATTATGCTGAGGAAAAGCAGCCAGACACAAGAATGCATGCTATATGATTCCATTTAAATAAAATAATGGATTAAGTAAAACTAATCAATTAGCAATGCTCAATGTCTGTGTGGTAGGGTGTTATTAAATGCAAAGGGGCACAAGTACCCTTTCTGGGCTGATGATAATGTTCTATATCTTGGTAAGAGTTACACAGATGTATTCAATTGCTCAATGCCGGCTGATCTGTACATTTAATATCTGTGCATTTCTCTGTATATAAATGATATCCCAATAAACTTATGTGGACAAGATAGAAGGGCTAGGATTCTGTTAGACTCAGAAGATTTCTTTCACAGTAATTATCAGAGTACTGGGTAACATAACTATACAGCCCAAATGACGGATTATAAAAACTCAACCAAAGGAAATTTTAATATTGTTACATGAGCAGTTCCAGTTTCATGGTGTCCCCATCACTGCTTCTGAGGAATTCTACTGTAGATGGAAGTTTACCTGGAAGCTTCTCCCTACAAAATAATATACATATTGCAGAATGCCCTAAGTTAGTTATCATTAACTTCCAATGGTTAAAGGTAAGGGAGGACAGGGGATGTCCTTCCACTATAATCTCATCTCTGGGAGATATGCCATTATAAAAGGAAGCCTTACACTGAATTTGGTAACACATACCAACATTTATTAGCAAGCAACCATGAAAACAATCATATGAAATGTTCTGTATATGCAAAGTCCCAGCCTTACAAGTTTAATTAGAAACAGATGCCCTAGTGGAAGGAGTCAGCTAATATTCCACTGGGACATGAGGTGGCTGTCATTCTTAAATCAGGGCAGAGGTGGTTCAGACCACTCGATTCTTAGGTCCTGTGTAAGCAAGGCTGAGGCAGCTGCATCATATTTCTAGTGAATCAGCATATCTTAAATACTACCCATTTCATCAATAACAGATCATTTATACCTTCATTTATGATAATTTATAAATGCTCTAGAGCTGACCTCTGGTAAAAACAGTTGTCGCTTAGCAACTTTGTAAGTATGTGTCCAATTAGAGCAGTAGTCTTCAATCCTGGCTGCATGTTAGAATCACTGGGGGAGAGATTTTAAGTTTCCACACCCAGAACCAATAAAATCAGAATTTCTGGGGTTGGGATCAGTCATTAGTATTTTTTAAACTTCCCTAGGTAATTCCAATTTATAGACAAAGTTGAGAACTACTAGATTAGAACCTTTCAATGTAGCCTAATTGCAATGTATATTCCCTAATAAGTGTTTTCAATGATATTTAATCACCTTTAAGAAATAGATAATATGCATTCTATATTATACTGCTGGTGTTTAAATGTTTTCAGTAAATAATACAACAGTACACAATTCATCTCATTTCCTCAATGATAGGACAGAGACAAGAGAAGTAGAGATATCAACCAGAGCTACAATAATAACTAAAATATCTCTCAGGAAGTGAATTTGATTATTCCTGAGTAATAGATATATTTCAATACGGAGGATAAAGACTCTGCATTAAAAATCTGATCTTTAAGCAATTCTGTACTGAGAAGTGTCTGTGAATAATAATATGTTCCCTGAGTCAGAAAACTGACTATTCTCAGTCAGCCAAAGCAGCAAGGCACAAATAGAACAGAAGGAACCTGATAAGAATGACAAAATGGACTTTGGGAACTCAGGGGGAAAGAATGGGAAGGGGGCGAGGAATCAAAGACTACAAATTGGGTTCAGTGTACATTGCTCAGGTGACAGGTTCACCAAAATCTCACAAATCACCACTAAAGAACTTCCTCATGTAACCAAATACCACCTATTCACCAAGAAGCTATGGAAAAATATATATAGAGAGAGAGAGAGAACAGAAGCAGACTCGGTGACAAAAGAATAAAACCTAAAACATACCAGAGCATTGATAATTCCCTGGTCAAAGATTTTACTCACTCCTAATAATGAGCACTTGGAAAATATTTTCAGATCACTATTGCTAGTTATTTGTACTTATGGTATATAAATATGTTCATGTCAATTACTGAATAAGCTATTTTCTTCTTATTTGGTGAGAATGTAAACATTGTCTTTCAATCTTTTTTTATATAAAGCCTGTTCTACCACAAACTTTGCCCAATCCCAATCAGTTTCCTACCTTAACAGACTCTCCCTTAAAGAACTTCAGCCCAGACAGCAAAGCCTTATAAATATTCCTCTTCTTACTTCCTCTTCAGAGACACTGCTAGAGTTGCCAAGGTGGTGTTCACTCTTATTGAGTCATTTTTTTATAAATTTACTTTTTCTTAATTAACAGGTTGTCTGGAGATATTTTGATGTTTTCCAACAGCAACATCATAAAGAATGCCTCATCAAGACTAATTCCTGTTCCGGAATGCTATATAATACATGAACTAAATTAATGTATATTGATCATGTTTAAGTAGAAAGAAATTTAACAAGATAGCATTCCAATCAAATGTCACAAAATATTTTGTGCCAACCCATTTGTTAATTCAAAATAATCTGAGGTGACTTGAGGAAAAACAAAAATTCGAACTACCTGAATAGAGCTTCTTCACAAGTGTCGGGTAACCTAAAAGTTATTCAAGAATTATTTCTTTAGGTTTTACATCCAAATGTTATATTCAACCTCAGGGCTTTTGTCCATGATTTCCCTTCATCTGGAATTCTCTTCTTGCAGTCTCTTTCAAATACAGTTTGGATGATATTTCTGTGAACTCTTTGGTGAACTTACTCAACCTTCCCTTGATAATTAATTACTCCCTCCACTCAGCACCCCCCTTTGTGTTTAGCATGTAGCATTTTTTTTCAGTATATTTGTCCATCTACAATGCTTTGATCTACTTGAGGGCAGGGTTCATGGTGTATGTGTATCCTTGTTTCTTAGGGGCTGGTAATATCAGAGTCTAAATGTTGAAAATGTCAATATTAATTGAATTATTTAACCAGTTTTGATTTTCTAATTATTTTATTTAATTGCCAACACTGTTTCTAAACCCTAACTAACTAAAGGCACTTGAAGAGTCCATTACTTTCCCAGGAGAAAAAGATCCAATAAGATGGAGATACATGACTATCAGTTGGTTAGGACAGACATTCTAGCTTCCAGAACAAGAGCAATAAAACAGAAGCTGGAAAGATGCAAAAAAAAAATTTTGTTTAAGTCAACTATTTGAGGGTCATTTTTTGTAGTTTTTGCATGCTTTCCAGGGAAATAGAATGTGCTTGGTATACTATTTTAGAATAAAAATTTATTTTTGTAACATTTCCATTTTGGAGAAAAGAGTAATTGCTATATGAGATTCTATCAGTTTCAAAAGAGCAGGGTGTGTGTGTGTGTGTGTGTGTGTGTGTGTGTGTGTGTGTGTGACTGCAGAAAAGAAAATCTGTATTACTTTGTCATATTTCAAATTGTTATTGTTTCTGCATTTTTTCCAGAAATATAGCCTTGCCATTATATTCTCTATTTTAAAAATAGGAAATACATTTTTTTCATTCTGCACTGAAAGAAGCAACTGGTTTTCTCTGTTTAAGGGGTCTGAGAAGTTAAATGGTATATTCAGGTCACTAAAAAAAGAAAAAAAAGAAAGAAAAAATGTCAGAGTTGACAGGAGTCGAGATTTACCTAGCAAACCCCCCCTCACCTGCTATCAATGAGTAGTTGCATGGCATAGAAAGAAAGGCATTCGTTTTAGTGTCTATAATCCTAAGATCGAATTAGAAACTCAGAACTTATCTGGGCAACAATGGACCATTATTTCACGTCTCTGGGCCTCAGTTTCTTCTTCTGTTAAATGGGGATAATGGTACCTCTTTTACAGAATTTTCTTGAGTAACATGAAAAAGTATACCACTGGGCAATAAAAATGTTTTTGTTGAATTGGAAAATTTTATAGCAACTCTATGGATCAATTAAATCAATAAGATAATTTCACTCATCCTATCCTTACTATCATCTGGATTCTCACTACTATATATGGGATCTGTTGACCCACTCAGCTCTATGAATTCAAAGAGTAACTCCTTATGAGCACAATTCAGGCAATGTAAGCTTTGCCAGGACATTGCAGCCAATAAACCACCCAAGCATGAGACCACAGAGGTGCTTCGATATCCACAAGTGGACCAGATCTCTGTTTTATGTCTCTCCTGAAAGAAAGCAAAGTGTTTTTCTCTATCAAGTTCTCACAGATGAAGTGGGCAAAAATGTTAGCCCTGTGACCTTAAAAACATCACACGAACAACTTTCCTACACACTGCTTTGGAAATGTCACCAAATGAAATGTTGCGTTTCGAATAGGCATAAAACTGAATGAGATAATGGTACAGTCATTGCCTGGCACACAGTTGAGGACATCACCTTTGCTGCTAGAAAATGTAACAGGGGTGTAAAAAGTTGGGTTACCCCATTGCACAGTAATGACCCAAACATGTTGATATACCTGCTTCACTTGAAAATCGGTTCCTCTCCCAAACACAACCAAATAAACCCAAGTAAGGCCTGGAGAGAGAATGCCTGGAATGGCCTACAGGTGCTTGTTTTTCTGTTGTTAGGCAGTTGGAAGTTTGGCCAACGCTTAAAATGCACACTCAGTCACTTACACTTAACACATTTTCTGTTACCATAAGTACGGTTGATAAAGTTAGTTAAAAACTCTCTCAGATAATACTTCCAGAACTCCCTTCTGTTTCAAGCCTGCCACCTATGGAACTATTCCAAGGAAAACAAGCAGTAAGAATTTCAGGACAACCTCTGTGGAGCCCTTACCCCCCTTCACATGATTAAACTCTCATCTAATTGCCATTTGGCGGCCCAAGGTCTTCTAAAACTTAGCTTGTTTACTCCTTTGTACTGTATACATGGTATTTAAGCAAATACTGTTTACTCTGACTAGCTGTCTCACTGGATCATTGTTAATTGTATGTATTTCTACTCTCACCCTAGGCCAGGAGCTCATGGAGGGTTGGTGAAATGTAACACGTGAATCAATTTTCTATCACTGATGCTTAAAACAGAACTTGGCATCTAACATGTCTTCAATAACTATTTGTCAACTATCTTACGGATGCCTTAGTTATCATACCTTATTTTCTATCAACCCCATAGCATTTGTTTGTAAAGTTCCTGCCTCTGCGTCTCCATTATATCTAATGATACCTAGATTCTTAAATATCTGGCAGCAAATTTTAGCCCTCTGAACTAACCAATCTCTTCCAGCAACTTATCACTCATTCACTAATTTACTTTCACCAAGTTCCTAATCTACGTTCTTAGTTTCAACAAATATCCAGCATCAACTGCATGAACACATCACACAACATGCATATATGCAAGTCTGAAAATTGTACAATCACTGACATCTATAATAACACTCTCCAATAGAAATATGGTAAGAGCCACAAACGAAAGCCATGTGTGTGATGGCTTTCTAGTAGCTATATTTTAAAAGTAAAAAGAAACAGGTAAAATTAATTTCTATATCTTTAAAAAGGTAAATAAATTTTTATTTAAATGTTAAAATACATTTTATTTAACCACGCATAGTAAAATGTTATTTTAACAAATGATCAAAATTTAAAATTATTAAGGAGATATTTAATGTCACATTTTTCTTATCTAGTCTTTGAAATCTGGAATATATTTAGGCTTAGAGTAATTCAATTTGAACTAGCTACATTCCAAGTATAGCATGGCCACATGTGGCTAGTGGTTAGCATATTGGACGGTGCAGATGTATAAAATCATATTTTCATAAAAAAGAGATGTACATAAAACTCACATAATACATAGTATAATTCATGTGATATTAAGTTAAAACAATAAAACATGGGAGCCAAGGAATAACTCAATTCTAAGAGGAAAGATAGAAGTAGGATCCCTTGGACTTATTCTAATTCTCTTCCCTTTACTGAGCCAAGCATCCTCTCATCCTACCAGATACGTTCTCCAATGATTGTGTGTATCTATGTATCTGTGCAAGCACTTATGTGTTTTACAGAACTATATATAAATAAAGGATACATTTATGTGAGGATAAGACCACACATAAATAAATGTGATTTTCTACAGCTTACATTAACACTGTGATTACAATATATGGCAGAGGCAAAAGCAAGATAAAAAGAAAGGGCTGTGGTTGACAAAATATATAATGGTGTACCCTTTTCCTAGTCAAGTACCAAAATGTAAGGGCAGGCAACGAGTAGCATAAAGATGTGAACCTAGTCAAATGAGAAACCAACTAATTCTGCTTTTTTTTTTTAAAGAGGAAAAGGCATTAGTAGAAATTAATGATACTGTTTTCACAGCACCTGTTATACAAGGCTTTCTTTGTTCTTTACTATTAGGATGGGGTTTGAATTTTGAATGTAGAACTTAGAACTATAAGGACTTATAAAAATATTCCCCATGCCTGGCAGAGGTTTCTGTAACGTTACTGTTTTCTATCTAGCACAGACTAGGGTGAGGAGATACAGGGAAAAGAAACAGAACACCTACGTAAGGATCAGATGTAAACTAAATGATAGAGCTTGAAAAGGCTGCATCAAAACAACTCAAAACATATGTAAAGTTCACGAGTGTCCAGGGCTTATCTGATAGCATTAACCTGGGAAGCATTCGCCACAAAGCAATTGAGGGGCAAGCTGTGTTTCCCAGACTAGAGATTTGATTTGATTTGATTGAGATGAAGGGAAAGTGATTGAGAAGAAGAAAGACTCCGGAATGAAGCATTATATACCCGAGGCTGATTTAAGAGAGTAGAATGGGAAATAAAATAGATAGCTTTATACAAAACTTACCAACACAAAGCAAACGGAGGTAAGGGAGGAAGGAAGTAGAGATGGCCAGCCTGGAAACTGACACTTGACAGACTTAGCCTAGATCCACTGGCCACCAGCTAGTCATATAGTCTCTCTCAGCTTCCATACCCTCATATCGAGGACTCAAAATGGTACCCACTCCATGAGGATTAAATGAGATTATATATATATATATATACGTATATATATATATAAAATTAAATATTAGCATATTGGACAGTGCAGATGTATCAAAATTGTATTTTCATAAAAAAGATGTCTATAAAACTCATATAATAAATGTGATATAATATATGTGATATAAGTTAGCACATGTGATGTTATTTTTCTAAATATTATATATTAAATGAGATATGTATAATATATATTATATATCATGTTTAGCATAAAGCTTAGTGTATAATAAAATGCTGAATACATTTTAGTTACACTTGTTAGAAGGTTTGTGGGCACAAGGTTTGGAGTTTGATAACAACGGCAACTGGGTACTTTCAGGAAGTATCAAATAAGTTATCTTTAACAGAAAAAAAATCTTATTTTATTGCCATCTGTTGACAAAAGAGCTTGTAAATGAAGAGTCCAACTTAGAATGTGGTGGTAGTCTAAGTGAAAGGTTGTTAGAATCTGGGCCACAGTTGTGCCTAAATCAAAAGAAATTAGTGAAGACTTGGCATATTTTTCATAAATAATGTGAGAATTTGTAATGAACAAGGGATGAGAAGAGCCAAGAGAAAATCATAGTCCTAGTTCTTCACAAACTACTCACTACTTGTACACTTTTGCAAGAGCACTGGATCTCTTCAAGCGTCAGTTTCCTCCTTGTTAAAATGGGTATATTAATACCAACATCATGGGGATGTTATAAGGATTAGGGGAGTTATTCATTAAGCACTTGGAACAGTGACGGGCACATGGTAAATGCTGTGAAAGTATGTGTTGGGTGAAACTGAAAGCACAACACAAACTCTTTAAGCATTTATTTTTACTGTCCCAGGCATTGTATTTTTCAATCCATAAGAAATACTGTGACAGCCGGGTGCGGTGGCTCACGCCTGTAATCTCAGCACTTTGCGAGGCAAGGCGGGTGGATCCCCTGAGGTCGGGAGTTCGAAACCAGCTTGACCAACATGTTGAAACCCTGTCTCTACTAAAAAAAAAAAAAAAAAAAAAAAAAATTAGCCGAACGTGTTGGCGCACGCCTATAGTCCCAGCTACTCAGGTGGCTAAGGCAGGAGAATTGCTTGAACCCGGGGGGCCAAGGTTGCAGTGAGTGGAGATCGTGCCACTGCACTCCAACCTGGGTGACAGAGCAAGACTCCGTCTCAAAAAAGGAACACTGTGGGCTGGACACTGGTGGCTCACACCTGTAATCCCAGCACTTTGGGAGGCTGAGGCGGGTAGATCACCTGGGATCAGGAGTTCAAGACCAGCCTGGCCAACATGATGAAACCCCGTCTCTACTAAAAATACAAAAATTAGCCAGGCATGGTGGCAGGCACCTGTAATCCCAGCTACTCAGGGGGCTGAGGCAGGGGAATCCATTGAACCCAGGAGGCGGAGGTTGCAGTGAGCCAAGATCGCGCCATCGCACTCCAGCCTGGGGGACAAGAGTGAGACTTTGTCTCAAAAAAAAAAAAAAAAAAAGAAAAGAAAAGAAACACTGTGAATTAGTACAACTCCAATTTGAAGGATAAGGAGAGAATCTGGAAGACACAGAGTCACATAGACAGGAGTTGTTCCCAGCAAGGAGTGCACCCGGGTTTTTTACCCAGACCAGGCTCTCTCCCCTACCACAGGCACCTCCAATGCTGTGAACCTAAAAACCTGGGAGCGGTGATGTCACAATACTGAGAAGTTGGCATGGGCTAATGGGTCCACTAATTTGTCGTTAGAATTCTTGTTACTTAGGTTTTTAGAATCTAAATATCAGAAGATCGTTCGAATGGTGGAAACAAACGAAGACCAAGCAAATGAGAACAAGCAAAGGCTATTTCTTCAGAGCTTGCTCTAGCAAGAGAGCCTCCATCACTTTCATTTTGGTGGAAACTGGCAGGCAGGGGAGTGGGAAAGCTTTAGAGTGGAAAAAGGCAAAGGTTTCAGGTCAGCCCTGTTTGGAGGCTGCTGGCACGGGAAAGCTGTCAATGGGCTAACCTATGTGACTGGTCAGGAGGGCGTGTTTGACTTTTTCCAGTTGGACCTAACTTGGAAAAAGGGAAAAAAATCAAGGAAGCTGCCAGTTATTAATCAATTCCTGGTTGTTTGAGACTGATGGTTACAGGGGTTATTGTTTGGCTCCCTGGACCAGTTGCTAGAGATAATGACCTGACTTCCTACATGTCTGATTTATAGAGAGTGGGTTGGTTTCCTGGACTGGTTACTAGAGATTATGAATTGATTTCTGGGCTGGTTGCTGCAGACGGTGGATCAGGGTTCTCTTTTTATGTATGGTCCAGCCATTGTCCATTTGTATACTCAGTCTCTCAGAAGTCACCTGGTTGAAATCCCAGGCCAAGTATTTAACCCCTAACCATTGTCCAGCATAATGGAGAACTCCATCATACAAAGTGGCCTATTCCATTCTGAGACAACTCTCACTGTTTCCATATTTTAGTGATATTAATATTTAGAAAATTGTGCCTTCTAGTAATGCCCACTGCTTAAGTCTAGATCTGTGTTCTGACAGATAATAGAACCCTCAGTGCATGGAACTCTCTGATGGCCTCCCCTTGGCAGATATTCCTGGTATCTAAAGAAATGCAGGCTTTGTATGCAGTGGAATCATCTTGATGTCACAGCCTTAATCTTTCTGTTCTACATCTCAGGGATAATCCTTTGCTCTGTCCACCCATGTATTTCATTGTAAATATACAACCACCACTCTGTGAAAGTGAATCCTAACAGTAGGCCAAGATCCTTTCACCTGTTTCTAATCTGGGTAAAATATCTCAGAAAAACATTATTTGAGTCAGCACTGGTTGCTAAAATGCCACCCTAGATAAGTACTTGGGACTTGAATAAAATTTCAATTGATGAATTCATATTTCTTAACTTTCCCTCATAGCAGATATTCCGCTCTGTCTCCCCAACCTCCAACCATTAGTCATAGAACATTTATGTGCTTTTCTTTTTTTTTTTTTTTTTGAGACAGAGTCTTGCACTGTCACCTAGGCTGGAGTGCAGTGGCACAATCTCAGTGCACTGCAACCTCTACCTCCCGGGTTCAAGCGATTCTCCTGCCTATGCCTCCCAAGTAGCTGAGATTACAGGCATCCACCAGCATACCCAGCTAATTTTTGTATTTTAGTAGAGATGGGGTTTCACTATGTTGGCCAGGCTGGTCTCAAACTCCTGACCTCAGGCAATTTGCCTGCCTCTGCCTCCCAAAGTTCTGGGATTACAGGTGTGAGCCACTGTGCCCAGTCTATTTGCTTTTCCTAAGCAAATGAATTTTTTCTTTGTCCTTCCAATATTCAAACATGAAGAACATCAGAGAAAGAAAGACATACAAATGGCTCTTGAGCTGATCCTCCTTGGCATTAGTAAAGGAAGAAGGGGTTTTCTTAAAGTTGTTATCTACCTACTTAGACATAACAGAGCATAAAACAACAAAATCAGAGGATCTACTTCAGATTCCGCACCCAACCATAGTGTGTTAACCTCCTATATGAACATTGACTCACCTTCTCTGGCCCAGCCCTCTGCATTAGCAGACAATACTAAGTATTCTTACTAGGCAGAATAGGTATGTACTCTTACCTTACTCTTCAACCTCAAACATTGTAGTTAATACTCTTTCTGTCCATTGTGAGTGGATTACAGAAAAAAAAAAAAAAAAAAAACTCCTTGTCTTATTCCATGTTGCAAAGAAAATGTATATACTGAACAACATTACTTCTTACTATACAATTAATACTCGCACACAAAAATTCATGCTAGGAAACAGTATCTCCACCAAACCCCTCAACTATGTGTGTGATCAATATAAAATGTCGTTAAGTCATTGCACATGAGTCAAAGTGGGAGTACAAGGCAGACCTCAAACAAGAATTTCACTATCTCCCACACCCTACCACCACCACAGTGAGAGAAAGAATGCTCATTCATCCTGTAGACAAAAACTGTATGGAGCAAACTTTCTCACAACGGGAAATCCTACCAGCCTTTCTCCTCTCCTGAGAGATTCCAACTGTTTTTAGATTCAGTCAACAAATTATAAATAATTTAACTTAGTGATTATTGCTAAGGGAAGAAAAATTAATATGCAATAATGGGTAGGTTAAAAAAAAAAAGAAAAACAAGATCATGTCCTTTGCAGGGACATAGAGGGAGCTGGAGGCATTATCCTTAGTAAACTAATGCAGGAACAGAAAACCAAATGCTGCATGTTCTAACTTATAAGTGGGAGCTAAATGATGAGAACACATGGACACATAGAGGGGAACAACACACACCGGAGCCTATCAGACAGGGGGAAGATGGAAGGAGGGAGAGGATCAGGAAAAACAACTAGGCCTAATACCTGGGTGATGAAATAATCTGTACAACACATCCCCATGACACAAGTTTACCTATGTAACAAACCTGCGTATGTACCCCTGAACTTAAAACAACAATAATAATATTGGTAGAAATCAACAGATGAAATATGATTTTTCTTTCACTCTCTGTTGCAGAGATTACTAGCTCTCTACCAAAGACATATTCTTCTTCCGTGGTGTTGTTCTGGAAAGTAGCTACCCAACTTTCATTTAGGATAGAGCCATGTGACCTGTTCTCACCAATGGAACATAAGCCAGAGTGAGTCACTTCTGGGCTGAAGTACATAAAGAGCAGTTGCGCCTTCCTCATCATTCTTTCCGCATCTGCTCAGTGAAATTACAGGACTCTAATGTTTGCAGGAGATGGAAGACTGACAGGATGGAATAATCTCGAGTTGCTGAATCACTGCCTGGAATGCCATCCACAAACACTCGATCTGGGTTTTATGTGAGCAAGAAACATATTCTATCAAGCCACTGAACCATCAGCATTCACTTATTATAGCACCTATTAATTAATATTAATAATTAATACATCAATTCACCCACTTATCCTTTGGGAGATACCCCTAACCCCTACACTCTCTAATTTCAGTTGAATTATGCTGGTTCACCTCCAACTCTCCATAAAGAATACTGAATTGCTGGCTCTGCTATCATATACCTAAAAGCTACTGTGAGCAGGCAGTTTCTGGAAATCTAATTTTGATGAAAATTCACAAAGGACTTTGGACTTTAGCTGTGATCAGCCCTTTACTCTACAGACTATCATGAAGACCAGAGAGGAATGTCATGAACCTTAGGAATAGACAGGCTCTTGCAAAATTTTCAATCTGTAATGGGAAATGGCAGCTGGTATCCAAACCAGGCCTTAACCCTGGAGGAATCCTTTGTTTCCCGGTTGCAGTTGAAATACTGGACCTTTCTCTTCCTTTAAGCCTCAGATATATTTTCTCATGATCTCTCTTATTTCATATCTTCACACTGACAGTAAGGCCTTTTTCCTGTTTCCAAATCACTCCATGTCCTCTAGTGGGGTTTCATCTGTGCTGTTCTTACAGCAGTTATTCCACACATTACAGTAGGCAAAGAATAAAGAAGAGAGAGGAGGGTACTACTCATGAAACATGAGTAGAGCCCAAATCACATCAAGTCTCATAGGCCATGGTAATGACTTTAGTCTTTACCCTCAGAGGAAAAATGAAGCCACTGAAGCACATTAAGTATGATGAGGATGATATAATCTGTTTTGCTTTTTAAAAAAGATAGCTTTGGCTACAGGGTAGAGAATAGGTAAAGAGGGTAATTAGAATGCTGTGACTGATCCAGTCAAGAGATGGTGCAACCTAAGTCAGAGAGTGGCAGAGGGATGGATAAATAACAGGCTTGTGATAAGGCCTAGATATGGGGAATAAAAAGAAAAGGAAATGCTAATGGAGGTTCCCAGATGTTAATGGTGCTGGGAACGCTTTTAAACAACAGCACTTGCTCTACTGCTTTTATGTTTGCTTGTTTGTTTTCCTTACAGGTACTCTTTTTTTCTTTTTTGAGACAAGTTCTCGCTCTGTCACCCAGGCTGAAAGCGCAGTGACATGAACAAGGCTCAGGGCAGCCTCAACCTGCTCAGCTCAAGTGATCTTCTCACCTGGCCTCCCAAATTGCTGAGATTACTGGCATGAGCCACCACATGCAGTCTTCCTACAGGTTCTTTTTTTTTTTCTCTTTTTTGCAGTTCTCCTTGGCGGGGCTTTATTTAAAAGGTATGTTGCCTCCATAATTCATTAAGCCAAAGCTCGGTTTGGGCCAGCTTGGAACCCTAGATGGTTATTACAGAGCAACGGCAGATCAACAGCTCTCCCTTCTGCCAAGGTGGAAGGGACCGTTCCGCTTTAAAAGCAACAAGAAAAGGCTGAAACGTTGCACTCTGACTCAGTATGGCTCTGGATTGTGTTTCATTATTTAGCAGTAAAAGGAGAAAATATTTTAAAGACTCAGTTTCCCTCCTTACAGGTACTCCTTGAGCAATTGTCCTAAAGGGTGGAAAAGTGTCTCTGAACACACATACACACACACAGTCTCTCTCTCTGCTACCTGCAAGCCATTAGTGAACCATCCATTGCCAGACAGCTCTGCTCCTCCCTCTCCCCTTAGAGTTCTCGGCTTCCCCACAGATTATGAAAAAGCTGGAGACTTACAAATGTTCTTTAATTCTGATGTCAGTGCCCAGAAACACCATCAGATAACAGCTTAGGCCTGAGGGGCTCAATCTGCTGATACCTCCCTCAATAAATGTTCTTATGGCTAGTTCTGCGAAGCAAGCTTTACCTACTACCACTTCCTCATCAGGTAACCCTTCCCTGACATTCTCTTGGACATGGGGTTTTTGTTGCTTCTCTCCTCTACATGTTCTCAGGCTCCAAGGGTGATCCTTCCTAGTTCCAACACCCCACTACCACCAACAATTCCAAGGACCACACGGATTCACTTTACCTCCTCGTTCTCAGAAGGACCAAAACTCCTTGGTGCCCATCATGTTGGAGTCCTTCCTCTGTCCTCTGTTCTTGGTCCTAAGGGAGTTCATTTCCTCCACGACGAGGGTGCAGACTCAGCTTCTCTCACTTTTTCTCTGGAACCTCCACTACATGGCAGATGTTAACTGAAAGAGAGGGAGAGTGTGTAGCAATTTTTCCCCTTGGAAGTTTGCCTCAAATCAATCAATTTGCCATATTTAACATTCACGCTTTGTGCATATGCTAATAAATCATTAAAATTCATGTGGATTCTAACAGTTTTGGGTTTTCTTTCTTTTTCTATATTTTGTAATTCCTACTCAATTCTGTGAATTATAATGTTGCAACTGAAAGTAGTCACCAGCAGAAATATTCATTGTACACAGGACTGAAAAAAGGAAACTCAAGTTAAAAACTCCACCATTTGTTATATACATTTTGGCCTTGAGTAGTTCACAATTCTGTTTCTCTTTTCCCAGATGGAATACTTATTAACCTCAGATGCGTTTGTGTGTTGCTGAACACAACAACAAAATATGTCCCCTAAAATGTCCAGATAACCTAAAGAACCATAAAGAAGTTAGGGACTTGGGAGGTCATCAGAACCAAGCTCCCATGTCATAAAGACTCTCTTCCACATGTTATGCCTGAAAGAGCTGGGCATTTGGCTCCCATCTGCACACTTCAGATGTCCAAGGACTCACTGTGAGATGAGTAGTCCCAGTGCTGGTTCCTGTTTCTGTTAGGAAAGTTTCTTTTACTGAAATAATATAAATATTCTCATCACTTTGACTTCTAGTTGCTCCAGAACACTGAAAAATAAACTTATTTCTACTTCTGAATGATAGTGTTTAATTTTTGGCACACAGTTGAGTCTCCATGATGTCTTTTCTTCCCCAGATTGAGCATGTGCAGTGACCTCATTTCTCCCTTGGAGGTCAGGTCTTATCCATTTCTTCCGCATCTACCCAGGTTGACTTCAACCACCCTGGGAACCCTTCTACCTCCTCTCCCGTCATCTCACCATGATGCACTCTAAATTAGGAATGCGCCTGCAGCACCTAGACCCTAACACAGACCAGGAGACATGACGCAAATACCTTAGACCCAGGAATCTCATTAACCATTCTTAACCTCAGCACAGTTCTTAGTTTTAACTTTTTAAGCACCATTTGGCTACTCTTAAGCCTGTGCTTCACTAAAACCCAAATGCATTTTTGACATTTTGCTGCGAAGTTAAGCCTTCTTCATCATCTGCCTGTTAATTTTCAACTAACTGATGGACTTTACACATATTCTTATTATATTACAAAGAATTGATTTCTGCCTAGTAAGATGTATGAATTCTTTTTTTAACTTTTATTTTAGGTTCAGGGGCACATGTGTAGGTTTGTTAATACAGATGTCTGAATTTTTTTTTTTTTTTTTTTTTTTTTTACAGCTTGCTGTACTTTAATGTGTGATACCCAACTCAAGGTACAAGACAATTGCATTTAACATTGTTATAAACAAACAGACATCAGATCAGTCATTAAGGGCTCCAGAGTGAATGGTATCTTCATAACCTCCATGTTTATCATCTTTACTTTCTGGATGTAATTTAATAAGATCACCAATTCAAAGAATGATAATTGCAGCTTGCGTCACAAATTTCAAACTCTTAACTTTAACTATGGTTGGTTCAAACACCCCTGCTTGTTTGTTGTCTCCACGTTTACCATTGCTCAAATCAAGACCAATCCATTTTAGATTTTTACGTTCTGGGTTAACCAGAGCCTCATTACGAAAAGCTCTTAATTTGGCGACCAGATCTGTGGAGTCCTGGGCAGCATTAACTGCCAGTGTATTAGGAATAACAAGAAGTGATCTGCAAACTCTGCAATAGCAAGCTGTTCCTGAGGCCCCATGCTGGTTGCATAGTTTTCAAGATATATGGAAAGGGCTGCTTCTACAGTACCCCTGCCTGGAACCACGGATTTTTACTCGAAAACTCTCTTCACTACACAAAGTGCATCATGTGAAGAGTGCTCCATCTCATCACACATGAAATCATTTGCCCCACGTAAGATAATCGATGCAGATGTGCAAGCCTTAGTGTTTTTAAGATCAGCTCATCGTCACAAATTCTCTCCTGTACCACTTCTTCTGCCTGTCCCAACACTGCAGCTTCAAAAGTTTCTTCACCTTCCAAATTGGCCAGGATTGACAGAATAGTTGCTCCAGAAGCTTGAGCAATGCCTTTAAAACTCTTCTAACTGCCATAGCACCAGCCTCCACAAAGTACTTCAGACACATATCATCAATTCCACCAGTGGTTAAAATAACGTTGGCACCAGTTGCCAGGATCTTCTGAATTCTCTCCTTGGCGATATCTGATTGCCTTTGTCTAATTTGGTCCAGTTTTCCAGGGTCTGTAATGACCACTGAACACCAAGCTTCATTTTTGTTTTTTGTTTATTTTTTGTTTGTTTGTTTGTTTGTTTTGGCAGGCTAAAATCAAGGCAAGCAACTTTTGCATTTATGATTCTCTTGGGCATGCCTTGGGATCCCACCACACAGTTGAGTCCATGGTCACTGATGTGCATACTCTCCGTTTGACTTCTCCCACGGGCTTTCAAAATATCAACAGAATTCAGTGGATACTGTGGCTGGCCTCTTGTATCTGTGTATTTAATAGCAAGTACAGCATCTACTACCGTGTTAGCAAAGAAATCACCATTTATTCCAATAATTTTGGAAGACATGAATGTCTTAGCAGCATTAATCAGGCAATCTCTTCCCAGTTCATCTTTGTTAACAATTAGATTTTCATTGATATAACGCACTGCTTCCTTGCAAGCAAGTTGATAGCCACTAATAACTGATGTGGGATGAATTTTGTTTGACTAATTCATCTGCATTTTTTAGGAGTTCTGCTGCAATAATAACCACTGAGGTAGTTCCATCTCTAACTTCTTTGTCTTGCAGATCAGCCAGCTCACAAAGAACGTTAGCTGCAGGATGTTCTACGTCCAGTAACTTCAGGATGGTTGCACCATCGTTGGTAATGGTTACGTCACCAATATCATCCACCAACATTTTATCCAGGCCAACTGGACCAAGAGAACTTTTTACAATATTGGCAATAAAAGCTGCAGCCATAACATTCTGGGAGCGGATTGCCTCCCCAGTTTTGCAGTCCCCGAATATGGACAAAGGCCCCTCCATCTTCACGGTGGCGGTACACATCGAATTCTGCTCACACCGTGGGCAACCAGTAGCGCGGCCCCTCGGCCCACCAGCGACCACAGCAGTGGCGGCGACAGTGTAGAGCAGACCCGAGCGATGCCCTGGGTAACACCGCCCCACCCACTTCCCGGCCACAGGGCACGGCGGGAAGCAGATGTCTGAATTTTTATTTTGCCATTTGAAATATTAGCTCTTCTTCCCAACTTTCAGATAACTATCAAAATACTAAACAGGAGAGACAACAAAATTCTGTGACAACATTTAAATGTACGAAATGTATTTTATTACTAAAATATATAAAATTTAAAAATTAAATTTGAATTATGTATTCAAAAATAAAAATTCCAAATGTACTTTCTGATGTGACTTCTGAGGTGAGTTTGCTCCCTGCACATAAGAGGATAAAAGTAAAATAGAAATAGTCATATTCACAATTGCCAATCTGAGAAACTTAATTTTGAAAGAACTTATTAAAACAGACTACAGAAAATGGAAGGACAAGAGGTATGCTGACATCCTATTGAAGGCATTTATTGTGCTGTGCAAGGAAATTTTAGATGCACTATTCTGTAATCTTTCCCAGCTTATACGCTTTACTTGCATAGATGCCCAGACTAATGAAAATAGGTAACTGAATTTGGTATTCATTTATTACAGCAATTTCAATGGGTCTTGCACTATTGAATATATATACAAAGACTTCTAGTCACACCTGTCAATTCAGTGATCTCAAAGAGCCTTTGAAACAATGACATAAAAACCAGATAGCAAAAGAAAACCAATTTGTTTCAGCAATTTAATGTGTCTTTGGTTATGTTTCACAGATAAATATGTGCATATGCATTCAGTCCTGAGACATATGTATATATAGAATTGCTTAACTGCAATGCATTTAGCAGTAAATCTATGACCTAATTATTGCTATAAATTCATTACCAAAGCCTTTCCCTTTCACACACCAAGCAAAAATATAAACCTTGCACCATTATGAATTCTAACTGCAGCCAAACACATCTAATTATAATCAGTTGCAGTAAACTCTCACTCTGCATTAGGCATAATTAACCATGTGATAAATAATCAGTATAATAACATTTAATGTGCTGTGATAGCATTTCTAAACTATTCATGTGAATTCTAGAAAATAGAATGTACTTCAATTCTAACCAATGTTTTTAACCCTTTCGTGACTGAAATTTCATTCAGTGCCTTGTAGGAGAAATTTTAGTGCACTCACTCAAAAGTGCAAAATTGGATAAGCTTAAGAACATCCTTATGTACGTTGTAATAAAAACATTTTCTACTGTCATCAAAATATTATCTACTTTGATAAAATTTAATAAATTACACCTCTACAAATGTAGCCACTTTCTAAATTTTTAAGAATTGTCCCTAGCGTGACCAAGATTTTTCTTGGCATAGTAGAGGATATAATAAGTAATAATTTTTAATTAATGAATCTGCACTTAAAGAAAGGTGTCACACCTGGTTTGTTTCAATAATAAGCAATAAGCATAATAATTAAATGTCTTCTCTATCCTTAAAAAGAATAAAATATGTCTATTCTATGGAAGAATATCCTTTTATTCTAGCACATAACATTTTTTATCACCAACACTAATATTTTCTTTTTTATTCCTATGACACCAATGTCAATTTGGAACAATATAAAATAATATTTCTGATTTTCATGTCCTTTGTTCAACTTTAGGCTAATTTCTCTCATGTCATTAAATGACAAAATGATAATAGCACCTATCAGAACTCCCTGTTTCTGTTTTACAAATATGACAATAAGCCCTACGGAATTGCAAATGTTAGTTGGTTATACTGTAATTTTGTTTTGCATTGTAATCATGCTTAAAAATGGATCCTAAACTAGGGTTTACAATTTTTTTCCTCTGGGCAGAAAGTGTCATAATAAATATTTGTTCTAGTGAGCTTTGACCTATATTTTCATTATAAACATGGTTATATGTTACATTTAATTACTTGTCTCCTTTTTTCCTCTCTCTTTGCTCCACAAGACTTTAGCCTGGTAATTTCTACAGCTCATCTTTATATGCTATTCTGAATTAACTCTTAATTAATCAAAGTTGCCAAGTGAATGCTCTTTCATGTTATCTATGCAATCGCTAACTGTGTTTCCACTTCATCAACTGAGGGGTTCTTGCAGAAGAGCTGGTAGAGTTAGAGTCATTCATTCACATTTCCCCACCATTACGTACAAATTTGGATAGATAAATATGAAAGACAATATGCTTCTCACGAAATTTAACCTGTAACCTTATCGTTATTATGCATGTTCTTACTGACTCACCTACCTGTCCACAAAAAATAAAGTAGATGTCACTGAGGAGTTGCTGTCTCCTCTATATACAGAGAGAGTTGCTGTGGATCTAGCTAAAGGATCCTACTTTTATTTCTACTTTGTTACTGTTTATAAATGAAGCTGATATAAAAATTAAGAAATAAATAAGGAAACTACATAAAAGTACTATTAAAATATATTTACTCTCAAAAAGCATATGCCTCTTGAATATTATAATGGGGGACGTGAGAGTGGAAATAAAATATTCTGTGAGAGGAGGCTCCTCATCTGTTGGCTTTATTGCAGTTCCACCAAAACATTCTTTTTTGCCAGAAAAACATAGGAACATAGGCCATTTATTTCATGTAGACCAAGCCCTGTGCTGGGGATACAAACATGAATAATATATGGTCTCCGCTCTCACAAGACTCACTTTTTAATTAGGGAAACTGACTAAAGTACATAAAATATAACTACAGGACACTGTGATCATTGCTAGAGGCATACAATGGAGGAAGTGATTGTTAGAGTCAAGAAAGAACAGTCTGATAAAGAAATGAAGTGTTCTAAACTAAGAGGAAAGCATATGCAAAAATACAAGTGCATGTACGTAACAGCCTGATCTATCTGAGGAGGTGGCAGATAGTTTCCTATGGCCAGAGTGCTGCAAGCCTGTGACCAAGGGATGGAGAGATTATATAAGGGAAGAAGACAGTGGAGGAAGTTGCCAGCATGCAAACCCATGCTGACTTCCAATTGATGATCTCATTATTTATTTCCTGTCCATCACCCCATTCCTGCATTCCCTTCTTTCCTTATTTACTCAGCTTAGATGCCGTGATACATCATTATGATCACAGTTCACAAACACCTTCTGATCCTTTGTTTCTTCCTGTGCCACGTTCCCAGAGCAAAACCCAAACCCTGGTTAACTACTCCCCTCTTCATCCACAGCTACATCAGAGTAGCTGAGCTGGAGGAAAACAACACAAACACAATCTTTTTTTTTTTTTTTTTTTTTTTTTTTTGAGACAGAGTCTTGCTCTGTCACCAGACTGGAGTGCAGTGGCGTAATCTTGGCTCACTGAAACCTCTACCTCCCAGGTTCAAGTGATTCTCCTTCCTCAGCCTCCTGAGTAGCTGGGACTACAGGCATGCGCCACCATGCCTGGCTAATATTTTGTATTTTAGTCAAGATGGGGTTTCACTCTATTGGCCAGGATGGTCTCGATCTCCTGACCTTGTGATCCTCCCGCCTCGGCCTCCCAAAGTGCTGGGATTACAGGCATAAGCTACCATGTCCAGCCATAAACACAATCTTATTAGCACCATCATAATCATGCAGACTCACCAGACGTTACATTTTTTATTATAAATCTCAGCAACACAATTACCTTTTTCTCATAGTTTGTTCTTCCCCTCAACAACCTATCTAATACCTTCCTTCTCTTAAAACATCCAACAGCTCCTCCTCATCCATCTCCCTTATTTCAATGAGAAAATAACAGGGATCAAAAGAAAAATTACACCATTTCCCGTCACTTGTTTATACCAGTCACTTGCATCTCTGCCTATAATCTGACTTGTCTCTTGTAAAACTAGACAAACAATAAGCGCTCCCCTCTACATCCACTTGTACACAGGATGCCATCCTCTCCTGCCTACAGTAGCTGAAACAATAGCTTGTGAAACTAACCTATTTCCCTGTTCTCCTACATCAATCATTCCTTTCTACTAACTCCTTCCCATTAATTCAAACATGCTGTAATATGTCCCATATTTAAATTACTTTCCTTTATTTCATGTGCCATTCCAGCTGCTACACCATTTTTATAATTTTTACTGTAGCAAAACTCCTTGAATATATTGCTCATATGAACTCTCTCCACTTCCTCACCTCTTGTTCTCTTTTTAATCCACTTTTATCAGATTTTATCTCCATCACTCTACTGAAATTTCTTTTATCATGGTTTTTAACGGTCTCCATTTTACCAAGTAAATAAGCAACTCTCAATTTTCATCTTATTCAGCCTACTTAAAAAAAAAATCTTCCCTTCTAAAATCATATTCTTCATTGGACTTTGAGGACCCCCTCCTTCCCTGGTTTTTCCTGTACCTCACTGACCACTTTTTCATACTCCTCTCTGTTGGTCCCTCCTCCCCTTCTGACCTTGGTGCCTCCAGCCTCTATCATTGGTCTTCTTCTCTAATTACACACTTCCTCTAGATATCTCATCTAGCTCCAGAATTTTGAACACTATCTATACAGTGAGTTTTATCTCCACTTGTATTAGTTATTTATTCCTGCATAACAAATTACCCCCAATCTAGAGACATAAAACAATAGACATCTATTATCTTTGTTTCTGTGATTTAGGAGTCTGAGAACAGCTTAACTGAGTGTCCCTGGCTCAAGGTCTCCATGAAGTTACAGTCCTCTGAAGATTCCAGGGGCTGATGGATCTGCGTCCAAGCTCACCCAGAGGGCTGCTGGCAGGACTTCCTCCTCGCACAGGGGCTATGCCACTGGGCTGCCTCACAACAGCTATTTTTAGCTATTCTCAGCTAAAAATTTTGAGCGAATGCTCAAGACAGAAGCTACAGTCTCTGTGTACCCTAATCTCAGGGGTGATATATCATTACTTCTACCATATTCTATTCATTAGAAGCAAGTAGTGAGTCCAGCCCACACTCAAGGAAAAGGTGATTACTCAAGAACGTGAATATCAGGAGATGGGGATCAATGAGGACCATCCTAGAGACTGCTTATCACACCACCTCTCCCACCCTTGAGCTTGGCTTATAAATCCATTGGGCTTGAGCCTCCTATAGGGCCCATGCATAGTCTTCTGCCTGTCCATCTTCTGACTATGATGATGTCTCTGGTCTAACGCACTGGAGCATGGCATTGGTAGCAGTAGTGGCAAATGTTCTTAATTCATTGACCACCTCCTCTACTGCTGGCCCCAGGGTGGTCCCCCACTCCTTCTGTAGTCTCAACATTCCTCTAGAGGTATCTACATGTATCTCCTCTGAAGGATTTCAAGACCCTTGCTCTGCAATACTTAAACAGGCCCTTCTGATTGATGTCCTTGCCTCTGAGCAATGTGGCAAGGCCATGTTCTCCCAGGTCAGCCTGAAGCCATAGTGAATGAGGGAGAGAGGTTCCTGATGTAAAGAGAACTATTCTTACTTTGCTAGTGGTCCTTTTTGCTCCTTCCCATTGGTGGTGGCATACAGAAGGCAGTGATGGGGTCAACACTGAAAAAGATCACATTTGAGGAATGTATGATTACAACCTAAAAGAGCTGAAGAGAAGACATAGTTGGAAGATATGGTATTTTACATTTACATTATAAAATTCTAAAAAGTAAATTTAAAATGACCAGAAAATGAATTATTGTTAACATTTACCTGCATCCTCTGGGCAAGACTTGCATTTGTGATTATCACCAACAAAGCACAGTAACTTCAATAGGGTAAATGGAAACGAGTATTCACCCAAACTACAGAGGATAATGCAGGAACATGAATAATGATACTCACATTAAATAAATGGTATGAGGAACCTTCACACAGACGCAAGATTTATTTTGTTTCGATAAGAGCAGGATTCTAACAGCCATGGCATTTTGAGTGACAGCAGCATTGCTACTTTCTTCTCATGGTAGATTGCTATGAATTGAATGTTTATTCTCCCCACCCTCAAATTTATATATCAAAGACTTACGTTTGAGCTTTCTGATGGTGTATTAGTCTGTTCTCATGCTGCTAATAAAGACATACCCAAGACTGGGTAATTTATAAAGGAAAGAGGTTTAATTGACTCACAGTTCCACATGGTTGGGAAGGCTTCACAATCACGGCAGAAGGGAAAGGAGGAGCAAAGTCATGTCTTACATGGTGGCAGGCAAGAGAGCTTGTGTAGGGAAACTCGCCTTTATAAAACCATCAGATATCATGAGACTTATGCACTATCACAAGAATGACACAGAAATACCCGCTCTCATGATTCAATTACCTCCAACTGGATCTCTCCCATGACATGTGGGAATTATGGGAGCTATAATTCAAGATGAGATTTGGGTGGAGACACAGCCAAACCATATCAGATGGTATTAGGGGTGGGGTCTTTGGGAGGTCATTACATTTATATGAGGTCATAAAAGTGAGGCTGCCATTATGGGATTAGTGTCCTTAGTGCCATTATTGCAAAAGTAAGAGAGAACAGAGCTCAACTCAATCTCTCTCTCTCTCTCCCCTCTCTCACTCTCTCTCTCCATTCCCCCCATCTCTCCATCATGTAAAGATACAGCAAGAAGAGGCCATCTGCAAACCAGGAAGAAGGCCCGCATCAAGGATCATGTTTACAACATAAATCTGTTTATATCACTCCTCTGCTAAAAAAAAATCAATAAATACATGAAATCAAACTTCACAATTGCTTCTTGTCACACATAGAATAAAATCTAAAGCCTGGAATACCTGACCTCCAGTTCTTCTAATATCTTCCTTCTTTCTCCTTTTTTAGGTGTACAAAAAACACCACCTTCTCAAAGAGACCTTCCCTGATTACTCTCATCTAGTCTTTTTCAATCTTTCATTCTCTAGCTCCAAATTTTCTATATTTTCTTCATAACACATCACTATCTGAGTCAACACTGTATCTTGTAGAGTGATTTTATTTTATTCTGGTCTGTCTCTCCTGTTAAAATGTAAGTTTAATTAGGACTGAGACTGTTTATCTATTCACCACTGTAATAACAGTACCTAGAAGAGCTCCTGGGACATAGTAAGCACTCTAAATATTTATTGTATATGATAAAGTAACTGTTTTATGGTATACCACAAAAGGTGTGTGTTTATAGAGCTATGGAAACACACTGAAGAGTAATTAACACCAATGGTCATGGTCAAATGCAACCTGCACATGACTGCCAGATTAATATCCGACTCCTGTTTTTCTTAATACTACACCAATGACAAGCATACTCAGATCACTTCCCTGTTTGGAAAATCTTAGAATCTTCACATTTATTATAGAATACATTTCAAACTCATTCACATAATATTCAGTTATTCTGTCTTTCCCTACCTTATTCTCCTCAACTCTAAGTTTTCATCTCTAATTTTTTTGAGTCATTATAAAATTTCAGTCTTCTCATATTGTTTTGCCCATCTCAAAGATCTTCCATCCCCCGTCTTCCCCCACAAACTTGTTTCTACGTATAGAATTCCAGTCATCCTTTAAAGTGATGCCCAAGCTTTCTGCTGCTCTGTTGCACATTCCCAGCTACTCCCAGAGCTTGCTTGCCCTCCTCCTGTGTTCTCAGCAACTGTGCTTATTTTTTATTTGCATCACGCATTTGGCACTTAGCATTTTCTTTAGTGAATTATTAGTTACTTTTTATGTTTCATGACATTTCTGCTCAACTAAGTGTAGATTAGCTGAAAAGGACAAATACTTAAATCGTTTGTGACAGTCACAAAATTAGGGCTAGAGTAAATGTCCAATAAATTAGCATTGGTTGACTAATAAGTGGACACAAATACTGCATGTAAATGACTGATATTATACTGGGGAATAATATGTAAATGACTGATATTATACTGGGGAATAAGCTCATCTACTAAGGACTATTTTGAGTCAAGTTAACATATTTTAGGAAGAGTGAGCTTAAATTGGAAATTTACATTACTTGAAATAAAAAGACTAAGACTCAAAGGATTTTTCTTCAAATAAAAAATATAAAAACATAATATTGATAGTAAATTGCAGAGAAAATGAAGATCTGTTTTTCCCAAACATAGGAATGGAGCTGTAAATTTTTCTGGGAAGTTGTTCACCAGACTATGAAAACTTGCTCATCAATTCTTTTTCTTCCTGTCTTTAATTTTTAGAGTAAGTCCAAAACATCAAGATGTTGATCCTCAGCCAACAGAAAAATCTTCATTCCTTGCCTCTGCATGCCTTTTGAACTTCGAGGAAGGCATAGAGTACTCCTTTGCATTTGCAGGTTGTGTTTCCATACCAAGTGCCCCTGAGATGGCTCTAAAGAGAGTCCTGAGAAGAGCTTCCCCAGAATGACAGCAGATGTGACACTCATGTGTTTCTCTGATGTTCATTCTCTTGAACTTGATTTAGTTTACTCTATTAACTCTTTCTAAAAGAAGAACAGTGTTCTTGGCTCAAAATATTATTTTGTTTTACTTTGCATAAATTTGCATAATGAGGCACTAACTCAAAATATGGATAACAAAATCAAGTAAATGCATTAGTCAACCTACGGTAATTGTATTCAAGTTCAACATGGGTGGCATTATACACGTAAAATGCCTACAACTTTCAAATTAATCACAACCTCTATTGAGAAGAGGCAAGAGTGGTGCTGAAGAGCACTACTTAGCAAAGCTGTGAAGAGAGCCCCTGGAGCTATTCTGTTTTTACTAAATAACTCCACAGAAGACTGGGAGGGGCCCTGTTTTCTTACCAGTGCTATGAGCTATGCTCACACAGCTCCAACTTTATCCCTCCTGTGAACGTATCTGAATAATCTCTGTATTTTTAGGACCCGGCATGGCTTCCACAACACAGTCAGATGATCTCTTCTTTCATTTGAAATTTTTCGGTTTTTCCGTAATTCATAAACTAGTTTTTCTAAAAGTGTAGTCTACTGATCACCTCCATCAGAATTATCTGCAAATTCTACACCAGCACTCTGAGGATGAGATCTACAACTTTAATTTTAAACAAGCTTCCTGGGTATTTCTCATTGACATGGAAATGTTTGAGACCCATTCCTACATAAGCACACACATATAGATCACATAACACACATTTCTCATTCTGAGAGAAAAATACACTAAGCAGAGGTCAGAAAGTAAGATTTTTTTTCCTTTTTTTATTCTCAAGTTAGGATTTTTCAGTTAGTCTTTTTATTTTATCCACCCTGGGGGAGACCTATTTTCTAGGCAAATAATGAAAAATGGTAACACCTTTTTTAAAATCTGCTTTGCATTTGCTATTCATTGGTAAATCTGTCCTATGACGAATTAGAACCCATCATGTTCCATAAAATTCTTCTTCACGCCCATCTGGAAATGTAACATGTTGGAGTCACATAATTTCTCCAGTCAAGAGCCTTACTATTTGGAGATGATTGAGAATACACAAAGGAGAAAATCCTACAAAGTCAAATATTTTCAGGCTGTAGAAATTAATACTTGAGATCACAGTTTAACCAAATACTTTCATTAAATACAGTAAAGGGCACCGACATTTTCCAGTACTCTTTGTCATGAACAAATTTTTCAGGTCCAGTTGTCCTTGATGTTCCTGGGGGTTTTTTATAGCCCTTCTGTAGAGACTTTCTTTCCAGTGCTGGAATGGTTTATGAGAAGAGCTGGTTGTAAAGGTCTGTCTCAAATAAGTAATTTCCATATGGGCAGATGTTGTGCTGGTTTTCTGCCTGCTTTGCTGTCAGTCATTAAAATATCTAAAATCAGCAACTTTTTGACAAATATCAAGTAATTAAATGATTATAGCTCTAGCTAACTTTTCAAAAAAAAATTAATAAAGGCCCTGTCAAGTGGATAAGTTCATGTAGTCTCCTTTCTTAATTGCCCAGAAGTGTTTCTAATAACGTGAAAGCTTTTGCTGAAAGAAGAGCTCTTAATGATGAAATGTAGAATGCTTTAAACAAGTATCATCTAAATTAGAAAATAAAAACATCAAGTTCATTAAAAGAAGTATACTACCCAAAGATTTGGGGCCAGGAAGAAATCAACAGGCTATTCAGTGGTTTCTGAGGACAAAAAAAAAAAAAAAAAAAGAAGTCCTTTGTATTCAAAAACAGTACACATGATTGCTCCTTTGTGCCCTTTGAGTTTGTTTGCCTGTAATTGTGATCAGTTCATATTAACTTACCCACACTCTCTCCCTTGTTTCCCCTTACTTGTGATTCAGGGCTTTATAGGCCATTGCCAAAATGAGAAAAGAATCATGTTTGAGCCTTAATGATTGCATTCCATATCATCATCATCATCATTATCATCACCATTATCATCATCACAGAATATTGAAAAACAAGTAACAAGAGTATTAAATATATTTTTGGAAAAAAAACATAGTTTCTAATTCTTTAATCAATGCAATAACAATAACGGCTAACATTTATTCAGTGCCAAGACATGTTCTGACTTTAATCCTCACAACAATTTAGTGAATTAAGGAATATTATTATACCGATGTTAAAGAAGAAAACTGAGGTACAAAGAAGTTAAATATTTTGCTAAGGTCATATGGCTGGTAAATACTACAGTCAGGACTCAAAAGTAGGCAGGCTAGCTTCAAAGTCCATTCTTAACCACTGTTCAATGGTGCTATGAAGCAAATTAAATTGGTACAATAGTATGGACTTGAGAGCTCATTATCAGACCTCTAAACTGAGCTTACCAGTCACGAGTAAGTCTTACATAACAATTTAGATGTATACTCAAAGGTCTTCATAAAATCAAAGCAGAATCATTTTTATCTGATATAAAATATGCCCTAGAGTTGCAGAAAGGTCTAATTTATAAGACTAATGTAAGAGATCAACTAAACAAGTATTATATTTATTATATTGATCAAAATTACCTATAATACAGTGATAGGAGTCTACTGTAAGAGCCCAAGTAAAAGATAATATGGTATAACCAAGGGCAAAGATAGTAGGGATAAAGTGGAGAAGAGGCATAAGAAAGGTATTAAATAGAATGTGTAAATAAGACTTGTGAATTGATTAGATATTTGGAGTAAGAATGAGTTCTGGTAGTTATAGTCTCTGTGATGAAGAATAGAAAAAGGAGGTATGCATATGGGTCTAGGTCAAATGGGGAGACAGAAATCACACAGTACTTTAAACAGAGAAATGTTAACACATAAATAATGGATAACTTATACTTTGAAGACAACAGAAACGGTAGATATCAGTAGCAGCCACTACCTCTGGGGCTTGGACAAAACACCTGAAGAAGCAACAAATCTGAAAGAGACCTCTATCTCCCACCAAAGTTGAGTTCCAGACCTTGACTCAGAAAGGCAGCCATGGCCCAGTGATGATAAAGTATTTTGCTAGCATCCCAGACCAGCAGAACACATTAGGATTTCAATGACTGGGATGCTGGAGGGAACCACACATGAGAGATGCCGGGATGCAGAAACCACTGGAAAGCTACTCTTGGGGGAATGAGGAAAGCGGCTCACAGGGTAAGTGTCATACACTGCTGGCTGCTGGCCATGGTGTGCTGCTGGAGCCTATAAAGAGGAGCGCATGAACCAGGAAGAGAAACCTCTCCTTCCTGTAGTGCCCTTCAATACTCACTACTGACAAAGCTTAACATTATGCCAGCTGACAAGGGAGAAATGTTGACAGGGTCTAGCTGTCAACATTATCACAGAGAAGGCAATAAAGAGAAGAACTGGAGCTGAGAAGCAATCAATTGAAAACTGGCACAGTATGTGCAGGAACCATGTGAATTCTATTATGGACCTTTTGAGTTTGAGATGCCTTTTTTTATACCCATATTGGATTAATGAGTCTTGAAATCTAGGGAACAGCTTGAACTGAAGGTACAGATTTTTAGACTATCAACAGATAAGTGGCAGGTAGATCCTTCAACATGGATGAAAATGGGTTTTTGAAAAGAAAAAAATGCCAAGGGCACAAGGGAAACAGCACATATCAAAAGCAGGCATAGAAAAAAGAGCCTATAAAGGAAACCAGTAAATAAATCACAAGAACAGATTTATGGTTAAAATGCGTGATGCAAAAGAGTTGAATGACTTAAAGTGTATGTAAAAGAAAAACTAAAAATTTTCATTAGATTTGACAAGAGGTAAATTTAGTAAAAGAACTTTCACGTACAGGTAATAATGAAACCAAACTGTAACAGGTCATGAATAGTGAGGAAACAGAGAAGGAAAACATATATTATTTTTATCACTAGGGTGGTAATTCAAAGAGAATGAAGTGTGAATGGGGACGTTGTTTTGTTTGTCTGCTTTGGTATGAGAGAGAGAGAGAAAAATGAAAAAATGTTAATGTGAAAGAAGTTTGAGCATGCGAAAGAATCCAATGCAAATCAGGAGATCCAGGAAAGACAGGAGACAATTGATGAAATGGGTACTGCAAAAGGGAGCACCTAGATTAAGGGAATCAGACTCAAACAGGAGTAAAACCATCTCTTCTATGGAAAGTTTTCAATTAGTGAACACAAATAAATGGCGGAATTTGCATCCACTCTAAAATAAACTTACTATACCACCCAACTCACATACAATACATTCATTGAATTTTGAAGCTTGAAAAGAACCCAGAGCTTCTCAAATGCTGATCCACAAACCAGTAATGTCAGAATGGCATGAAGGAAGCTCTCTTTCTAAGGATGCCTTGGGAGCTAATATAAAAGACGGGGGTGGAGCGGGTGCGGTGGCTCATGCCTGTAATCCCAACACTTTGAGAGGCTGAGGGGGGTGGATCACAAGGTCAGGAAATCGAGACCACCCTGGCTAACATGGTGAAACCCCAGTCTCTACTAAAAACACAAAAAATTAGCCGGGCATGGTGGCGCACACCTATAGTCCCAGCTACTTGGGAGGCTGAGGCAGGAGAATGGCCTGAACCCGGGAGGTGGAGCTTGCAGTGAGCTGAGACGGCGCCACTGCACTCCAGCCTGGTGACAGGGCAAGACTCCATCTTGAATGCATGAATGAATGAATGACAGGGGGATCCTAGCAAACTACTTCAACCAAAGCAGACTCCTCTTTCCCTATTTGACATGTTCTGTTTCCTTTCCCTATTTCATTCAAAGAAGAATTCAGCTATAACACCATGTGAAAGTTATGCTTAGTCCAGCCCATTTATTTTACAGATGAGGAATCGGGAGACTAGAGAGGACAAGTAACTTGTCCAAAATTCAAGGGCTACTCTAACACTAGAACATAGGTCTTGGTTTATTACCAGTAAGAATCTAATTAATTTATCACTTCCCTAAATTTAAACACTTACGCCACTTGCAATTTTAGTCCAAATAATTTTGACCTCAAACCTCACCCCTCTCCTGACATGGTGACATCCTACACCATAATTCAAGAATAATCAAGACATCATATATCTGTGCCCTCTTTTGTGTTTGTTTTACAGACACGCATTCAGAAATAAATATTCTAATGACATTTCTAGACTCATAAATAAGAAATGTACCCAAGGAACTGATTGCGGTCTTCTGCCATATCAATCTCCCAACTATTCAAGTCATATTATTTTTTATTTCTTTTGCAAAGAATAAAAAGTCCACCACAATCTCCCTTGAAAAATAATCTTCAAAATTATTTTCTTCTAACTTTCACCACAAGCAAACAAATGAAACAATATAGAAACTTTCCAGAATGGTGCAGCTACTATAGAAAGCATTATGAACATTCCTCAGATTAAAAATAGAACTACCTACTATATTATCCAGCAGTCCTTCTTCAGAGTATTTATCCAAAAGAATTGAAATCAAGATCTCAAAGAGATATTTGCACTCCCATGTTCATTGCTATTTACAATAGCCAAGACATGGAAACAACCTAAACACACATTAACAGATGAAAATAAAGAAAACGTGGCATATGCACACAATGGAATATTATTCAGTATTAAGGAAGAAGGAAATCTTGCAATATGCAACAACATGGATGTATTTTGAGGACATCATGCTACGTGAGATAAATCAGTCATAGAAGGACAAATATTGCATGATGCTGTTTATCAGAGGTGTCTAAAACAGTGAAGCTTATAGAGGCAAAGAGTAGAATGCTAGCTGCCAAGGGCTAGGAAGCAGAAAATAGAGAGTTGCTAATCAAACATCAAAATAGATATAAAGTTTGGATTATGCAAGATGAATACATTCTAGAGATCTGCCATACCACATAGTGCCCATAGTTAATAATACTTTCTTGTACACTTAAAAATCTGTGAAGAGGGTAAAGCTCATGTTAAGTGTTCTTATCACAATAAAATTTTAAAAAGCAAAAAAAAAATTAATTAAAAATAAAAATATAAAAACTCTTATGGTCAAACTTCAGGATTTAAGGAGAGGACTATTGGAATCACCTTAGGAGAATTTTACAAAATATACATCCCCATGCTCTGACCAATATATGCTGATGGGTTATTAGAGCCTGGTGAGGAGAGTAGGGAAAATGGATATGAGAATAGGAATTATGAAATTTAAAACTCTCTTCAGATAATGTTATGTTTCCCTAGCAATTGATTCAACTGAACATCTTATTTCTCAGTCCTCTTGTTTATTCTTCCACGAAGATAAAGGGAAATTTTACACATTATTGTTAATTATTCACTTTCTGTGTCACTAACTGGTAAAACAATGTGAAAAGCACATTATGATAAAATAGAAAAAAGTCATCCAAGTCCAACAATGAAAACTGCTGTGAGATGATCTAAGATTGTCCTGTCCAGTCTGATTCTAATAGGAAAAGGAGATATAAATGACAGATTGGAAATCTATCATACAAAAAGGAAATGTTTGTGAACTGGAACTTGGAATAAGGGAGTTGTTTTTGACTGTTTCATTTTGTTGAGATCAGTATGTTGCTCTGCTATCCAAATGACCCAGAGGTAGAAAAACAGTTGCCTAATGAGAAGATTTCAGGGAACTGCAAGACCTTCAGAAATTTCCAGAGCCCATATCAAACCTGGACAGGCTCTATAACCACATGCTACTAATTGTAACCACTCATGACTTAACCTGCTAAGTGGCTTTCCATGCTGTTGTAAAAGGGAAACAAAAACAGTTTTTAAATATAAACATTTGTTTCTCAGTTCATTGCCCAGGCTCACGTTCCCAGAGTACATGCTTTCTTGCTTCTTTGACATCACTCCCACCCAACCCAACAACTGTCTTAATAAGCATGGCAGCTGCGGCAAAGTAGGACCACTATGAAATTAACACTGGAATGAGTCCCTAGGGGAGGACTGGAGGAGAACAGGATCTACGTGGGAGATGGCACACTTGGATGAAGACAGTTCATCATGAAAATTTCATGATGGAGTCAGTCAGGAGTGGCAGACCTTAAAGCGAGGGCATACATCTCCGAAAAAGTACAAGGTTATTTATGGAGTGCGGAAGAGACATTATGAGAAGTTCTATTTAAATTTTGTATTATCCCTTTTTCATTTCTGTTTTCCCTGTATGTTTTGGAGTGAACAATATTTATTAATGTGGAAGTGCATTTTAGCACATGCATATATGCTCATACGCATACACTGTGGGGTGTACAACTTTTAAATCTTACCAAGATGAATTGAAAATGAAAAATTAAAAAAAAATGGACACTATTGATCTAGAGATTATAACCCTTAAATGTTCCACACTTTAGCCTTTAATTTCTCAGGCCAACATAATAAATTACTCAGTTTTAATAAATTGACATCATCTATCACATAAAATTAGTAGTTTAAGTCCCCTGGTATTGGCTCTGTGGTTTTTTTGTATTAAATTTGAAAATACTTTTGGTTTACATTTATATAGGAGCTATAAGCCTAAGAAATTTATACCTAAGGTTAGCTTTGTGAACATTTAAATCATACCATAATAAATATTTTGTTAATATTGTTGGTTCATGAGGATTTCTTTCCACAAAAGGAGTCTCAACTTCTAAGTTTGAAAACAACGCTCTCAATCCAGACATGAAGCTGAATTTTTCTGTATAATTTACAGGGAAAATCAAAATTGCAATTTTAATGTAAAATCAACAGAAAGTCAATAATTTCAAAAAAGTGACTTGGAAATGCAAGGACATGAATTTTAAAAAATCTGAAGATGTCAAGAATAAAAAGTATTTGGAAACATAGATAACAATGGGATGTGTTAGAAGTATAACATTCTGTAGTCAAAAGTGAGCAGTAACTTTCAAAAATTAATAACCTTGACTATACATAAACATCAACTATGTGTAAGGTACTATGTGATATGTGAGAGTGAAAGTATATTGCTATTAAATAGATTATAGGAAACCAAATTTACCATCCTGCTGGTTCCTTCACTGAGTTAAATATATCTTTAATGTGCTCATTTTATATTTTCAATGTCATGTTTTAATATTTGAAAATTATATTTTGACAGTTTTTGAAAATTCCACCAAAAAGTGCATTCCACCAAATTTTGGAAATTCCACCAAGAAGACCCAGACATGTCTTTTCTTGACTCCACAAGTGACTCCAGTGGTTATCAAAATTTCCCTTCTTAGGCTCTATTTTTCTGTTTGCTTTGCTTCTCTGACTCTGGCTTTTCTTCCTTTCCCAGTCCTTGTGCAACTTTGGTTCTGATTCTGGTTTGCTTTCCCAGTTAGTGACAGCAATGAAGAGGAATACAATTTTCTTGTCTGCCCATTCTGTAATCTCTGTCATGTAAAGATCAAGATTTATTCTCTGACAAGTGAGGAATGATAGATCATCTTTTTAACGGTATCTTACTTGTTTGTGACTGGGTTTGTTTTGGCTTTTTGTCTGTCTCACTTTTGCAAGATAAAACAGCCTTTTGAGACCTGGGCTGTCTTCTCATCCATGGGTAATTTATTTTTCTCTTCCTTGTCTCTCCTAAAAGTTCTATGAATTGGACTTTCTACAAAGAAGGAAGTTCTCAGAGCCTTGATGGAAGGATTATACCAGTGCTTCTACTCATTGATACTTCAAGTAACAGACTCTTGGATATTCAAGAAGCAGCAGAAAACCAGATTTGAATTGATGAGAGAAACTGATTGTGATTATTTGTTTGGAAAATTTTAAGTATAGTTTTAAGTTTCATGAGATAAGCACTGTCTCTTTCTTCTTGATACATTGCCATCCCTTCATTTATTAACACTATTTAAATGATATGTTATTCTCACTAACCCCTCAGAATTCATAAACAAATAAAGTCTCTTTTCTTTTAATGGTTAATGTAGTTTTTGTGCAGAGGATTAATTAGAGTCTGTCCTCCATTTTACAAGGATATAATTTGACAGAACAATTACACAACCAAATTTGTTGAATTTTCTGGAGTTTTATATATGAAAATATATGTAATTATTCTTGTGTAATAAACCTACCATTTTTTAATAAGTGCTGTTATTTGTTTGTTGTACCAGTTTCTACAAAGCCCTCCTAAGAAATTTGTCCATTCTATGACTAAGGGAATTTCTTCAGGCTAGAGAGAGAAGTGATATCACATAAAGCCCTATATCAGTGTTACAGCTCTTTTAGAATTTGTCTGTCAGGTATTCCAATTATTTCTTTTCTTTTTTTTTTTTTTTTTTTTTTACCAGAAAACTCCTCATAGAAAAAGAAAAATCCTGGATCTTGAGGAAATAATGAAGAGCAAAGAATTAGTAAGCATTGGCAGTAAATAGAAAAGACTACTTTTTCTTCTTATTTATAAATAATGCATATGACTTTAAAGCAAAAGTCTTAAAGCAAAAGTTTTAAGCACTGTCTTAAGGCATTTAGATGTATGTGATGTGATACACATGACACTTATGGCATAAAAATAGCAGCCTGGAGAGGAAGGCAAGTGAACCTGTGTAGTTGCAGGGTTCTACATCTTACAAAAAGCAATAAAATATTTATTCTAAATAGCCTGCGAAAGTTAAGGACATACTATAAAATCACTAGGAAAATCACTAAACATAAATAATACGAAGAGATATAGCTTAAAAGCCACAAAATACCTTATATACTGTCTCCGTCCGTTTGTGTTGCTATAAAGGAATATGTGAGGCTGGGCAATCTGTAAAGAAAAGTGGTTTATATTCAGTTCACATTTCTGCAGGCTGTACAAGAAGCATGGTGCTGGCACCTGCTTAACTTCCAGCGAGGTCCCCAACATGCATCCACTCATGGCAGAAGGCCAAGGAGAGCTAGCCTGTATATTGATCATATGGCGAAAGAAAAGAAGCAAGAGAGAGGCGCAAGGTGCTAAGTTCACTTTTAATAACCAGCTCTAGAAGGAACTTTTATAGAAACTAATAGAGTAAGAATTTATTATCAAGAGGATGGCACCAAGCTGTTAATAAGGGATCTGCCCCCATGACTCAAACACCTCCCATCAGGCCCCACCTCCAACACTGGGGATCAAATTTCAACATGAGACTTGGAGGGGCCAAACAAACCTCATCTAAAACGTAGCATACAGAGTTTTAGAAATATTTGAATAATTTTTAAAAGGTAGGAGAGGAACAATAGTGGAATAAAAAGAACAGCAGCAAACAGAAGAAAAAAAATGCTATGGTAGACATGAATCCAATCATATCAGTAATCTGATTAAATATTAACTATGCAATTCAAATAGAAGGCAGAGGTTCTCAGAATGGATTTAAAAAGCAAGGACAAATATACACTGCCCAAGAGAAACACAATTTATATATAAAGAAAGACATACGTTGAAATAAAATGGATTAAATATATATATACCAAGCAAAAAGTCAGAATAAGAAGGTTGAAGTGCCCATATTAATATCAGATAAGTTAGACTTCAAGGCAAATAGTATTATCAGAGTTAATAAAAATAATAAAGGAAGACATAAAATTATAAACATGTGTGAATCTACTACCAGAGATTTGAAATATATGAGATATGAAAGCAGAAATTGGCAAAATTAAAGGGAGGATTATACAATTCTATAATCAAAGTTGGAGATGTTACCACCTCACCCACAGCAATTGATGAAAGAACCAGACACTATCTCAGTAAAAACGTAATCTGAAAAATACCACGGACCACCATGACATAATTAACAAAATCAGCAACTGCAGAATTCACATGCTTTTCAAGTGTACATGTAGATGATATATTCACTGTAGTAGTTTGTTCCCACACTGCTATAAAGAACTACCTGAGACTGGGTAATTTACAAGGAGAAGAGGTTTGATTGGCTCACAGTTCCACAGGCTGTATAGAAAGCATGGCTGGGGAGGCCTCAGGAAACTTACCATCATGGCGGAAGGCAGAGGGGAAGCAGGCACATCTCACCATAACAGAGCAGGAGAGAGTAAGCAAAAGGGGAAATGCCACACCCTTTTAAACAACCAGATCTCATGAGAACTCACTCACTATCATGAGAACAGCAAGGGGAAAAATCCAACCCCATTATCCAATCAACCCCCACCAGGTCCCTCCTCCAACACTGGGAATTACAATTTGATATGAGATTTGAGTGGGGACACAGAACCAAACCGTATCTTTCACCAATATAGCGCATAGAACCATAAAATCGGTTTCAATAAATTTTTAAAAATCAAAATTCTACAGAGTATGCTCTCTGATTGCAATAAAATTAAGTTGGAAATCAACAATGAAAACATACATATTATTGCAATACCTCTGAGATTTTAGAGCAAGCAAAAATTTCTCAGAACCCAAAGACCACAAATAATTTAAAATTGTATACATTGGGCTTCATCAAAATTAAAAATTTTGCTCTTTGAAACACATCAAGAAAATGAAAAGGCAAACCACTAAGCAAAATATTTTGCAACACATATGTATGGCAAAAAACTTTGATTCAGAATAGCTAAAGAACTCTCACAACTCAATGAGAAGACAAAAACCCAGTTTTAAAAGTGGGTAAAAGTTGTGAACACTTCACAAAAGAAGATACAAAGTATATGAAATATAAAGTATATGAAAAGATGCTCAACATCACTAATCAGAGAGATTTCATATTAAAATTACAGTAAGATACAAGTACACATTCATTAGAATGACTTTTTTTTTTTTTTTTTTTTTAAATGCAGTCTTGTTCTGTCACCCAGGCTGGAGTACAGTGGCACAGTCTCGGCTCACTGTAACCTCTGCCTCCTGGGTTAAAGTGATTCTCCTGCCTCAGACTCCTGAGTAACTGGGATTACAGGAGCCCACCACCACTCTCGGCTAATTTTTGTATCTTTAGTAGAGACAGGGTTTCACTATCTTGGACAGGCTGGTCTTGAACTCCTGACATCGTGATCCTCCCAACTCAGCCTCCCCAAAGTGCTGGAATTACAGACGTGAGCCACCATGCCCGTCCAGAATGACTAAATTTTTAAAAATAAAAATAACCTTACAAAGCCTCAGTGAGATACGAAGCAACCGAAAATGTCATTCACTGCTTTGGGTTTGTATTCGTCTGTTCTCACATTGCTATAAAGAACTACCTGAGACTGGGTAATTTATGAAGAAAAGAGGTTGACTCACAATTCCTCAGGCTATACAAAAAGCATGACTGGGGAGTCATCAGGAAATTTACAATCATGGCAGAAGGCACAGGGGAAGCAGGCACATCTTACATGGCCAGAGAAAGAGGAAGATAAAGATGAGGGAGGTGCTGCACATTTTTAAACAACCAGATCTCGTGAGAACTCACTCACTATAATGAGAACAGCAAGGGGGAGATCCGCCTCCATGATTCAATCCCTTCCCACCAGACCCTCCCTCCAATCCCCTGTGTATAGGGGATTACAATTCGACATAAGATTTGGGTGGGGACAGAAATTCAAACCATATCAGATTTTGTGGAACAGCATGGCTGCTTTGGAAAACAGTTTGACATTTCACAAAGAGTTAAACAGTTACCTGCCATACAACTTAGCTATTCTACTGCTAGGTATTTACACAAGAGAACCCAAACATAAAAAAATTTGTACATGAATGCTCATAACAGCTGTATTTTTAACAGTTAAAAACTGGAAACAACCCAAATGGCCATCAACAGGTGAATGGATAAACAGATCGTGATACATCCGTATCATGAAATACTAAACTATCGACACACACAACAAGGATGAACATCAAAATTATTGTGCTTAGTGAGAGAAGCCAAGCAAAGAAGAGTACATACTACATGATTGAATGTAAAAAACATTCCAGAAAATGCAATCTGCAGAGACAGGAAGTAGGTCAGTAGTTGCCTGAAGACAGATGAGAGATAGATTACAAAGAGGAAGAGAAAACTTTTGGCTGTGCTGAAAATGTTTTGTATCTGGATTTTAGAGATGATTTCATGGGTGTATACACACGTCAATGACATTGACATTGCCAGTGTCACTCGATCAAATTACACATTTTAAACATATGCATTTTATGCATGCTGGACTTAATACCTGGGTGATGCCTTGATAGGTGTAGCAAACCACCATGGCACATGTTTAACTATGTAACAAACCTGCACATCATGCACATGTATCCCAAGACTTAAAATAAACCTATGAATTTTATTATACTTCAATAGAGACATAGGAAAACTTTAAAATAATTCAGTGTTGAGAGGGCAACTATAGAAAAAATAAGATGAGCCATGGGTTGATACTTTATTGAAGTTGGGAAACAAGTGCAGGGGTATTTATTACAGAATCATCTTTACTTCTGCATATGCTTAAAATGTTGCTAATAAAATGTTTCTAACTTTCTGTAGAGAGCCTATGCAAAATACAATCTTGGTTTCTTAAGAAATCTGCAGAATTTTCTGGTCTTGGTAGTTGCTTAGCACTCTAATCTCTGTATTTGCTGACCATATTATAAGGTGACATAAACTAAGTATATTAGTTTGTACTCTTGCTATACCTTTGTAAATGAACCAGGCCAAAGACCAGGGTTTTTTGTTTGTTTGTTTGTTTGTTTGTTTTTCTGGAGATCAAGAATTATTGTTAGAGATTATTTATGATTATAATGTGGGACCGCTAAGGAAAAAAATATCCAAAATTTGGAAAAAGGCAAAAGGATGACTACATTTTCTTTCAAGTCATGTACGCACACATGTGTAGCACACACATTCAAAGATTATTTAATTCTCTAAATTATTTGCCTCTGTTTGGTTTACAATTTACTATTGATTAGGGTATTTTACCACTCAATCAGGGTAGATGTTAACTTGTAGAAAAACTTATGTTGGTGTACAGGAATGCTTGTGATTTTTGCACATTGATTTTGTATCCTGAGACTTTGCTGAAGTTGTTTATCAGCTGAAGAAGCTTTTGGACTGAGACAATGGGGCTTTCCAGATATAGGATCATGTCATCTGCAAACAGAGACAGTTTTGACTTCCTCTCTTCATATTTGAATACCTTTTATTTCTTTCTCTTGTGTAATTGTCCTGGCCAGAACTTTCAATACTATGTTGAATAGGACTGGTGAGAGAGGGCATCCTCATCTTGTGCCGGTTTTCAAAGGGAATTCTTCCACCTTTTGCCCATCCAGTATGATATTGGCTATGGGTTTGTCATAAAAGCTCTTATTATTTTGAGGTGTGTTCCATCAACACCCAGTTTATTGAGAGTTTTTAACATGAAGGGATGCTGACATTTATCCAAGGCCTTTCCTGCCTCTATTGAGATAATCATGTGGGTTTTGTCCTTAGTTTTGTTTATGTGATGACTTAAGTTTACTGATTTGCATATGTTGAGCCAGACTTTCATCCCTGGAATGAAACCGACTTGATCCTGGCAGATAAGCTTTTGGATGTGCTGCTGAATTCGGTTTGCCAGTATTTTATTGAGGATTTTTGCATCAATGTTCATTAGAGATATTGACCTGAAGGCTTTTTTGTTGTTTCTCTGCCAGGTTTTAGTATCAGGATGATGCTGGCCTCATAAAATGAGTTAGGGAGAAGTCCTTACTTTTTCAATATACCCAAAGGAAAATAAATCATTCTTTTATAAAGATACATGCATGCATATGTTCATTGCAGCACTATTCACAATAGCAAAGACATGGAATCAACTCAAATGCCCATCAGTGATAGACTGGATAAAGAAAATATACGACATATACACCATGGAATACTGTGCAGCCATAAAATAGAACAAGATCATGCCCTTTGCAGGGACATGGATGGAGCTCAAAGCCATCATCCTCAGCAAACTAACACAGGAACACAAAATCAAGCACCACGTGTTCTCACTTATAAGTGGGAGCTGAACATTGAGAACACATGCACACAGGAAGGGGAACAACATATACTAGAGCCTGTTGGCGGGCCAAGGGAGGGAGAGCATCAGAACACATAGCTAATGTATGCGGGGCTTAACACCTAGGTGACGGGTTGACAAGTACAACAAACCATCACGGCACATGTTTACCTATGTTACCAACCTGCACATTCTGCACTTGTATCCTGGAACTTAATTTTTTTAAGAAAACTTATAATGATACAAATAATTGTTGGCAAATAACAATGAAAATAAATTTTGCCTCCTAGAGATTAGTAGAGATGTTATACAATAAATCCAAATGACTCCTGTCAGGTAAAAAAAAAAAAAAAAAAGAAAAGAAAAAAAAAAGGTACTCCCAATATTATATTTAATTGCTCTAGAAGACATTGACTAGATTGTACCTAACTTAGCAATCTTTCATTCAATATTTATTTTTTCAGTGACTACACTTGTTCTCTACTATACTCCTTTGAACCAGATTTATCACACTTAGGGCTAATTAAAAAGGTCAATCTTTAATGTGCTCACTTAAAAAAGAAATTGTGTAGAAATACCCAAATCCTGTATTAGTATCAGGCACACTATCTCTCCTTAAGGATCCAGTGGAGAGATAAAGGAGCAAAGGCAAAATCAAATGACACTTTATTGATATTGGCACAGCCTGAAACCCCAGTGTGGAGCTCTATGTTAAGGGTTCAAGAACTAAAGAGTGATTTCTCCTTCTACCTAGCCCCAAATCTAAATTTTATTATCAGGCTGCTACCCCAGATTTTTTAAATGAGGAGACTAAGGTGGGTGGCCAGACTGCCCTATGGATCAGCCTGCCTACCACTTGGAAGAAAGAGAGAAGAAAGAAAGGGTCACATCCATAGGTAACCTTTTAACAAGTATCAACCCTTTGGCAAATATGGCCTAATCCACATCCTGAAATTTGATAAACCAAATTAGCCACAAAATTCTTTTTATTGTGATAGCAAGGATTAGGAGAGGGGCTGGGCCTTGAGTTAGCTAATCCCCTAGATAGATGCCTATCTTCTATAGCAAAACGGATGTGAAAATAACCTGGGAGGCCCGGCGCGGTGGCTCAAGCCTGTAATCCCAGGACTTTGGGAGGCCAAGACGGGCGGATCACGAAGTCAGGAGATCGAGACTATCCTGGCTAACACCGTGAAACCCCGTCTCTACTAAAAAATACAAAAAAAAAAAAAAAAAAACTAGCCGGGCGAGGTGGTGGGCGCCTGTAGCCCCAGCTACTCGGAGGCTGAGGCAGGAGAATGGCGTAAACCCGGGAGGCGGAGCTTGCAGTGAGCTGAGAACCGGCCACTGCACTCCAGCCTGGACGGCAGAGCGAGACTCCGTCTCAAAAAAAAAAAAAGAAAAGAAAAGAACCTGGGATGGGTTACAATCTAGTTGGAGAGGTCAGACTTGGACATTAAGTAGTGTTAAACTAAATTTGGCCTGAGGATGTGAGTCCCTTCCTAACTAACTGCAGCCTCACTTAGCACATAAACTAACAGAAGACCTAATTTAGGAGAACTCCTGTAACAATACCTGAGTCTCAGCCAGCGACTGACTAACAGCTGAGCTTCAGTTAATTGCAGGTGGACAACTGATCAGATCTTGTTCGAATAAGGCAAACACCGAGTTGCAACCAAAAGAGCTATCTCTGCATCTTACTTCCTCCTCTGTTCATTAGTGCTGCCTGAACACATTGTGGGCTGGAGTTCTCCGAACCTGTTCTGGTTTTGAGGGTAGTGGGTTCAAGAATTATTCTTTGCTCAATGAAGCTCTGATAAATTTAACTTGATGAAAGTTTTTCTTTTAACAATAGTAAGAGAAGAGCTATTAATACAGATGTTCTAGGGTAAAGGAAGGAAATGTTACTATGGACTGGGGTGTTGTAAATGAACTTTGATGGGTGAAATGTGAGATTTTTTTTTTTTTTTTTGGAAAGAAGCAATGACAGGAAAATCCAGGAACGCTTTGGGGTTCTAGGAAGTGGGAGAGTACAAGTTCTATCCTGAGACACCAATTTTAATTCTTAAGAAAGAAGAGAGACTTTAATACAAATTCATGTATATTTAAATAAAATATAAAAAGATGATGAGGGGGAGGGGAGAGTCAGTGCAGCAGGACCAGAGGCGCGATGCTAAGTTCTAACACACACTGACATCACTGCAATACCCTGGGATAAAGGAAGCCCTAGCTTCCAGCAGTCAGGACCTTCTCTCTCTGCAAGCATAGCCTCAAAGCACCTCTGAGGGATGGCTCCCAAGACGTTTCATTGCTTGAAGTTTGACAAGTTTGAATTACCCTCTAGACATCAACATTAACTTCAGAGGTACTCATTGTTAATCTCCTTCTAAAATAAATTGGATTGGATGAAAGAAAATAAATGGTGGAAAAAGGATGTATTTGGTTGGGAAAAAGAAAAGAGGGTGTTACAGAGGCTCAACCCCAGACTGAGCAAACACTGAAGCTTGGTATGACACAGAACCTGCAGTGGAAAAGCCAGTCCTGGCTATGCCACTAGCTGTCTTGGACAAGCCATTTAACCACTCTGATCTTGTTTCCATATCTGTAAAATCAGAGAATCAAATCAAGAGAAATGATCTCCTAGCTTCCTCCGACTCTAATATTTTAAACTTTAATTGTGAGCACAAGAAATTAAATTTAACAGTAGACAAACAATAGAAAAGGAAAGGGACTCAATTTCACAGAAGTAAATCAGCAACAATCACTGGTTCTAACCCCTTTACAACACCTTTAAGTTGTTTGCTTTCTGAATAGAAACCAAGCATATTAGAGAATGAGACAATCATAGTCCTATTCACAATACTGAGACAAACATAAAAAGAACATCAAGGACAACAAAAACACATGGTCATTGTTTTATTAATGAGATGCTGCCTCCTGCAGTACAAGGTCAACATAACACTTAAGCTTCAAATGTTTGCTCACAGCAAAACTATTTTATTTTAGTGGTCTTGCTTTAGGGAGGGGTTTTTTTTTTTTTTTTTTGGTACTTTTTTTGTTGTCTTTTTAAAATTAGGGTGATGGGAGAGAAATGGGATATCAGCTTTTAAAACTTGCAGTCATTTGAAGGAAAATGCTCTCTAACTAATTATGCAAGTGTCTCTGAGAGTTGGTTGCCTTTACACGTTCTCTGGAGCCTGGCTTTCTTCTCTGTGCTTTGTGCCACCTGGTTTGCAGCTGAACAAAGAACAATCCTCTCCATTTTGCATTAGTCTTGCTTGAAGAGTTCATAAGAAAACAGTGATACCAATTGTGGCAGGCTCTTGAGAAAGTGTAATTACACAGAAACAAATAGGGTATGTGTTAGCCTAAATATGTCTGGAGTGATTTATTATTCTTGTTACAGTTCAATAAGTTTTTGTCTTTGATGTGGGGGTTTTCACTGAAGAAAATGTATGACAAATTCTAACAGTAAAATCAGCATTACAAGAGCATGAACTCTGGATCCACACTGCCTGGGTTTGAAATCCAGCTCTGACCCTTACCAGCTATGTGACCTGGGTTAAGCTACTTAACCTCTCTGTACCTATTTCTTCAGTAATGAAATAGGAATAATAGTAACATTTATATTCCTGTTGAATGAGTTAATATTTATAAAGCCCTTAAAACAATGACCGGCATGTAGTCAGTGCTATATAAGTATTGACTAGCATTGTATAAATATTTGTTCAATAAACTCAGAGAGGGATGAATGAAGACCTAAATTCTTACTTTCTCATATATTAATATTTTTCCTTTCATAACCAGCAATCATGTCTCTTTTCTGCATCTCTCTATCTTTAATAATTGCTATCTTTTTCCTATCCTTTTCTTCTCAGATTTATTCTTTCTTGTTTTCCCACCATTAAACAAGAGGAGAAAATAAGAATCAAAGTATTATAGAGCAGGAAAGTATTTCTAACGCGGTTTAGTCCTTTCATCCACAAGGAAAAGGAACTGAAACCTAAAGAGTTTGACATGCCTAGGGTCAAATAAGCTGATAAATGGCTGCTTCCTATCAGACATTCAAAAACTCCTTCTGCTCAAAGGAAATTATTTCTGATACTGAACTTCCCATTACTGCCCACCTCTCTTCTCTCTCTACCATATCTTCCTCCAGCATAGGGCTGGGGACTGAGTATCTTGCACAACTGTATTCTTCGTTACCTTTCTAATCTGGTTACTGCAATTCCCTTTTGCTGGCATATATAACATGCCCACAGTTCTGGAACAAAAATGAAGACACGGGATAGGATAAGAGTTTTTTTTTGTTGTTCATAATATATAAATTAACATACATAAAATGAGTTAGGAAAACATAAAATTTAAATCACAGATGATTTTGCATTTAGAGAATTAACTTTATTTAAAAGGTGAAGTTGCATGAAATTCATACTGTTCTAAAATTCAGATGTGTACTATCCTGTACGGGAGGAAAAAATGGCCTTCCCTCCACCCTTCTAGATTCTTTGGGCAAAAAGTTAAATTAGCATAAGGCAGATTAACAAGAGAAAAACCATTTAAATTACCTACATAGCATATGGGAGTTCCACAAAATATGAGACTTGAAGAAGGGTCAGATGATTGAAGCTTATGTAGCATACTGAGCTATAGAAAGTAACAGGAACTTGAAGCTGCTAATGGGGAGGAAGGATGAGGATCACAGAAGTTACGGAAAGATGAGAAGAGGAAATGGATAATGAATAAACGTTGTCCTATAATGCATAAAAATAAATAAAAGGTCTCTCAGAGCAGCCCTCTTTTAGATATTGACATTTTTGCTAATGTAGATTTCCTTCATGGATATAAATTTATTTATTATCACACAGATTTTCAGTGTTAACAGCTTTTCAGGGGTACTCCTCTTGTGTCTGCAGTTCTCAGCTTAAAGTATGCCAGAGAAGTATATTTTGGGGTGGCATATGTTTGTTAGGGTCATATTTTGGGATGATGTGTCCTGAGCCCCAACTGTCCCATGTCTACAGGTGTATACCGTATACAATTTTAAAAACATGCATATTCAAGCCTCTAGAATCTTATTGGTTCCCATGTTGTGTTCTTTCAGTCACTGGGCAATAGGATCTAGGATCACCAAGGTATATACACCGGCACGATTTAATTATTCATCATCATTTATTGAAGTAACTACTATCTGCAAAGATTTGGTGATACATTAAATTGAAAAAAAGAAAAAAGGCCCAGCAGTGTGGTTCACAGTTCAGTGGAGAAAACAAAACAAACAAACAAACAAAGACAATTAAATCAGTTTGTTAGCTGTTAAAATAAAGAAAAACACACAAAAGTATCGGGACCTCAGTTAAGAATTAAATGTAGAGCAAAAGATATAATAGCATAATCCAGTCTGGTTGGAGAGAGATAAATAATTAATAAACAAATACACATAATTATCAATTGAGACTACCACTGTGAAGGAAAAGATCAGGGTATGAAAATGAATGAGAAAAATAAACAGGTGGAGGCTACTTTATTTGGTGTATCTGGGAAGGTTTCTCCTGGAAGTGACCTGCAGCTGAAACCTGAACAGTGAGTGGAGTGAAAAGTGCTCTAGGCGGAACAGCATGAGTGCAAAGTCCTGATTCAGTAAAGAGCTCAGTGCTCCTGAGCTTTGGAAGGAGGCCAGCTGTGTTTGCTGGTTCTGAGCAATGAGTGATGGTACACGATGAAGCTGGAGGTCATGCAGTTTGGGGGGGTTGGAGGAGGGCACAGCAGGAGCCAGTGTGGGGTGGAGAGATGTTGGTCAAAGGGTACAAAGTTTCAGTTAGACTGGGTGAATAAGTTCTGGAGATCTATTGTAATGCATGGTAACCACAGTAAACAATAATTTATCTTCTACTTTAAAATTACTAAGAGCTTAGAACATAAATGTACTCATCACACACAAAAAATGGTGTGAGGTGACGAATATGTTAATTAGCTTTAACCATTTCATAAAGTGTACATATATCAAAACATCATGTGATATACTGTAAATATATGCAATTTTTATTTGTCAATTATTCCTTAATAAAAAAGATAAAAATAAGACAAAATGAAAAAGATGAAGCTAGAGGGAGAGGCAGGAGCCGGAGCCTGCAGAGACCCAAAGACAATGTTGAGCTTGTATTCTATCTTAAGTGCAGTTGCAAACCTCTGAAACATAAGCAAGGAAATTACGATTCCATTTACATTTTAAATAAATTACTTACTGATTACTAGTATGGAGAATGAATTGCAAGGGATAATAATAAAAGTGGGAGGCCAATTAGAAAGTTCATTCAGTGGTACAGTGAAGAGATGATGATGAATTTGAGCAAAGTTAGAGGGTGGTAAAAACACGGGAGAAAAATCAACTCAAGACACACTTAGGAGTTGAATGTATATTTGGTTCAGTGTGATAAATTGGATGTTAGTTTAAAGCAGTGGTCCCCAACCTTTTTGGCACAACAGACCAGTTTTGTGTAAGACAGTTTGTCCACAGACTAGATTGGGGTGGTTTCAGGATGATTCAAGCACATTACTTTCATTGTGTACTTTATTTCTATTATTATTACATTGTAATATATAATGAAATAATTATATAACTCACCATAACATTAAATTAGTGGGAGCCCTGAGCTTGTTTTCCTGCCACTAGGCAGTCCCATATGGAGATGATGGAAGACAGTGACAGATCATCAGGCATTAGATTCTCATAAGAAGTGTGCCAGCTAGATCCCTCGCATGCACAGTTCACAATAGGGTTTGCGCTCCTATGAGAATCTAACGCCACTGCTGATCTGACAGGAGGCAGAGCTCAGGCGGTAATGTAGGCAGTGGGGAGTGGCTATAAATACAGATGATACCTTGCTCGCTAGCCCACCACGTACCTCCTGCTGTGTGACCTGGTTCCTAATAGGCCATGAACCAGTACCAGGAACTAGGGACCCCTGGTTTAAAGGATACTTCCAGATTTTTGGCCTAAGTTTCCTTTCTCAATCTCACCTTGTATTTCTTCACGCCCTAGTCATCTTTGTTGTGCTCCTGGCATACTGTGGAAAGATACAAGATAATGAAATCCAGGCTATGCTCTTAAAGTTTGCAAGCTCTATCATGTTATTGGCATAAAACAGACACACAGATCAATGCAACAGTTTAAGGAGCTCAGAAACAAAGCTACTCATTTACAGCCAGTTGATTTTAATAAAAGTGCCAAGAACATACAATGGGGAATAGAGGATCTTTTCAATATATGGTGCTTGGAAAACTGGATATCAGTATGTAAAAAAAAAAAAGAAAGAAAGTAAAAAATGAAATTGGACCCTTATCTCACACTATATGCCAAAATTAACTCAAAATGGATTAAAGATTTAAACATAAGACCTAAAACTATAAAATTACTAAAAGAATACATAGGGGAAAGTCTCCATGACATTGGTCTTGGCAATGATTTTTTGGATATGACCCCAAAACATTGGCAATAAAAGCAAAAATGGACAAATGAGATTACATCAAACTAAAAAGTTTTTGCCCAGCAAAGGAAACAATCAGCAGAGTGAAGAGACAGCCTATAGAATGGGAAAAAAATATTTGCGAACGATATATCTGATAAGGATAATGCCAAAATATACAAGGAACTCAACAGCAAGAAAACAAATAACCTAATAGAAAAAAATTAAAAATTGGCAAAGGACCTGAATAGACATTTCTCAAAAAGAGATATAAAAATGGCCAACAGATGCATTAAAAAAATGCTTGACTTCACTAATCATCAGGAATATGCAAATAAAAACCACGGTGAGTGGTTAGAACCGTTAATCACCAATGGCCTGTTAGAATGGCTATTATCAAAAAGATGAAAGATAACAAGTGTTGGTTGGCAAGTATGCGAGGAAAAGAGAACCCATGTACTGTTGGAAGGAATGTAAATTAGTATAGTCGTTATGGAAAACAGTAGGAGCTTCCTCTAAAAATTAAAAATAGAATTATAACATGAACAAGTAATCCTACTACTAGATATTTATCCAAAGGAAATGAAATCAGTATGTCAGATATATCTCTACACTTTTGTGTTCACTGCAGCATTATTCACAGAATCAACCTAATGGATTAATGGAGAAAGAAAACATGGTTATATATACACAATGGAATACTATTTAGCCTTAAAAAAGAAGGAAGTCGAACACGGTGAAACCCCAGCTCTACTAAAAATACAAAAAACTAGCCCGGCGAGGTGGCGGGTGCCTGTAGTCCCAGCCACTCGGGAGGCTGAGGCAGGAGAATGGTGTGAACCCGGGAGGCGGAGCTTGCAGTGAGCTGAGATCCGGCCACTGCACTCCAGCCTGGACGGCAGAGTGAGACTCCGTCTCAAAAAATAATAATAATAAAAAAAATAAAATAAAAGAGAAGGAAGTCCTGTCATTTATTACATGGATGACCCTGGAGGACATTATGTATATTGTGTCAATATAGCAAATTTATTTTAAAGATCTGAATTGGCTTTTATTTGCAATTCTAAAAGTGGACAACACCTCAATCTATAAAATAAAAAGAGTGGCCATGCACAGAGGCTCACGCCTGTAATCCCAGCACTTTGGGAGGCTGAGGTGGACGGATCATGAGGTCAAGAGACCATCCTGGTCAGCATGGTGAAACTTCGTCTCTACTAAAAGTACAAAAATTAGCTGGGTGTGGTGGCGCGTGCCTGTAGTCCCAGCTACTCAGGAGGCTGAGGCAGGAGAATTGCTTGAACCTGGGAAGCGGTAGTTGCAGTGAGCCTAGATCACTGCCACTGCACTCCAGCCTGGCGACAGAGTGAGATGCCATAGATTAGATAGATAGATAGAGTTTCAATTAGCTGAACAAAGGAGGTTAGCTTTATCCGCAGAAAAGGAAACAGAGAGAGCAGAAACAGAAACAAAAAGTAGATTGTTTGTTTCAAAGTTACTTTCCTTGTAAAAGTTAAAGCAGAAGGGAGTCCCTTCTGCAGGTAAAACCAGCCTGTTTGGGGATTTGGCTACTACCTCTCCTGATTTCTGGGAGAATCAGCTAAACAACTTAATTTCAGCTTGGTGGTGTGCAACTTTAGCATGAGTAACTCCATTTAGGTTTAGTCTGTTGGGCCTAGTGCAGGAGCTCGGTCCAAACCAATGGCTTCCTGTAAATTGTATTTAACAAGTGAAATACAACAGGCACAAAAAGATGAATACTGCATTATCTCATATACACGTGGAATTTTAAAAAGTCAGACTCACAGAAGCAGAGAGTAGAATGGTGGTTATCAAGGGCTGAGGGAAAGGGAAAGTGGGAAAGGGGAAGTAGGAAAGGGGAGACGTTGGTCAAAGGATTCAAAATTCAGTTGTACAGGAGGAATAAGTTCAAGAGATTGATTGTACAACATGGTGACTATGGTTAATAACTATTATTTACTTGAAAATTGCTAAAAGTAGATTTTAAATGTTCTCACCACAAATAAATGATAGGTATGTGAGGCAATGCATAATTAGCTTGATTTAGCCATTCTACAATGTATGCATCATATTTCAAAACATCATGTTGTCCACCATAAATACGTACAATAAAAATAAAGTTTGCAAGCTTTAGGAGGAAAATGTGGATTGGCTTTCTAAATACATTTTCACTGTGCTTTGAAAGTTCCAGGAAAAGCTTCATATGCCAAGATATCTCCTGGTATCTGTGCCTTAAATTTGACTCCTAGCATATTCATTTGGCCCTGGACAGCATTTCAGTTCTTAGCAATTTCCAATTGAAATGCAAACATCTTTAGCGAGGTTAAAATCATGTATGATTCATCCACGTCAGAAAAAAACATTTGAGCAGATAGCTGGGAGGAAGTCTTTATCTTGGTTCCATCATTAGTTTGGGAAATGGAAACGAAAAAGAGGAAGGGCACTGAAAGAGGAAGTGGAGGATGCTTACTCTTGGCTTTCTCAGAGTAGGGCAGAAGAGCAGCCTTGGATATCACTTATGATTAGAATGTTATTTTCCTAGGATTTGAGTTTATGCAAATTCAAGTGGATGTTTAGTTGAACCAAATAAGAAAGGTGCATTTAGAATAGATTAGAATATTGCAAAGACTGAGAGGAAACCACACTGTGCTTGCAAACACGACGAATGTAATACTGTGTGATGTTCTTTTTCCGTGCTTGGAAAGATCAATAATGAAAGTAATTATGCTAGGAAAGCACACCCAGCTAGATATTTAGAAAAAGAAGGTGTTTGGAGCAATTAAAGTCAATGTCTTCAAAACAAGAAAATAATTGGAAGCTGAATGAGAGATCAGCAAGGACAGAGAGACCCAAGAAAAATCAGTACCAGATTCATTGTAAATCTAGATCTTGGCTTTTGACATTATATGCATAAAAAATTCTACAGGAAAGACAATTAAGAAAATGCAAAAACAAACCAGAAAGCTTACAAGCAATTATATAGAGAATGCAAATAATATTCCAAATATTTTACTCACTTATTCATAATTTTAAAACTGTTCATTGAAACCTTGCTACATTGATATCTGAGACATTTTAATCCATTTATTGTTTCACTGATACTTTTGGCAACTATTTATTAAGAAATCAGAGGATTTTAAACAGTGTAGCCAAAGAGTCCAATTTATGATTTAGACAGTGTACTCTGAAGGTGTTGTTGAAGCCAAATTTGAGACAAACAAGAATAGATACTGAAGGGAAGGTTAGGAGGCTGGTGAAATACTCTAGATAGCAGTTAATCAGAACCTGAATTTAGGTATGTTGGTACCGATAGTAGGAGCAATAACAATAATAATAAAAACAACTTGGCTGGGCACAGTGGCTCATGCCTGTAATCCTAGCACTTTGGGAGGCCGAGGCAGGCAGATCACAAGGTCAGGAGTTCGAGACCAGCCTACCCAACATAGTGAAACCCCGTCTCTATTAAAAATACAAGCAAAATTAGCTGGGAGTGGTGGCAGGCACCTGTAGTCCCAGCTACTTGGGAGGCTGAGGCAAGGAGAATCACTGGAACCAGGAGGTGGTTACAGTGAGCCAAGATCATGCCACTGTACTCCAGTCCAGGTGATAGTGTGAGACTCTGTCTCAAAAAAAAAAAAAAAAAATTAACATATTGTAGCACCTGCTCTGTTCTGGACACCCTTTTAAGCAATTAACATGCAGTAATTCATTTAACATTCACAAAAATCCTATACAGTAAGACCTATCACTATCCCCATTGTACAGATAAGAAAACATAAGTAGAAAATGGTTAAATAACTTGTCTCAAAGTTATAGACCAAAACAGTAATAGAACAAGTAAGTGGTAAAACTGGGAGTGAAGATGAAGGGAAGAAATTTAAGAGATATTTACATGAAAGTTTTTCAAGCAATAATTGAGGAAAAATTTGGTAACATGTTGTAAGTAGGAAAAGTTAAGAAAAACCCGATTTCCAGCTTGTGTCTCGGCTGTGGCAGTAATTGAGATAGGATAATAGTGGGTAAGGAGCCAATAGGTCTATTGGGAAGTGGATGGATTCAGTTTGAGATTTTAAAAATTTATTTTATTCTTATTTTTATAGATTCAGGGGGTGCCTGTGCAAATACATGAATATATTGAGGCACCTGTGGAATAACTAAATGAATAGTGAGCAGGAATTTGGAAAAGTAAGTGTAAATCTCGAAAGAGAGGTTTACAACAAAAGTATAAAATTGCAAGGCACTGGCATATAAATGGAAATAAAAACCATGACGAGTTTTCACAGGAAAGCTACATTTATTAATAGCCTAATTAGGGAAGGAAATTATCCAGATTTAGTAGGCATCTGTTTCTTCCCTAAGGACCCAGTCGTCCTCACAGTTCCAGATATGTTCTTAGGTGGGCGAAAAATAAAAACTGGCGGGGGGGGAGGGGGTGGGTTATGGTCAATTTAGAGGAAGAATAAGTGCAGTATTTTAACTGCTTATAGGCTTAAAGAAAACTTCATCTTAATGTCAATATATAATTTAGAGTCAAACAACTAAAATATTTCAAGCAGTAGAGTTTGCTGAAATAATGAAGACTTTTTTTTTTTTTTTTCCTTAGTGACAGGGCCTAGTTTTGCTGCCCAGGCTGCAGTGCAGTGGTGTGATCATAGCTCACTGCAGCCTTGAACTCCTGGGCTCAAGAAACCCTCTCACTTCAACCTCCCAAGTAGATGGGACTACAGGTATGTGCCAGCACATCTGGCTAATTAAAAAAAAAAAAAAAATGTTTTTTCTGTAGAGACAGGGTCTTGATACGTTGCTCAGGCTGATCTTGAACTCCTGGATTCTCCCATCTTGAGCCCCCAAAGTACTCAGATTACAGGCATGAGCCACCATGCCTGGCCAAAGAGGAAATTCTTACTGTGGATTTATTTTAAAATTAAAAAAATGGTGGGGAGAATTATATTTTAAAGGTGTAAAATAAGTAAGAATCATTATTTTTCTGAGAACTGCCAATCATCTAGTCAAAAGTGATAAAACTAAGTCACGACAAGAAACAAAATAAATCTTTATGTCCAGATGCCACTGAAAATCCAATATAAAATATTTTTTCTTAGGGAGTTTTTTTTTTCTAGAGTGTTTGACTTTGGATTCAGCTACAGAAATTATCTATAATATGTTGAAAACCAGAAGGTAGACATGTCCAAGTTAAGCAAGAGTGGAAAACTAAATCAAAATTAAAAGAATGCCATTCCTAGTTTGTCAAGGGACTGAAGTGATCTCTTAGGCATGTTCACTAATCCAAGGTCTCTGTCTCAGCCAGAGAAAAGATGGCGCAGAAAAAGTAAAATAATATTTAGGATATAATTAGCCTACTCTTATATTTACCAACTCATTTTAGAAAGTCCTGTGGCTGCGAGATGCCTACATCTTGATGTCCCATGGCCAATCACCGAACAGATTAGATTGACAAATGCATGCATGCATACATACATATGGAGATAAATAAATATCCTAGATATAGATATGCTTTCTAACTACTTGTCAATGAGTTATGAATACAATACTGTTTCTGCCCTAAGAGATACTCATAGTCTGGTTAAGGGAACAAGTGAGGTTCTGCTTATCTGTCTTCTTGATAACTATACATTTCCCCTTTCTCTTTTTCTCTTCCTTAACAAAATGGCAGTCATTGAACAACCAGTAATATGCCCAGCTCAAACTCTTTCTTAAATTTCCTTAGTTTTCTGTATTACTAAAAATTCAGTGACACTTCCTTGTGTTGCCTTCATAGCACTTATTGTTTAAATAATATATTTGGCCATTAATTGTTCATGATCTTGTGATTACCTGTATTACCTTTTTATGTCATGTTCAGATTATATCATTTCTACATATCTGCTATCCCCAACTGGATTATAAATAGTTTGAAGTCTGTAATATAGTTTCATTCTTGCTTTTACCTCTCCATCATGCTAAAAAGAATTATTTGCATCCAGAAAATCTCTATAATTATTTCTTGATCAATCTACTTCAATGAATCAACATACTTGTTTTAAGAAAAGGTTCATTCATTCACTCATTCAGCCAAAAATTATTCATCACCTACTGTATGTCAGCCACTGCAGTGAAAATGTTGTAATGAATTTTAAAAAGACCCTCATGTCTTGGAGCTTATATATCAGAAGGGAGAGTGATGATAATTTAATACCCCAAGAGATAATATAATGTCGGATAGTGTTAAGAGCTCTGAAGAATAATAAGACAGGTTAAGGGAACAGAGAGTGGTCAGAATGATCAGGGAAGGTCTCTCTGAATACAAGTCTACCTGCCCAGGAAAAGGGATCATTAAGTACAACTATCTGAGAGTGGAATGTCCTAATGAGTTGAAGATACAGCAAGCAAGCAGGATGTTTGGGTCAGGGTGTGCTAAGGGAATAGGGATGAAACAGGCTTGGAAAATGATTCTAGAAATTCGTATCTTGGACCTGATCCAGTCATTAGGTAGCCTGTGATTTGGGGCAATATTCTGATCTTAAAATCACCAGTATGGTTAATTTTAACCTTTCTTAATTCACAGATCTGATGATTATTTAAAAAAATACATTAGTGCATTTTAAACAATTATAGAGGTTTATGACTACCATTTTAAATTCTCAATCTCGGCTTTAAGTTTTTCCAGGGGGTTCGCTTAGATAACCTCATTTTCTTTTCTTCTACAGTTTTCCTATAATATAACCTCAAATAGGCCTCACATATTTAAAGCAAAATTAACAAAGCAAAGAAATATAGATAAATCCAAAATTGTAATGAGAAATTTTAACATGCTGTTCTCACTAAGTCATAGGACAAGTGAAACAGGAAAAATTCCTTTGTCTCCCTCACAGGGTGTGTGATGGGGTTGGGGCTCGCTTCTTCAGTGTCCCGCTGCTCAAACCTCTAGGGGAGCATACAGACCAGCAGGCTGCGGGGTTCCAACCCCAAGGCAGTGTCTAGGGGTGAATGTTTGCAGCTGAAGCCCCAGTGAACGTGTGTTACAGGGTGCTCTTTTAGTTTAGCTGTCCGTAGGTGGCTTGTGTTAACCAGCTCCGTTAGACCCTCTACCTTGTCACAAGGACAATGGGCTTTCTGTAGACCGGGGCTCTTGCCTTGGTGTACCGAAATAATTGGATGGTATGTGAGCTTGGAGAATGAGTGCAAGGTTTTATTGCGTGGAAGTAGTTCTCAGCAGATGGGGGAGCCAGAAGAGAGATGGTTTTCCCCTGAGTCAGGCTGCTTGACGCCCTGGGCTCTCTTCCGACTGCCCCAGCCAAACTCCACGTCATTCTGCCAGTCAGTGGCCTGCTTGCGTGTTGGTGCCTGTCAGTGCATCCCTGTTAATGTCCAGCTACTCGTGCTTCCTCCGCTAACGTGCTCCTCTGGGTGTGTTCCTGCCGCCTGTGTGTTCCTGCTGGGGTCTGGAGGTTTTTATAGGCACAGGATGGGGGCGTGGCAGGCCAGGGTGGTCTTGGGAAATGCAACATTTGGGGCAGGAAAACAAAAATGCCTGTCCTTACTTAGGTCCGTGGGTGTGGGGGGCGGTGGGTGTGGGGGGCGGGGGGAGTGGGGGAGGTGGAGGGGGTGAGGGGGTGGGAGAAGGGCCTCTAGCCAGGGACCAGGGACCCATGCCCTCCTGCACCCAGCACTTCCCTTCAGCACCCCCATCATTTAAAGGGACCACGCTCTTCCCTTCCCTACACGTCCTTTCCATATCATAAGTGGGCATAAAAAATTAATGATATGGAACAATAAAACAAGATTTACAAACTTAAGTTTGGACCTATGTAACACTGTATCAATCTACTACAGAATGTACCTTCTTTATAAGTTCACATGGAACACTTATTGACCATATAAAGACTGATAAAGTGAGTATTAACAAATTTCAAAGAAAATCATACAGAGAAAGCTTTATGAACATAATATAATCTATAAATTAGTGTTTTTAAAATACTAGAAAATTTCTCTTGAGTTAGAGCCATGTTACAAATCAGAAAAAGTTATAAATGAAAAAAATTAAAATGTAAGATACCAAATTAAGAACATCTTCTTATTTTAGAGAAACTTTAGTCTTTAAAGCCATATATTGAGAAACAATAAAGGCTAAAAAAAAAAAAAAAATGAGCCAGGCCGGGCACCACGGCTCATGCCTGTAATCCCAGCACTTTGGGAGGCTGAGGCGGGCAGATCACGAGGTCAGGAGGTCGAGACCATCCTGGCTAACACGGTGAAACCCCATCTCAACTAAAAATACAAAAAATTAACGGGGCGTGGTGGCGGGCGCCTGTAGTCCCAGCTACTCGGGAGGCTGAGGCAGGAGAATGGCGTGAACCCAGGGGACAGAGCTTGCAGTGAGTCCAGATGGCGCCACTGCACTCCAGCCTGGGCGACAGAGAGAGACTCCGTCTCAAAAAAAAAAAAAAAAAAAAAAAAAAAAAAAAAAAAAAAAAACAATTAACTAAACATCCATTTCAATACATTAGATAAAGAACATCAAATTAAACCCCTAAAATGTAGGGGTCGGGCATAGTGGCATATGCCTGTAATCTCAGCACTTTGGGAGGTTGAGGCAGGTGAATCACGAGGTCAGGAGTTCGAAACCAGCCTGGCCAACATGGTGAAACCCCATCTCTATTAAAAATACGAAAAAATAGCTGGGTGTAGTGGTGGGCACTGTAATCCCAGCTACTCAGGAGGCTGAGGCAGAATTGCTTGAACCTGGGAGATGGTGGCTGCAGTGAGCCGAGATCGTACCACCGCACTCCAGCCCTCCAGCCTGGGAGACAGAGTAAGACTTTGTCTCAAAAAAAAAAAAAAAAAAAAAAAAGTAGGAAAAAGACTAAGTAAAGGAATTTATGAACTAGAAAGTATACACACAATAGAAAGAATCAATGCCAAATGTTAGTTCTTTGAAAAGAATAATAAAACTGATAAACCACTGGTAAACAAGTAAAAGAGAGGGAAGACACAACCATATTAGAAATGACAAAAGGAACAGCTTGTAGATATTAAAGAGGTTAAGAAATATGATGAATAGTTTATAACAATAAATATAAATTTAGGACAAATGGACAAATTCCCAGAAAAATATGACTCAACAAAGAAAGAGGAAATAGGATTTTACAACCATGAAAGAGACTGATTCAATAAAGAAGTCTTCCCACAACTAAACACCAAGCACAAATGGTTCCATTGGCTAGCTATCCAAACATAATTTATGCTCATTCTAAGAGGATGGCATAACTTTGATACCAAAACCCAAAGAAACAGTAAGAGAAAATTCAGATCAATCTAAGTATAAACAAAGATTCAAAAACTCTTAACAAAATAGTAAACTAAATCCAATATGTTTTAAAAATAGTACATTTTAACAAAGGAGAGTTTCTTCCAGGAATATAAGTTCAGTTTAACATGAGAAAGACAATTTAATTCACTATATTATCATCTTATCTCAATGCAGAAAATGTATGAATCTCATTTGACAATATTCAATATTTATGAATGATAAAAGATATTTAGCAAAAATAGAAAAGAATATTTTAATCTGGTAAAACAGGAATTGGCAAACTTTTTCTTTTTAAAGAGCCAAATAATAAATAATTTCAGCTTTGCAGGCCATATAATCTGTCACACTAAACAACTGTGCCTTTGTGGCGTGAAAACGGCCATAGACAATATATACATGAATGAGTGTGGCTGTGTTCTGTAAAACTTCGTTTACAGAAATAGGTAGCAGGCTGTATTTGGCCCATGAACCATACATAGATTGCCAACTTCTGGGTTAGAGAGTATCTAAAAAATGTGGTTTTTTGGTACTTACAACAATTAATGATGAAATAATTTCCTTTAATATAGGAACAAGACAAAATATCCACTGCTACAATGTTGATTCACATTGTTTTGGGGTTCCAGTTAGTACAATAAGACAAGAAAAACAAATAAAAGGTATAAAGATTAAAATAAGGGAATAAAGCTGTCATTATTTGCAGAGGAAATAATTGCATTTATATAAAATCCAAAAAAACCTACAGATAGTTTTTAATGAGGAAAACTTAGCATTGTTCCTGGATACAAAAATCAATATAAAAACTTATTTCTACAGTTAAAAATAAAATTAAAAGTGGTACTATTTACAATAGTATCAAAAATACAAAGTACCTTAAAATAATGAACATATGTATAAGACTTCTATAGAGAAATTTATGCAACTAATTGCGAAACAGTAAAAACGACCCAATAAATGGAAATTAAAAACATGTTCAGGGGTTGATATCTCCCTATTATTGTGATGTCAATTCTTCCCAGCTGAATGGATTCAATTCAATCACAAACAAAACCTCAATAGTCATTTTATAGAGTTTGACAAGGTGATTCTAAAATATACACAAAAGTTCAAAAGTCAAGAATAGCCAAAATAGTTTTGAAGAAGTACAAGGTAGGGGAACTTGCTATAACAGATGTCAAGACTTATTTTAAAACTGAAGTAAATAAAACAGTGTGCTACGAGCCTAGTGACAGAGAGCTCAGAGTCAGGCCACATTGGTATGGGCGTCTGTATATGACAGAAATACCATAATCTATTAGTAGTGTCATGGCACTTTTTAAGTAAATGGTGCCAGGAAAACTGAATATCCATGTAGGGTAAAATAAATTAGACTCTTATATTAAAACAGCAAAATTATAAGTATTTATAAAATAATAGAGAAACATATCTATATGACTTTAGGGTAGGGAAAGTTTTTTTTTGTTTTCTTTTTTCTCTTTTTTTTTTTGAGATGGAGTTTCACTCTTGTTGCCCAAGCTGGAGTGAAATGGCACGATCTTGGCTCAGTGAAACCTCCGCCTCCCGAGTTCAAGTAACTCTCCTGCCTCAACCTCCCAAGTAGCTGGGGTTACAGATGCATGCCACCACGCTCAGCTAATTTTTTGTAATTTTAGTAGAAATGGGGTTTCACCATATTAGCCTGGCTGGTCTTGAACTCCTGACCTCGGTGGTCTGCCTGCCTCAGCCTCCCAAAGTGCTGGGATTATAGGCATGAGCCACCACACCCAGCCAAGATTTCTTAAATAAGATGCAAACAACGTTATTCATGAAGGAGTGATTGATAAATTTTGTATGTAACATTAAGGACATCTTCTTATCTAAAGAACTATAAAGAAAAAAATTACAAAAAAAGAGAAAGATATTTGCAATGCATAAACACAAAAAAAACTGGTAACTGGAATATTTAAATCATTTCTATAAATAGATTTTTTAAAGATAATACTGAAGAAAAATGGGCAAAATTGTAACTAGGCAAAACAACACACAAAAAAAATCATTGAATGTTGAAATGTTGAAATGTATGAAATGTTGCTCAATTTCTTTTTGTTTTTTTTTTGTTTTTTTTTTTTGTTTGTTTGTTTGTTTTGAGCCAGAGTCTCACTCTGTCGCCCAGGCTAGAGTGCAGTGGCGCCATCTCAGCTCACTGCAAGCTCCGCCTCCCAGGTTCACACCATTCTCCTGCCTCAGCCTCCTGAGTAGCTGGGACTACAGGCGCCCACCACCTCGCCCGGCTAATTTTTTGTATTTTTAGTAGAGACGAGGTTTCACAGTGGTAGCCAGGATGGTCTTGATCTCCTAACCTCGTGATCCGCCCGCCTCAGCCTCCCAAAGTGCTGGGATTACAGGTGTGAGCCACCGCGCCCGACGCTCAATTTCATTAGTAATAAGGGACATGCAAATTTCCATAACATTATATGTTCATCAGGCTAACAGAAATTTTAAAAATTTATACTAAGTGCTCGTAAGAATGTGGCAATGGGAAATCCCATATATTGCTGGAAAACCATTTGACATTTTTTAGTAAAATTGAAGATTTGCATTCCTTCCACTTAACAATTTCATGTCCAGAGAAAGTAGTATAAATGCACACTTGAATAGAAGTACAAGGACAGTCATAGCTGGAAACAAGTCAAACGTCTTCCAATGGTAGGACAGATATAAATGTGGTGTATTCATACAATGAAATACTATACAGCAACGAAAATAAACTTTACACTATAGCATATATAACAATGTGAATATGTCTCATAAATGTAATACTGAGATACAGTTGGTAGGCAAAAAGAAATATATGAGGCCATTCAAGCAGAGTTTCTTTTTTAAAGAAACAACTAAACTAAAACGTAGTTTTTAGAGATGGATATGAAGGATTAGTACTCCCTACCTTTCTTTACAGTTTGACGAGAAAAGACCACAGAATGAATACCTCTAGGTCAAAGAGATGAAGTTGTGATGAAAGAGGGACCCAGTTGGGGACTTCCTGGGAGCTGGCTACATTATATTTCTTGACCTCAGTGGTGACTATACAGTGTTTACCACATAATTATTTGTCCACATGACAAATATTTGTTTTATCCATTTTTCTACATACATATTATACTTCATAATAAAGAAAAAACAACAGAAAACAAAGTAATATATTTTCTAGGTTCTTCTTCACTGAAATCTTGAGTTTTCATTTGTTCTACCAAATAGCTATCATTCAATTTCTTATATTTTATAGGTTACATTTTCCCATTTAAATGTATTCACTGTATTATTGAATTTTGTTCCCTGAAGAATATAAGACCTTTCATCATGTTTAGCTGTATTGTAACAATCTGAATTTATAGACATTTAAAAATGCATAATATGTGGAATGGCAGTCTTCTCCAATGCCCACCTCCAAAGCTAGGTAATATGAAAATATGACCTGACATGGAAAACACAACAATAACATGAATATGCAAAGGATATATCAGGTTTTTTTCTATCTACCAACAGATGAAACTTTGTAAGTGGCAAGGCTACTTTTGTACAGATATGACGTAGATTTCAAATACACATAAAGGCTTAGAGCAATCTAACAAAATTAAATACCCAAAAGATGTTTTATCCTTGTACATAGTTTTCCAAACTTCCACCAAAAATATTATTATACAGAAGATATAAGACCTTAGGGTTTCAAATAAATGGTTTTAAGTGCTGGACTTTTGCCCAGTTTTAGAAAATATCAGTCCCACATATTCTGTAAGAGGCAATTACACTCAATCCCATAGTATCATCTCAACCCCATACATTAAAAAAATGAAAATGAAAAATGACATTAATGGACACACTAAAAAACATTGAAGTAGTAACACTTTTAGAATACAGTTATCATGTAGCTATATTAGTCTGACATTATCCTGTGCCTAGAATCTGTCTCCTCAATTCTATTTTGAGACTTTTGGTCATTTCTCTGATAGCAATGCCAATAAAGCTGCCAGTTGCCATTAATCTCAGTTCTATGAAAGAATAAATCATTCTCACAAGCAATTAAACAATAAACACATTAAAATAAGACCAATTAGAGCTAAGACTAGACATTTACCATGTATTTATAACACAGGCTTGTCACAATCATTTCAACTTTAACTGGACATTTCTTCAATAATTCTTTCCAACAGAAGCAAGATAAGATTGTGCTGTGGGAGTACTCAAATTCAGTAGAGTTGAAATACTTCATCAAGAATTTCAATCATACATCTGCAAAACTTTCCTTTGTGCATTAATTTGTATGCCCAGGATTCGTCCTATGCTTTGTTTGCCAATAGTTTACCATGTGCAGTATGCTCTGAGGTTTGTAACTGTGCCAGCTCTCTTTCACATTTCCAAGCTTTTAATAAATTGCCTTGCAAAGACAATGAAAGCTCACAGTCAGTGGCCACATGTAATTTTTTTCCTTTAGGTAGTCGTCATTATATAGACAACTGGTTTCAAGTTATTTTAATAACTTGGCCCTTTGTGGGTATCAAAATGTCTAAGGTCTTCTTGAATTCCTTAGGCAGTCTTTACAAACGTATCAGTTATTGCTTCATATGTAACTTTGTAATACTATAAATATATGAATAAACTTAGGCAATTTTCAGAGGAACTATAAATAAATCCTTAAACTAATTTCTCAAGTTTTTATTGTTGCCCAGTTACATACGCCATATTTTATCACCAAAAAAATACTCATTCATCCTCCTAAGGAAATAGAGAAATAGTGTAGCTCTTTATTGAATGGCTTGTAGGCAACAGCAGATTCCAATTTTTTCCACTCACTAATAGAGAAACTGCTTCTCATTAATCTAGCAAAAGGAGAGAGAAGCTATAAATACAGACAGAGAACTCCAGTTTTGTTAAGAGATTAGGGTTTGGGAGAGGGAGTTTGATGAGGCAAAGGGAGCTCTCACTGAAAACTCAAACAAAAACAAAACTGCTTAGGTGTAGCAAGTGCATCTGGGAATTACGAAATACCAGGGCCAGGAATGGTGGCTCACACCCATAATCTCAACACTTTGGGAGGCGAAGGCAAGAAGATCGCTTAAAGCCAGGAGTTCAACACCAGCCTTGGCAACATCTCTACGAAAATAAAAAGAGCCAGGTATCGTGGCATGCATGTCTCAGCTACCGGAGGCTGAGGTAGGAGAAGTGTTTGAACCCGAGTCAAGTCTGCAGTGAGCTATGATCGCACCACTGTACTCCAGCCTGAGTGACAGAGTGAGACCCTGTCTCTGGGAGGGGGAGGAGGAGGAGGAGGAAGGAGAAGAAAGGAGGAGGAAGAGGAGGAGAAAGGAAGAAGAAGAAGGAGGAAGAAGGAGGAGGAAGAAAGAAGAAGGAGGAAGAGAGAAGAAGGGAGGAGAAGAAGGAGGAGAAAGAGAAGGAGGAGAAAGAGAAGGAGAAGAAGAGGAAGAGGAAGGAGAAGGGGAAGGAGGAGGAGGAGGAGGAGAACAACAAGAGGAAGAGGAGAAGGAGGAGGAGGGAGGAGGAGGAGGGAAGAAGATGGAAGAAGAAAGAAGAGGAGGAGGAAGGAGGAAATAAATGCCATGTTTTGATGTACTGTCATTGATAAGATATTTTTCAATAAAAGTGATTACAATGGAGAAAAGTTTTGAGAATTTGCCCTGTGTATAGTGCCAGTGAAGCAGCTTGAGAGAGTAGAGGGGTCTTATACAGGTACAGAGAGAGACCAAGGAGAGACCCCACTCCAATCAGGGTTGAGCCAAAACACCAAACAGGTTCCTTATACAGGTCAGCCTTACTAACTTAAAAGTATACTACCCAACATTTCCATAGCAACCTCACAAGTTGCTAATGGATCAATGGTGTCTAATCTGGATCCTTGAATGTGCATAAGAAGGTTCACAAACAACTTGAATTGTAAGCAAAATACCATACGTGTGTACATATATATAACATTTTCTAGGGAGAGAATCTACAGCACATGTAAACGCATTTTTAAAATATATACTACCTAGCATAATGTTAAACATATTTGAGGTTTATGCCTCATTTAGTTCTGGATCCCATCAGAATAACCTGTACCTATGCAGACAGAAGAAAATATTTCATTAGGGTTATGTAACTAAACATTTCAAGGCTTTTCCTTTTATCTTCAAAAAAAAAAGTTTGAGTGGATTTGTTTTTCATCTAACCATATCAAGTACTATAAACAATATACTGTAAAAATAACTAAGGAAACTATGTCTTCTTGAATTGTGATTTTGCCAACACAAAGAAATAACTCATATTTTCATCTATCATTGCAGGCTGGTTATGAGAATTAAAAGCAAGACTGTAATGAGAGGAACATGAACTTTTAACAATGATTGAATCACACTCTAGCCTTGCTCCAAGTCTGCTGTCACCAGCAAGATCTTGTTATGACAATTTAAAATGTCTTTTCTGATAGCAGCATTTGAGGGAGTAATTTAAGATGAAATCTACATTTGCATGTACATGTAATGGGGGGTTAGTATGGAGGTTAATAAATGTATATTTCTCAAGGACTTTAAAAGAGAAGGACAAATTGTTTCTACTAAGGGAAAAAAAACCAGATAAGAGAAAATATATATGTGACATGAGTATTCAAAAATAACTCAATCCACTCTTGAAAATTAGTCTACGCCTGCTAAAGCAATTCCTAAAAGAAATCAAGTCTGACTAAAATGCCTTAGCCTATAGTCAAAGGAAAAATTCACTAGAAATAAAAAATATAACTTGGCAACATAATACTTCATGTGTCTAGGCCCCTAGAAATAAAAGCTGGAAAAAATGTGTGTAAAAATATTCTAAGCTCTGTTATTTTTCAGTAATACAGTATTACAAATATACTAAAGTCTAATACACATTTGTTGAAATACAGTTCACCTTTGTATATCAGCATCAGCGTTAATATTTGATTCTCTTTACATATGAAGGAAATAAATTACACAAAATCAAAATAACTGGACCATCACACTGTTTAACCCTTCTTCAGCATATTTATTACATCAGCAAATATTCTAAATCAAGGCTTACCGCCAATCCTGTGCTACACCCATGATTACTCTCCTTTACTCATTCTACAGCATTTATTCTTTCTTAAACAGCAGCATGTGACAGAAATCTTTGTTCTTTGCAGTGGGGAAAACGCGAGTTCTAGTCTCAGATTCACTGTTTACTAATTTTTTTTTTTTTTTTTTTTTTTTTTTTTTTTTTTTTTGCATTGGAGTCTCGCTTTTATTGCCCAGGGGCTGGAGGGCAGTGGCTCGGGTCACCGCACCCTCTTCCTCCCGGGTTCAAGCTATTCCACTGCCTCAGCCTCCCCAATAGCTAGGACTACAGGTGCCTGCCACCACGTCCGGCTAATTTTCTAATTTTTTGTATTTTTAGTAGAGATGGGGTTTCATCATGTTAGCCAGGATGGTCTCAATCTCCTGACCTCGTGATCTGCCTGCCTCGGCTCCCAAAGTGCTGGGGTTACAAGCATGAGCCACCATGCCCAGCCCTTTTACTAATCGACTTTAAACAAGTAACTTGATGACCCAACTTTCCTTTCTTTAAAATAGAAGCGACAACAGCTCCCTTGTAAAGATGCTCTATCAACAGAAACATTATTTCCTTTAACCCATACGTGTCACTCTTCTTTAATCTTCTTAAACGCTGATTCCAAATTTATTGTGAAAAATACTCAGAAAAGTGACTGGCTGACACATATGGCCCCCAATACAACTGATGGTTCGTATAAAATGGGCATAGAACTTATGCCTCTGAACGATATCTTAGTTTTATATTTCATCTTTAAAAACATAAATATCAGGCCAGAAACTATGGCTTATGCCTGAAATCTGAGCACTTTGGGAAGCGGAGGTGGGAGGATTGCTCGAGGCTAGGAGTCCAAGACCAGCCTGGGCAACATAGCGAGCCACTGTCTTTACAAAAAATAAATTAGCCAGGTGTGTTGGGTGAACACCTGAAGCTGCAGTGAACTGTGATTGCACTGCTGCACTTTAAAGGAAACCCCCACACCGCCACACACACACACACACACACACAGAAATATCCTAAAACTTATACCTGGAGTCCTAAAACTTGCAGTGATTCTATTGCTGTACATGAATTGACAGCAATGTAACTCAAAATTAAATCACACCTATGTAACTTCAGATTTTATTCACATGTATTACCATACCCATGGAAGATCTGACTCATCATCTTATTTGCAAATTAGTTCAGCTATGTGGGAATGATTTACAACCAATCATACTAAATATTAAAATTTCACAATACCCTGTCATCTGTCCTTGTCATCAAGAAGACCACTTCCTTCATACTGACTTCTGTTGTGTATTTTAAAACTGAATACACAGTCTTCCAACACATTAAGACTAGAGACCCTTAAAACAATTTGCTTTTAGATAATAATATAGTGAAAGAGGTTCAGTGTGTAGAATATTATTTCCTCTTAATTGATGTCCTCATTGTTTTCATAGGCTTGACTAAACAGTTATTATCAAAGCTTCAACCCTGCCTTTGTCAAAATTCTTTCATTATTAATGTACTCCTTACAGTAATATTCTGTAGGACCTTACAAACAAATTGTTGGAAAACTCCTAATTAAGAGCACGCCCCTAATCATAATGAAGGTCTGTGTCCGAAAGAGGCAAAAACAGGGTCTGACAAGGGGGTTTTATCCATTCATATCTGAAGACTGGAAGTCATAAGTGTATGAACCTGGACTCTGGGATTGCAGACAAAAATCCAAGCTGACTAGTTTAAGCACAAGAGTAAACAGTAGGTGGAGTCTCGTCCCTTCTGGTGTAACCTTACCACTGTGATCAGGATCATGTGCTATGGATTCTTTTGGTTCCATCATCTTCTTTTAGCTGTGCAGTCTTTGGCAAGTGAATTAAGCTTTCCTTCCCTGGCATCTCTCAAATGGGGACAGTAATAAAAACCATCTCATGGAATTGTTTTAGGAGGATTACATGATTTAATACATGCAAAGCACTTAAAAATCATCTGGCACATAATAAATGTTCAATAAATTGTATTAAAAGAACAGAGGTGAACCTAATTTTAAGAGAGAACTGAAACCAAACGACAAATGCCATCAGGACCCACTTACTCTGTTTTCTACCTATATTTAAATATTTCCCAGCTTCAGACGAACAGCTTAGCAACAAGTCTGTAGGAGTCTTTTTTTCTCAGATCAATTTAAAATACTTAAAAAAAAGAACTCCTATTGGCCCATTTTAGATCCTGTGCCAATTCCCAGACTAGCTATTTTGGCTGCAGGTGGGGTTCTATGATTAGCATGGCCAAGCATTCCAGTTTATACCTGTTGTTTCAGCATAATGACTATTAGTGCACCCTCCCCCTCTCTAAAGTTTGACAGTTTCCATAACATTACTTTTTAGTGTTCTTGTCAAAATGTTTAATCTGGAGCTAATTATAAGAAAGAAATTAGAAAAATCCAGATTGTGGGACTTGCTGGATTAATACAATCATCGTGGATTCTTGAAAAATGTCAGATGCATAAATGATATTGAAAGGAGATTTAAAAAGAATAGAAAACATAATAACTGAATGAAATACATAATCCTGGGAAGTGGAGGAACACCTACAAAGAATGTTTGGGAAATAGCTGGGTGTGATGGCAATACTGGGCTTATGAAAAAGAATATTCTTTGTGTCTGTGAGATAATACATGTTGCAGGATTTAAGGAAAAAGTGTCATAATGTCTGCACCTTGCTTTCAGATGAATTGGAAAAAAGGACATATCGATAGAGAAAGAGCTATAGAGCAAATGTCACAAAATGTTAACAGTTGCAGAATCTAGGTAATTCAGCATATTGTATTTATTGTATTATTCTTTTGATACTTCTGGTATGCCTGAAATTTTTCAAAATAAAAAGTTGAGGAAAAAGTGACCCCATTTGGATACTAAATTGTAATCCTGTCTATGACTAGACTAGCTCAAGTTTGTTGTCTACTCTTGAACAATGACCAATTATTGCCTGGCAGGGAAGCGAAGTCATAGAATAATATGACTAGTCCCTTTCACAACATATGTTTAAAATACAGGGAATTAAAAACACATTCCCAAAGAATTTGAAACTGGGGAGGAATCACTGTACATCAGGCAGTGACCAACTTATGTACTGTAACATGCAAATTATATCTAATCCAAATGCTCTTGTTCTTCTTTTCCATGTATAAGAAAAAATAAGCCGAACTACTATCCTTTTAGCAAAGGAAATACCTCTTCCCAATTGCTTCCCTGAAATTGCCACAGTTACTTCCGTGTGCCTAATAGTCAGAAAAATTTCACTAAGGGAGGCTTAGGAATTCTTTCAATTCTGGTCTTAAAATCTGAGTCCCACCCAACCTGAAAACTATGGGTAGTTATCTCTTATTGCTGCTATTTCTATAGAGCCTCCTCTTCCAACCAAAGCATATCAGGACCTGCAAACTTTCCTGTCACAAAGCTTTTTTTTTTTTTCTTCACCACCACCCCCGCACCCTCCACCCCCAAGACGGAGTCGCTGTGTCGCCAGGCTGGAGTGCAGTGGCGCGATCTCGGCTCATTGCAACTTCTGCCTCCCAGGTTCCAGCAGTTCTCAACCTCCAGAGTAGCTTGGATTACTGGCGCCCGCCACTGCGCCCGGCTAATTTCTGTATTTTTTAGCAAAGACTAGGTTTTGCCACGTTGGCCAGGCTGGTCTTGAACTCCTGACCTCAGACGATCTGCCCGCCTCTGCCTCCCAAAGTGCTAGGATTACAGACGTGAGCCACCGCGCCCGCCCTTTTTTTTGTTGTTTGTTTCTTAACATTCAATAAACATTTAAACAATGCCTACTATTCTTCATTTTATAATTTTGCAAGGTATTTGAGAAGGCTGTCAACAGAAACCCAAGCTTGAATCTCAAATCTTGCATTTCTAAAGTGTCACTTTGGAAAAGTTACTTTACATATCTAAGCCTCAGTTGCACCATCTGTAAAATGAGAATAACTAATACTTTAAAATGATTTAATAACCATTTTAATAATCACCTGCTTTTCAGGGTTGTTGTAAGTATTGGAACAAATGCGGTAAAATATGTAATAGCTGTTTGTGTTTCTAAAATATGTAATGGGAATAATGATAATGACGACACACTTCCTGCCCTTAAGGAGCTCACTGTCTAATATAGCCTGTCTCTTCTCACTCATGTTTGCTACTTACCCCAACTGTTAGAGTTTGTGTCCAAAACAAGTCAGTGTTCCTCTGTGTAGGCAAGTACAACATAAATATACAGGCTTTTGATGTCCGAGGCAATCTAATTGCACAGCATCCTTTTTTCATTTGCGTCTTGCTTTGTTTTTTAAACATACCTCAATCAAAATGTATTATAGTGCATCAAGTTATTAAACAGGCATTTCAGATCTTTCTATATAAAATACACTTTCTCTTTGCACAAAGATAAATATTATTCTATTAAATTAATATAGATTGCCAGGCGCGGTGGCTCACGCCTGTAATCCCTGCACTTTGGGAGGCCAAGGCGGGCGGATCCCGAGGTCAGGAAATCGAGACCATCCTGGCTAATACGGTGAAACTCCGTCTCTACTAAAAATACAAAAAATTAGCCCGGCGTGGTGTCGGGCACCTGTAGTCCCAACTACTAGGGAGGCTGAGGCAGTAGAATAGCATGAACCCAGGAGGCGGAGCTTGCAGTGAGCCGAGATGGCGCCACTGCACTCCAGCCTGGGCGACAGAGCAAGGCTCTGTCTCAAAAAAAAAAAAAAAATTAATATAGATTTTTTTTCCATCACTAGATATATCTACATGTTTTTGAGAATAAGTAAGACCTTGCTACAGAGTAATACATCACCAGTAAAACAGAAAACACCAGCTGGTGTATTATCCAGTGAAAATCCATTTTTTCCCAGATTATACTCTTTGCTAGCAGTAAATGTGAAATAGATAGAAAGAATGTAGTTAAGTTATCTGATAGGTGGCTTGGATTCACAAAATCTGAAGAAAATTATTTTGGTTAGGAAATTTTTAAAAACCTCAATATCAGTGCATGAAACAATATGCAGTGACTAAAAGTCACTAATTTTTGTTCTGCATTGAATATGGGAATTTCAAACACAGACTGTGAACTAGTCAAGGTTGGAGAATACAATTTATTCATCTTTATACCACAAATATTCTAATCCAGAGGTAAACCTGGATAAACTAGATGATCAACAAATAAAAGGAAAAGTGCTATAGGATGTCAGAGGATAGAACCAAGAATAGCTCCAGGAAAGAGAGGCTCTTCATATGTGCTTTGGAAGATGCGTAGAATTTTTAGAGTGGAAAATGGGAAGAAAAGGGCATTCCACATGGAGATAATGATGCAAACAATAAAAAATGCAGAACTTTTTCCAGGAACAGAAAATAGAACAGTTTGGCAAGTATTTATGGTAGGTGAAGAATAATAGTGAAACATTCAAAGCTGAAAACATACATGGGACTGTCACTGAAGTGCTAAAGATTTTGGATTCTATTCCAAGGCCTTTACATATTTTGCTCAAATATTCCTCAAAGAATTTTGAAAAAAGCTGTATACTTCCTTGCACAATTTTTCTTTGCCATGTTATATTTTATATTATAAATAGTTTAAATAGTTGCAAGAATATAATTTCCAGCAATATTATAAATGCTGACTTAAAAAAAAGCTTGCTACAGCGTTCTTTTAATGTATCCATTGGAATTCAAAATCATTTATTTGAAAAATGTACGTTCCTGCTCTCTTAGAAATTCTACAGTTTGTTTTTCTTTCTTGAACTTCTGTTTTCATTCCCTTTCCTCCACAGTTTTATCCTAAAATTCCTCTTTTGTCAATCACGCTTTTTTACTTCTACGAAAAAAAATGTTTGAGATGTAAAGGAAATTTATTTCCTGTTACCAAAGTGTTCTAGGTAAAGTTATCATTACAATGATTATCAGAACACAATTGGTTAAAACATAAGTATTTGACAAATTTTGATAAATCATTATTAAATATAAAAGTAAAAATATTATTCAAAATGTATTCCTTAATAAAACAGATGTGTCTTTTTATTCATTTTGTAAATGTTTGAAAATGTCTTTATTGGCACTTGATTTATAACCTGACTAGTTATATAGCCTCATTTAAACATCACTTTCCCTCATTATTTTAAAGGCACTGCACCATTGTCTGCCTTTTTTTGATATTAAGCCTTTTTTAAAAACTTATTTCATGTATAAGTGGATGAATATTATTTATTACAAAAAGTAGATTCAGCATCAATTCTCTACCTTAGTTTTTGCTTTCATAGATGTTTATAAGCATCATATAAATAAGTATATGAGAGAGAAACAAGTTCTATTATAGAAATAACAAGTAATTCTTTGAACCTTTGAGTTACATGGCAGAAATTACAACGATCTATCATAAAAAATTATTTGGGACTATCATCTAACAACTCAATTAGATTCACCTTAATTTTATTTACAGCAAGGAATGAGATACTATCTTATCAACAAGAGAATGTTATTAGAGTCCAATTATCACCAGCATTTCAAGCTGCACCTTTTTTTTCTTTTCTTTTTTATTATAATTATTATTACACTTTAAGTTCTAGGGTACATGTGCATAATGTGCAGGTTTGTTACATATGTATACTTGTGCCATGTTGGTGTGCTGCACCCATCAACTCGTCAGCACCCATCAACTCGTCATTTACATCAGGTATAACTCCCAATGCAATCCTTCCCCCCTCCCCCCTCCCCATGACAGGCCCCGGTGTGTGATGTTCCCCTTCCCAAGTCCAAGTGATCTCACTGTTCAGTTCCCACCTATGAGTGAGAACATGTGGTGTTTGGTTTTCTGTTCTTGCGATAGTTTGCTGAGAATGATGGTTTCCAGCTGCATCCATGTCCCTACAAAGGATACAAACTCATCCTTTTTTATGGCTGCATAGTATTCCATGGTGCATATGTGCCACATTTTCTTAATCCAGTCTGTCACAGATGGACATTTGGGTTGATTCCAAGTCTTTGCTATTGTGAATAGTGCCGCAATAAACATACGTGTGCATGTGTCTTTATAGAAGCATGATTTATAATCCTTTGGATATACACCCAGTAATGGGATGGCTGGGTCATATGGTACATCTAGTTCTAGATCCTTGAGGAATCGCCATACTGTTTTCCATAATGGTTGAACTAGTTTACAATCCCACCAACAGTGTAAAAGTGTTCCTATTTCTCCACATCCTCTCCAGCACCTGTTGCTGCCTGACTTTTTAATGATTGCCATTCTAACTGGTGTGAGATGGTATCTCATTGTGGTTTTGATTTGCATTTCTCTGATGGCCAGTGATGATGAGCATTTTTTCATGTGTCTGTTGGCTGTATGAATGTCTTCTTTTGAGAAATGTCTGTTCATATCCTTTGCCCACTTTTTGATGGGGTTGTTTGTTTTTTCTTGTAAATTTGTTGGAGTTCTTTCTAGGTTCTGGATATTAGCCCTTTGTCAGATGAGTAGGTTGCAAAAATTTTCTCCCATTCTGTAGGTTGCCTGTTCACTCTGATGGCAGTTTCTTTTGCTGTGCAGAAGCTCTTTAGTTTAATTAGATCCCATTTGTCAATTTTGGCTTTTGCTGCCATTGCTTTTGGTGTTTTAGACATGAAGTCCTTGCCCATGCCTATGTCCTGAATGGTACTACCTAGGTTTTCTTCTAGGGTTTTTATGGTATTAGGTCTAACATTTAAGTCTCTAATCCATCTTGAATTAATTTTCGTATAAGGAGTAAGGAAAGGATCCAGTTTCAGCTTTCTACTTATGGCTAGCCAATTTTCCCAGCACCATTTATTAAATAGGAAGTCCTTTCCCCATTTCTTGTTTCTCTCAGGTTTGTCAAAGATCAGATGGCTGTAGATGTGTGGTATTATTTCTGAGGACTCTGTTCTGTTCCATTGGTCTATATCTCTGTTTTGGTACCAGTACCATCCTGTTTTGGTAACTGTAGCCTTGTAGTATAGTTTGAAGTCAGGTAGCGTGATGCCTCCAGCTTTGCTCTTTTGACTTAGGATTGTCTTGGCAATGCGGGCTCTTTTTTGGTTCCATATGAACTTTAAAGCAGTTTTTTCCAATTCTGTGAAGAAACACATTGGTAGCTTAATGGGGATGGCATTGAATCTATAAATGACCTTGGGCAGTATGGCCATTTTCACGATATTGATTCTTCCTATCCATGAGCATGGTGTGTTCTTCCATTTGTTTGTGTCCTCTTTTATTTCACTGAGCAGTGGTTTGTAGTTCTCCTTGAAGAGGTCCTTTACATCCCTTGTAAGTTGGATTCCTAGGTATTTTATTCTCTTTGAAGCAATTGTGAATGGAAGTTCATTCATGATTTGGCTCTCTGTTTGTCTGTTACTGGTGTATAAGAATGCTTGCGATTTTTGCACATTAATTTTGTATCCTGAGACTTTGCTAAAGTTGCTTATCAGCTTAAGGAGATTTTGGGCTGAGACGATGGGGTTTTCTAAATATACAATCATGTCATCTGCAAACAGGGACAATTTGACTTCTTCTTTTCCTAACTGAATACCCTTGATTTCTTTCTCTTGCCTGATTGCCCTAGCCAGAACTTCCAACACTATGTTGAATAGGAGTGGTGAGAGAGGCCATCCCTGTCTTGTACCAGTTTTCAAAGGGAATGCTTCCAGTTTTTGCCCATTCAGTATGATATTGGCTGTGGGTTTGTCATAAATAGCTCTTATCATTTTGAGGTACGTTCCATCAATACCGAATTTATTGAGCGTTTTTAGCATGAAGGGCTGTTGAATTTTGTCAAAGGTCTTTTCTGCGTCTACTGAGATAATCATGTGGTTCTTGTCTTTGGTTCTGTTTATATGCTGGATTACGTTTATTGATTTGCGAATGTTGAACCAGCCTTGCATCCCAGGGATGAAGCCCACTTGATCATGGTGGATAAGCTTTTTGATGTGCTGCTGAATCCGGTTTGCCAGTATTTTATTGAGGATTTTTGCATCGATGTTCATCAGGGATATTGGTCTAAAATTCTCTTTTTTTGTTGTGTCTCTGCCAGGCTTTGGTATCAGGATGATGTTGGCCTCATAAAATGAGTTAGGGAGGATTCCCTCTTTTTCTATTGATTGGAATAGTTTCAGAAGGAATGGTACCAGCTCCTCCTTGTACCTCTGGTAGAATTCAGCTGTGAATCCATCTGGTCCTGGCCTTTTTTTGGTTGGTAGGCTATTAATTATTGCCTCAATTTCACAGCCTGCTATTGGTCTATTCAGGGATTCAACTTCTTCCTGGTTTAGTCTTGGGAGGGTGTAAGTGTCCAGGAAATTATCCATTTCTTCTAGATTTTCTAGTTTATTTGTGTAGAGGTGTTTATAGTATTCTCTGATGGTAGTTTGTATTTCTGTGGGGTCGGTGGTGATATCCCCTTTATCATTTTTTATTGCATCTATTTGATTCTTCTCTCTTCTTTATTAGTCTTGCTAGCGGTCTGTCAATTTTGTTGATCTTTTCAGAAAACCAACTCCTGGATTCATTGATTTTTTGGAGGGTTTTTTGTGTCTCTATCTCCTTCAGTTCTGCTCTGATCTTAGTTATTTCTTGCCTTCTGCTAGCTTTTGAATGTGTTTGCTCTTGCTTCTCTAGTTCTTTTAATTGTGATGTTAGAGTGTCCATTTTAGATCTTTCCTGCTTTCTCTTGTGGGCATTGAGTGCTATAAATTTCCCTCTACACACTGCTTTAAATGTGTCCCAGAAATTCTGGTATGTTGTATCTTTGTTCTCATTGGTTTCAAAGAACATCTTTATTTCTGCCTTCATTTCGTTATGTACCCAGTAGTCATTGAGGAGCAGGTTTTTCAGTTTCCATGTAGTTGAGTGGTTTTGATTGAGTTTCTCAGTCCTGAGTTCTAGTTTGATTGCACTGTGGTCTGAGAGACAGTTTGTTATAATTTCTGTTCTTGTACATTTGCTGAGGAGTGCTTTACTTCCAATTATGTGGTCAATTTTGGAATAAGTGCGATGTGGTGCTGAGAAGAATGTATATTCTGTTGATTTGGGGTGGAGAGTTCTATAGATGTCTATTAGGTCTGCTTGCTGCAGAGATGAGTTCAATTCCTGGATATTCTTGTTAACTTTCTGTCTCGTTGATCTGTCTAATGTTGACAGTGGGGTGTTGAAGTCTCCCATTATTATTGTATGGGAGTCTAAGTCTCTTTGTAAATCTCTAAGGACTTGCTTTATGAATCTGGGTGCTCCTGTATTGGGTGCATATATATTGAAGATAGTTAGCTCTTCCTGTTGAATTGATCCCTTTACCATTATGTAATGGCCTTCTTTGTCTCTTTTGATCTTTGATGGTTTAAAGTCTGTTTTATCAGAGACTAGGATTGCAACCCCTGCTTTTTTTTGTTCTCCATTTGCTTGGTAGATCTTCCTCCATCCCTTTATTTTGAGCCTATGTATGTCTCTGCATGTGAGATGGGTCTCCTGAATACAGCAGACTAATGGGTCTTGACTCTTGATCCAGTTTGCCAGTCTGTGTCTTTTCATTGGAGCATTTAGTCCATTTACATTTAAGGTTAATATTGTTATGTGTGAACTTGATCTTGCCATTATGATAACTGGTTATTTTGCTCGTTGATGCAGTTTCTTCCTAGTCTCGATGGTCTTTACATTTTGGCATGTTTTTGCAATGGCTGGTACCGGTTGTTCCTTTCCATGTTTAGGGCTTCCTTCAGGGTCTCTTGTAAGGCAGGCCTGGTGGTGACAAAAATCTCTAAGCATTTGCTTATCTGCAAAGGATTTTATTTCTCCTTCACTTATGAAACTTAGTTTGGCTGGATTTAAAGTTTGGCTGGGTTAAAATTCTGGGTTTAAAATTCTTTTCTTTAAGAATGTTCAATATTGGCCCCCACTCTCATCTGGCTTGTAGAGTTTCTGCTGAGAGATCTGCTGTTAGTCTGATGGGCTTCCCTTTGTGGGTAACCCAACCTTTCCCTCTGGCTGCCCTTAAGATTTTTTCCTTCATTTCAACTTTGGTGAATCTGGCAATTATGTGTCTTGGAGTTGCTCTTCTCGAGGAGTATCTTTGTGGCGTTCTCTGTATTTCCTGAATTTGAATGTTGGCCTGCCCTACTAGGTTGGGGAAGTTCTCCTGGATGACATCCTGAAGAGTGTTTTCCAACTTGGTTCCATTTTCCCCCTCACTTTCAGGCACCCCAGTCAGACGTAGATTTGGTCTTTTTACATAATCCTATACTTCTTGCAGGCTTTGTTCATTTCTTTTTCTTCTTTTTTCTTTTGGTTTCTCTTCTTGCTTCATTTCATTCATTTGATCCTCAATCGCTGATACTCTTTCTTCCAGTTCATCGAGTCGGTTACAGAAGCTTGTGCATTTGTCACGTATTTCTCGTGTCATGGTTTTCATCTCTGTCATTTCATTTATGACCTCTGCATTAATTATTCTAGCTATCAATTCTTCCACTCTTTTTTCAAGATTTTTAGTTTCTTTGCGCTGGGTATGTAATTCCTCCTTTAGCTCAGAGAAGTTTGATGGACTGAAGCCTTCTTCTCTCATCTCGTCAAAGTCATTCTCCGTCCAGCTTTGATCCGTTGCTGGTGATGAGCTGTGCTCCTTTGCAGGGGGAGATGCGCTCTTATTTTTTGAATTTCCAGCTTTTCTGCCCTGCTTTTTCCCCATCTTTGTGGTTTTATCTGCCTCTGGTCTTTGATGATGGTGACGTACTGATGGGGTTTTGGTGTAGGTGTCCTTCCTGTTTGATAGTTTTCCTTCTAACCATCAGGACCCTCAGCTGTAGGTCTGTTGGAGATTGCTTGAGGTCCACTCCAGACCCTGTTTGCCTGGGTATCAGCAGCAGAGGTTGCAGAAGATAGAATATTGCTGAACAGCAAGTGTACCTGTCTGATTCTAACTTTGGGAGCCTCCTCTCAGGGGTGTACTCCACCCTGTGAGGTGTGGGGTGTCAGTCTGCCCCTAGTGGGGGATGTCTCCCAGTTAGGCTACTCAGGGGTCAAGGACCAACTTGAGCAGGCAGTCTGTCCCTTCTCAGATCTCAGCCTCCGTGTTGGGAGATCCACTGCTCTCTTCAAAGCTGTCAGACAGAGTCTTTTGCGTCTGCAGAGGTTTCTGCTGCTTTGTTGTTGTTGTTGTTGTTTAGCTGTGCCCTGTCCCCAGAGGTGGAGTCTACAGAGACAGGCAGGCTTCCTTGAGCTGCTGTGAGCTCCACCCAGTTCGAGCTTCCCAGTGGCTTTGTTTACCTACTTAAGCCTCAGCAATGGCGGGTGCCCCTCCCCCAGCCTCGCTGCTGCCTTGCAGTTAGATCGCAGACTGCTGTGCTAGCAATGAGGGAGGCTCCGTGGGCGTGGGACCCTCCCAGCCAGGTGTGGGATATAATCTCCTGGTGTGCCCGTTTGCTTAAAGTGCAGTATTGGGGTGGGAGTTACCCGATTTTCCAGGTGTTGTGTGTCTCAGTTCCCCTGGCTAGGAAAAGGGATTCCCTTCCCCCTTGTGCTTCTGAGGTGAGGCGATGTCTTGCCCTGCTTCAGCTCTCGCTGGTCGGGCTGCAGCAGCTGACCAGCACCGATTGTCTGGCACTCCCTAGTGAGATGAACCCAGTACCTCCTAGTGAGATGAACCCAGTACCTCAGTTGAAAATGCAGAAATCACTGGTCTTCTGTGTCACTCACGCTGGGAGTTGGAGACTGGAGCTGTTCCTATTCGGCCATCTTGCTCTGCCCCCCCAAGTTGCACCTTTTTTAACACCAGAAATTCTGCAACCTGGGCTGATGCACAAGATTCAGAATAAGTAGGCTAGGCATTTCTTTTGTCAGGTCGGAGATGGGCAATTGTATAAGAAATCACTGGAAAGGAAAACTCACAAATTGTATCCCATCTTCACAGCAGGCAGGTCAATTTGAAAAAATTGACAATTTGGATACTAATAATCATAAAATTATCTATGCCTAAGAATCTCTTGAGAAGTTGTTGTGAGCCTCCTGCAACACATGTACCCCAGTCAGGATACTGCTGCAATAGGGGACAACTGACAGGTTTTGAGCAGGGAAGTAACACAATAATAACTGTGCTTTGGAAATTTTAAGCTAGAAGCAATGTACATACTGGATTGAAAGGGGAAACTGTTCAAAGCAGGGAGATAAATGGAGACCTTATTCCAGTAGGTCAGGAAGTATTAATATTAAGGAGAGTGTGAACTAAAATACTAACTTTGAAATAGAAAGGAGCAGAAGACATTACAGAATAAGAATCCAAATGATTTAGTAACCATCAATTCTAGTGCTACCCTTTGGGATTGTAAACCATTGAATATGCTTGCGACCCCTCTCTGCCCTTTAAATATTTGAAAATTACTTTATATTTCTCTTAAACATTTTCTTGTCTATGGGCTAAATATGCCCAGTTCCTTTCACTGTACTTCATATGACACAGATATTAACTCATCTTCTTGGTCTCTTTCTTGCCCATGTATGGCTTATCCAAATGTGACTCCCCCAGAAGAATACAACCCTATACATGTCATACCTGCCAGTGGAGAATACAGCAGGAAACTCTCCTTCCCACTTCTGGATGCCATAACTCAATGCAGTTGAGACAGTGGGAGCAAAAGGTCAAATAATATGAACATCCTGTTAGTGAAAATAATCCAAGAAAATGGCATGACTTCACTGCACTGTTGTCTTCCATTTACATATACCTTTTACATGCTAAAGTTTCCATCTTACAAAAAAGCACAAATGTTAAGTACCCTGAAGACATTCACCATTTGAATTGCCAGTTTCCATTTCTCAACAATCTTACCCAGAAATCAAAATCTTAAATTATGACATAAGAAACACTATTGCTTTAAGAAAGCTCAATTTTCTTATCTAAGTAATCTGAAGCAAAAACCATTCAATACTTACACGATCCATTCATTTACTTAAACTCTGAAATGCTAATGAACATCATATGAGATAATCTCATACGAGATAAGATAGTGTTCCCCTCTCTCTGGGAAAAGTTCAAGCAAAGAAGACAAAAGGAAAGATTATCCCCAAAATAGAAAACACAACAATGTTTTAGATCCAGACAAGTGTTTATACCTTGATATGCTATTTGCAATATTTCAAAGAAAAAATATGTTTGACAAAAAAGAAAACAAAACTTTCATTTTTTTCTGTCCTTTTCTATTATTAGCAAACCACTGAAGCAGAAGTATATTTTCTAAATTCCTAGAAGGGAGGAATCATTATTTAGAGCAGAAGCAGTGAAGTGTTAAAGGCTCTTGCAGAGATCTTAAATGCAATGAACCCCAAACCATGGGTTTAGTTTCTCTCATTGCAAAATGAATTGCTCAAAATCTTAGAAGTCCAGGGATGACTGGCAGAAGCACTGGAAGGTTCCAGTATAAAGTCTGGAAGAATGAGATCACAGTTTCTAACTTTTTAAATGTTTCATTTCTCAAAAGAACCAAATTTTCATATGGTTTAAACTGGCCTTTCTTTATGATCTCAAATAGGTCCCTTAATTGTCCACAACTAAATGTTCTCCATTCAAACTTTCTAGATATCCAAAAGACACTGAAAACAGATTTTATACACAGTTTTTAGTTCCTTGGAGGCAGACAAAACTTGTAATCAGGATATTGCTATTGACCTTACTCCTATGTATTTTAAACAATTCCTGTAAAGGAATTTGTGAAGAATAAAGTCCTACATAGTTTAAAAAAAAAAAAAAAACGTTTTTAGAGGAATTAGGCCCAATTCTTATTGCCAGGCAAGTTTAATGGCTAATAAAATTTCAGAGCTAAAGTTTCATCTGCTGACTAGGTGACTTCCTCTTAATAATTGTTGATAAAGAATGTACACTTTAGAGGGTAAAGTGGAAGAGGAAAAATATGGCTACCATGACATTAATGTCTACAGCCAAATAAACATTATAAATATTTAGTGGTGTTACAAAAGACTGAGAACATTTTAGCAAGTATTTCCATGAGCAAGCCTACTGGGATGCTAGAAATATTCTTTATCTTGATCTGAAAGGTGGTTGCATGGACGTATACACGTATACAGGTTAGCCACTTACATTTCAGGCACTTCACTCTACGTAAGTTATATCTCAGTAAGGAAGGAGAATATATCTGCAAGGTAATGTTGTCTCAGTGACTCTAAAACTCACTTTTTGTTTGTTTTGCTGTGTTTGGAGTTAAGCCCTTCAGAGCACACAGGTCCTCCATGGGTTTTATGCGCCAATGACATTTACACTAAAACTCTAAAACATTCTTGAATGTCCCTTCAAGAGTGTTTTAGACATCCCTTCCAGTCTCGTCAAAGTTCGGAAAACAGAAGCCAACACTTGACTTACGAATGGACAGAATAGTCACCTTTGTTGTGACTCATGTTATAACAAATGATTACTGTGCTCAAAAGTCCTTTCAACCAACCTGACAGAACCCTAGAAATTTCCACTCTTAGTCAAACCTTTGGGTAAATAGCCTGAAGTATTTTGTTAAAATACAATTCTTTCTTCAGTTTTCCAAAGTCACCTAAAAGAGATTTAAAGGAAGAGAACATTGGGCAAGTGTTTATTGGCGTGTTATAAAACACACTTCATGAAGGGTATTGTCCAAATGCCATATCAGAATGTTGTTTAAACGTTCACAGAAAAGAGTCATGTGGTAGGGTGGGAGGGAGGAGAGAGAAGCAAAACTCAATTTTTTCCTGCCAATACATGAGAGACGGTTCAAATACTAGCAATGCCACCAGCTCATCCCCTCATCACCAGGGATATCTGCTAGAATTCTGAGTGTAGAAGGCATGGAGAAGGGCAGGAGGCAGGGGGGAAAAATTGTTTCTAAAAATTTTTCAGGCCTACTGAAGAAGACACCACACTGAAATAATAAGCCAGGAAACCCAGCTTCAGTCCCAACTCTGTCACTACTTGGCTGTGCAGCTATCACTTAATTTCTCCCCTCTGCCATTTTTTCATCTATAAAAGGAAGAGGTGGAATAAAATGATATATAAGCTCAAGGATTCCAAGTGCTCCCGGTCTTACTGAATTATACTATCTCCTACTGTGTCCTGTTGGGTTATATAATTTTTCAGTAAGAAGAGAAATGTTTCCACTTGGAATAGGAGGTTCTCGTTGTTTATTTTCATGTCTACCGTAGCAACATTCAAACACACTGGGATCACAGAAATGTCTGGCTCTCTCCCCACCGTGCTCTTGCTGGCATGTTTTTCAAAGAAGCAGACTTAAAACAATGAAGTACAAAATCAGGGGAACTTTCTACATCTCCCCCAAGATTCGGAATTGGCCTACGTTAATATTTTTGCCAGTGGTACAATTTTTCTTCAAGTTTTTTGTATTGGAATTCAAAGGTGAATATTCCCAGGTGATATTCATTGAATTTTACCAAAAGTATGTACTCTGTGCACTTACAATTATGAGCATTATACATTTCAAAGGGTAAATCTGTGAACAGCGTTAAAACTGCACAGCTAGCAAAAAACCGAGGATTTTCAGTATGAGTTCTATTCTGTACATTTCAAAGCAAGTCCTCCAAAAAGTGCTATTCTTAACGGGTTAGAATGCAGCTTGCAATGTGAGAGAGACCTCAAGGAATTTGAGATATATTCTGTCAATGACGATAACATCCAATGACAGAGGATGTAAAGTGTTGCGGACCTGTGGATGTGGAAGTCCTGTCACATTATCTCGGACCATACACTATCAAAATTACTCAGACACACAACAAATGCATGGAAAAATAAAAAGTCGGCATTGCTCCTGTTCAGAAAACAAATTTCAGAGATAGGATCAGGACCTTAGGTACTGTGGCATCCACCAAATGATGGACAAAGCATGGTTCTATTTTATTTGGTAAGCACTGCCCAGGTGGGCTGGTGTCCATCCACTTCTGCCCTTACAAACACCTGCCCTACCCCTGGACTGGAGTTGAGAGAGGTGGGCAAGAAGGGGCTTAAGAGAGTTGGTTTAAAATAAAAATGTTGGCTAAAGATGTGGGATCCAGAAGTAACAGGAAAAAACCCTCAGTTATCTTTATTCTGACACTAGTACCATAAATATGCTCCATGAAATTCTACTAATGCTACCAGAAAAACAAAAGAGGCAAAGGCATGTTTAAGTTGGTAGTAGGGTCTGTTTAATATTTTGTTTACCAATTTCATTTGTGTTTTCACAATGAAAATGCAAAACTAAATTTTACTACCCAGCATGTTTGCTAAAAATAAAAGCATAGTTTAATAATAAGCTTACTTTCAACTGCATACCGTTCTCATTTCTGTAAATCCAATCCTAAGCAACCCTGATTTTAAATTAAAAGGGAAGTTCACTCTCCTTTTTGTGTAATTTCTAAAAATAGTTTGCTTAGCTAAATATGTAGGTCCTGGAGAATTGGCTAGATTTATGAAACATTCTTTAATAAACCAAACAATGACTATATAAAAAGCAGATGCAATACCTTTGTAATTCAATTTTATAGTTTAAAAATATTCTACATGGAAGTGCCAAATTCTGCCCTCCAGAGACACAGGGCTCCCACTGACGTCAATGAGAGCCAGGCACCCACAAAGGAGGGCAAAACTATGCCCTGAGCACTTAAATTTAGTAATCCATTAGGCACGGTGAGAAAGAAAAAGATCAGTTCAAATACCTCTCATCAGCATTTAAATTTGCCAGTGTTAAATGCCGTTGGAAGCATGTTTAAACCTACAGAGCTTATAGATGTAGGAAGAAACACAGGAGCGGAAGGATTTTTTCACATAATAATTTCATTGGAATTTTATGTACACTTCTATTCCCAAGGATAACTATGCCTTTATTCCTTCTCAGACATTTTTTAAACCATTTCAGATGACTGAAGAGTCTGATTTCCTGAAATAAAAGGTAGAACTTGTGGTTGTATATTCAAGGAAAAGCGTCTTTCCTTAAATGAGTAAAAAGAGGATTTACACATAACTAATGACTGCTTCTGATGTAAGCCAGCACTCCTGTATTCGCTTGAATTAGAGAGACAAAGGAAAGACAATGGGAAGAGAGAAATGTTACAAGTTGCAAAATCTGAGTGATATTTCCAGGGAAGCCACTTACTTCCTGTAGAACTTTAGTGCCCCAGCTTACAGCGAGGTATTATCTTAACTGTACATTGTTGAAATAAATTGAGGATGCAGTACCACACTTTAAATGTAAAAACACTTTCAAGAATCAAATGTATCCTAGAAAAATGAAGTAGTAGTAGCAAAAACATCATCTGGATGTCGTCGTGAAATTCAAATACTCTATCATTAATGATGTTATCTTGCCAGACTCTGTCATTAATGGAATTTTCCACAAGAGAGTTAACTCCCTGACTGCCCTGTAAATCTTAAAAATCTTAGAGTTGTACCAGCTGAGTTTAATTTTAAAGCATGAAAAGAGTTAGACAGTCTTTTCCTCAACTACACCTTCCCTCTTTCTAGTCTCTTCCCTTTTTACTTCTTGCTGCCAGAATAATCTTACTAAAAAAAAGTCCTTCTCAGTTAAAATACTTTTACTGCCTCTCCAATTAACCCCAGAGCAAGTCTGAATGCCCTAAGAACCAAGGTTCTCTTTAATTTGGACCCCAATCTCCAGTAGCCAATCTACACTATTCATAGTCCTCCTATAAAGGCGTCCGTACTCACCCTTCCTGTGCCTTTGCCACTTTGCTCTGTCTGCACACATCTACATCTCCAGAGGTCACCATTTAGATTTATTTCAAAGTCAGATTCACAAATCACCTTCTCCACAATGTCTCCCACAATCTCTTACTCCCAGCTAGAAGTGCATTATTCCTCAACTGAACTACCCCCAGCAGTTAGTCTGTACTTCCTTTACTGCACGAATGACTTTCCTTTCAGTTTTAATTACTAATGTGTGATTTATTTTTCTTACTAGCCTATATACCCCTTATAGACAAGTTGCATATTTAATCCATACTTTTTTAATCATAAAATACCTAGAATAATAATTTACTAGCATTACAAGAGTCAAAGATATTTGCCAGCAAAGAAAAGGATTCGTATACAATGTTATAATGATTGTTGGGAAAACAATCATTATAACCCAAGTCAAAATAGAGTAAAATGCTGGCTCCACCTCAAGAGTGATCAGAGAGCCAAGGAGGACTATAAAATGTTCTGGCGCAAGTGGCTTCTAGTCTGGCAACAGCTTGCAGTGAGAATTTCCTCCCTGGGATCATGACTTTAAATGTGAAAACATCATTTGTTATATTATTACTGGTGAAAGATAAAAGAGAGAGGTAGCTGAGGAGACATTTGCACCATCACCATCTAATCCTCACAACTCATCTGAATGCTGCTCTCACTGACTTGGGAAGCACGGTAGTTTTATAGAAGACAGACTCACAATAATGCATACCAGGAAAGCTCTTCTTCTTTTCCCTGACACAAGCACGTCCATGATATAGTGTCCCATCTCTTGTCTCTGTCCCCTAGGGGATCGAGAATCAGAGACCTTGGGCACAAAACCAGGTTGAAAAGACAAGAAATATGATGCCTTGGCCAGATGGCTACTAATTAGTCTAAAGGAAACATTTTTCAGAGGAAGTAATCAATTGAGATGCCACTGGAGATTCCTTAACCATTTCCAGCCCAGTGGAACCCAATCAGCTGATTCACCTGTCACACTTATGGAGCATGCAAATACTGAGATCACCTTTTCGGGTTTCTGGTTTAGTGAAAGAGTCCTAGAGATTGAGCATTTGTACTTTTAAAAAGCACCCAGGACACTATGTTGCATCAACTGGAGATAAAGATTCAAGCTGAGTTTAAAAGCTATTTTCTGTTTCAAATTCCAGTACCCCCATGCAGTAAAACTAGATCATTGCGTCAACAACATAAAGTGTCCAATCATGGTTACTAGGTTCACCAAAGTAAGGCAATCAGAATAAACAGTGGATATATACAAGATAAAAATATTTTATTAAGTGTATTATTGATTAATCAATGATACTCTCGGGCAGAATTTGCAAGGAGGGGGCATGTATATAAAAGTTAAGGAAAGTTTGCTAACTTAAAAGCAAAACTACTTTCATTTACTTTTTTTTTTTTTTTTTTTTTTTTTTTTTTTTTGAGACAGAGTCTCTCTCTGTTGCCCAGGCTGGAGTGCAGTGGCACGATTTCGGCTCACTGCAACCTCCGCCTCCCGGGTTCAAACGATTCTCCAGCCTCAGTCTCCCGAGTAGCTGAGACTACAGGCTCATGCCCCCATGCCCGGCTAATTTTTTGTATTTTTAGTAGAGACGGGGTTTCACCGTGTTAGCTAGTATGTTCTCGATCTCCTAACCTCATGATCCGCCCGCCTCAGCCTCCCAAAGTGCTGGGATTACAGGCATGAGCCACCGCACCCGGCCTTTTTAACATTTTGTAAAAGAATCACCTCTCTGGCCATAATACAATAGAATTTCATTAATATAATCAATACTTTTGCTTTGAAACAACACTGTTTCAAGTAGGTAAAGTATGACATACATATTTATCAGATCACTTCGGATATTTGATGCAGCACACAGCTGCCTAAATCATTTCTCTCTGCTCCATTTTCCACATTTGCATAAGTAAAAAGGCATATCTAAGGCTTATTTTTTCCTGCAAATCCTACTGTTTTCTCTCTCCTCCTCTTCTCCAATTATTTCTTTCTTTTCCTTCACTATTAGAAGCAACAACTGCGTCTCATCATTTACATGTTGTTGCTAGAAGTCACTCTGAATTATACATTTGAATCTAATCTATCTAAAATCCCTGAGCCTCAAAAAATGTGGCTGCAAATTTTGCAAAAAATGTGGCTGCAAAATTTGAGCATTCTCTCAAAGGGTATTTAGTTCTTCCTGCTACATGTTTTCTGCCTGTTGTATTACTTAAAAATGAAGCAATGGAAGATAAGACGGTAAGAGTTATTCATAATGAAGAAACTTGCAAGAGGCTATACTTCAGGTTTGTTCTTTATCATGATGCTATTTGGAACAATGTTCTCTTTTCTTCTTTCAATCAGATCAAAATTTTGTCACAGCTCTGGTTAAAGTTTCCATATGTAAAACCTTTCCCTTTTCCTAATCATCACCAATATTGCTGTATTTCATAACTCAACATGTTTTAAAGTTTACCTGAAAACTTTTTTTTTCTCCATTTAGCTATATTAGATAGGTACCAGAGTGGTTCTACAGTAAAAATAAGAAAAAAGCAATAGTTATAAAAACAGAGAGAAAAGTTAGCCTTGTTTAACAAATTTCTTCTCACTCAGTCTAAGTAAAGGCTATTGTAATATTATCGGATAGAGGGTGTATAAGCCAAAGAAAAATAAGAACAAAAGGAAAAACAAAGAAAGTATCACCCAGGAGACACCAATTCAAACAGGCGGGTCATGATTCTGAACCATTCCAATATCAAGTTGAGCCTTTCAGCAATTTCTAGCCCATGTAATAGCATTTTAAATATGCTGCCCATGGCTTAGTACAAAGTCAAACACTACTTGGAACTCAAGTCAACTCCAAAAGTTCTGATGCTACAAAAATCCTTCTTCAATTCTTTCTCTGATTACTATCTCTTCCTGACTTGAGGTCCAAAATGACAAAGGAGAAAAGGGTCACATAGGTGGGGAAAATAAGGAATACTCAGCTCATATGTGGAAAATGAGGCAAGAAAGGAAAATTATCTCCTTAAATAAGCTTGTGTACCAACTAAAAATGACGAGTGTGGGAGGCCTACAGACCAGATATATTTTACACACAAAAAAAGTTTACGTTCGTCTACTAGCTGAGCCTGACCTATACCTGGTTTTTACTTGCTCACATAGGCTTAAAGAATAAAAACACAAACATCAACTCCAAGAATGCTAATGATTGTGCATTTACCTTTCCCTCAATACTTCCTCCTCAAATGGTCTAGAAAACATATATGCACACACATGTAACTGTTCATGCCTAAGCGGGGTATCTTTTAGCTGCAAGAATTTAATAATATTTGGGTGACAAAGAAAAAGAAAAAGAGAAAGGAGGAATAATGTCAAATTATAAAATGTAATGGGTTTTTTGGTGGGGGTAGGTTGTTTTTGTTTGTTTTCTTAGAGACAAGGTCTTGCTCTGTCACCTAGGCTGAAAGTGCAGTGACACAATTATAGTTCACTGCAGCCTTCAACTCCTGGTCTCAAGTGATCCTCCCACCTCATCCTCCCAAGTAGCTGGGACTACAGGCATGTACCACCATGTCTTGATGTTTTAAAATTCGTTGTAAAGAAGGGGGTCTCACTATTATTGTCCATGCTGGTCTTGAACTCCTGAGCCAAAGTGATCCTTCTACTTCAGTCTTTCAAAACAATGCAATGTTAAAAATTGGTTATATTATTAATAATTATATAACATTTTTTATTTTATTAATAATATAATAAATACATTATGTTTCCATTAGACATAGGCACTATGGTTACACATATGTGTTTCAGTCTATGTCTATCTGTGTCTCTGTGTATACATTGTTTGTCCAAGTATGGGTTATCAGCCCTTTTTTTGATGAGTGCAATGTTGAACATTTCTGCTCAAATGGAGTCTTATTTAGAAGGCAAACGTTCTAAAATACAAATCTCCTTATGTGACTTCCCCACTCCTAATACCCAGAGGAAAGAATCCAAACATTCTTCTCTGACTACATCCCATCATTTCTTTTTCTATTTCACAGCAACCTATTAGAAATAGAGCTACAATTACTCCTACTTGAAACTTCTTATGCCAGTCTCAGGCATTCAACCCCTTCATCTGGCCAATTCTTGTTTATCCTTCAAGATAATGCTTTATCCTGGAAGCCTTTCCTGATTGCTTCTTCTCTCAACCCAGATTGGACTGCCCTTCTTTTGTGCATCCAGAATATAAGATGACTTGTTAACACTACCTCATTATTACCTGTTCAATTCTGTATCTTTCAACTAGATTTTAATCTCTGTGATGATGTCAACTATATGGTATCATCTCTATTCTTAAGGCCTAACAATGCCTAGCATGTAGTAGATGATCAACAAACATTTGTTAAATTACTAAATGAAATCTCAGCTGATCCACTTACAAACAACTTACATACCAAATAGATAAAACAACACAAAATATAGAAAATCACGGGGTCCCAAAACCACTTTACAATTAGATGTATATTAAACTTCAAGTTTAATGACAATATACATATAAAGCTATATATTTATAAATATATCTGACAATAAACCTTTCTAAACTTCAGAGTCCTTAGGAATATCTCTCAAATTTGTACCACCATTTAACTTAATTACAATTATTTGAAAAAGTATCCTTTTTTCCCCCAATATGAATGTATCTTAATGACAGGGCTATTTCTTCCTTATTTGTGTGTCTCTATGTCCTAGGTCTGTTCCTACTCTATCAGTAATCCTTAATAAGTGATGGTAAATTAATGTTGCTCACTTATTCTTGATTCTTAATCTCTTTAATATAACTTCTTATACACATGAGCCTAAATCTCAATTAAGTAGGAAGGCAGATTGCAGTAAAAGAATTTCTAGCCCCCTTATCTCAAAAAGTCCTCTGTGTATAAACACTCTAGTTTGAGAAAGCACCACCTTTTTTCTCCTTGGTTTTTAATGTATATGCTTCTGTGTGTATGTTTACCAAATCTCTCAAGGACTTCCAGTCTGTAGCTTACATTATCGTAATAACATCATGAAATATCAAACTGTACAAAGCAGCTATTTCTCTGATCACTGTTTAAGGCAGAGCTAGTATAACTTCTTTTCCTACAATATCTTGTATTGTGGTGAACACAGTGCAAATGCTCAATTTAGACTTTTGTGTGACAAAGAAAACAGTCAACTTTCAAATTAGTGTCTCAAGTCACATCTTTCTTTTTTTTTTTTTTTTTTTTTTTTTTTTATTATACTCTAAGTTCTAGGGTACATGTGCATAACGTGCAGGTTTGTTACATATGTATACTTATGCCATGCTGGTGTGCTGCACCCATCAACTCGTCAGCACCCATCAATTCATCATTTATATCATGTATAACTCCCCAATGCAATCCCTCCCTCCTCCCCCCTCCCCCCTCCCCATGATAGACCCCAGTGTGTGATGTTCCCCTTCCCGAGTCCAAGTGATCTCATTGTTCAGTTCCCACCTATGAGTGAGAACATGCGGTGTTTGGTTTTCTGTTCTTGTGATAGTTTGCTAAGAATGATGGTTTCCAGCTGCATCCATGTCCCTACAAAGGACGCAAACTCATCCTTTTTTATGGCTGCATAGTATTCCATGGTGTATATGTGCCACATTTTCTTAATCCAGTCTGTCACAGATGGACATTTGGGTTGATTCCAAGTCACATCTTTCTTTCTGCTAATTCAGGCTAACACAAGTTAAGTGCGATGTCGATTTTCTGCCTAAGTGGTGCCAACCAACTTTCTGAAAGCTTTGTTCTCATGATTCCCTTTGCCACATCAACAATGTTTTACGATGGATGACCACATTTTAACTTAGACATATATATCACACGTCCCCACCTTTTATGAATGAGAGACATAGTGACTTCCAAGTTTTCACCCTTCTCCAACTCCAGTGGTAGCACCATGTGCACCTGCTGTCTGGGAAGAGTCAGCTACAGGTGGCAGAGTGCTTCCATTCACTGTGTTTGGGGAAGGAGCTCAGGCAAGGGGTGCTGGAGGTGGAATCCCCTGCAAGCAATCTGCCACAATTAGAGCAACAGTGTTCATATTATCCTAAGAAAAATGCTTAAATGTGGCAGTTTTCCAAGATAGATTCCTTTTCAGAAACCAGAGTGATCTGAGTAGAGTCCTTTTCCAAATTTTAGAAACTCCTCAAAGTTCAGGTAGCTTTTGTCAGAGTCCTTATCCAGACTAAACGAAATCTCAGTTCCTATCCTAAAGTACCTCAAGGCTTTTTTTTTTTCTGGATCGCACTGAGTTTTCTGTTACAAAACTTAACACCACCTGACAGCTCTTGTTGTCACCCTCATCAAATATGGAAGGGCCACTATTGAAGCTCTTACAAGGAGTTCCAATCTAAAAAAAAAAAAGGCAAAAAATATATAAATAAAAGGTATAAAGATCAAAAAGAAAGTAAAACTGTCTTGATAAGGAGATAACATGATTGTTTACATAGAGAAAACTAAGGAATAAACACACACACACATACACGAACAAAGTCATAAACAGAGCTAGATTGCAGGGTATGAGGTCAATCAGCAAAACTAAATTGTGCTTCTATATTATAGCAGCAAACAAAAGGAAAATGTAATTTAAAAATAATTCTAGAATACAAACGAAAATATAACTTTTCAAAATTTGTGTGATCCAGCGAAAGCAGTGCTTAGAGGGAAATTTAAAGTATTCAATGCATATATTGGAAGAAAAGAAAGATCTAAAACCTTATAAGTGTCTACTTAGGTTTTAGAAAACTAGAAAAAGAAGAGCAAATTAACTCCAAAGTACACAAAAGAAAGAATAAAAATTAGTGCAGAATCAATGAAATCAAATATAGAAAATCAATAGAGAAAATCAACAAAACCAAACGATGAATCTTTTAATGATCAAGAAAATTGATAAGCTTATAGTCAAGCTAAGAAAAATGAACAGAAGACACAAATTATTAATATCAGAAATCAAAGTGAGGACATAACTACAGATCACATAAACATCAAAAGGATAACAAAGAAATACTGTCAAGAATTCTGTGCCCACAAATTTGATAACCTAGAGGAAATCGACCAATTTCTTGAAAGACACAGTCTGCCCAAACTCACACAAGAAGAAACAGATGATCTGAATAGCCTCGTATTTATTAAGGAAATTGAATCAATAGTTAATAACCTTCCAAAACAGAAAGCACCAGGCCTAGATGGATTCCTTGGTGAGTTCTACCAAACACTTAAGGAAGAAATTCTAACAATTCTCTACAATCTTTTTCAAAGGATAGAAGCAAAGGGAATACTTTCTAATTTATTCTATGAGACCAGAATTACCTCAGTACCAAAATCAGAAAAAGATACTACAAGAAAACTATAGACCAATACATAGATGCTAAATAAACATAGAGGTAGAAATCCTCAATGAAATGTTAGCAAATAGAATTTAACAATTTATGTAAAGTATTATATACCACAACCAAGTAGGAGTTATCCCAGATACGCAACGCTAGTCCAACATCTGAAAATAAATGTAATATAATACATCATATCAACAGGCTAATGAAGAAAAATCATATGATCACATCAATAGGTACAGAAAAAAAATATGACAAAACCAAACACCCATCCATGATTTAAAAAAAAAAAAAAAAAAAAAAAAAAAAAAAACTCTGCAAAGTAGGAATAGACAGGAACTTTCTCAACTGGATAAAGAGTACATACAAAAAACATACAGCTAACATCATACTTAATGATGAGGAACTAGAATCTTTCATACTAAGATCAGAAACAAGGCAAAAATTTCCCCTCTCACCATTCTCTTTTAACATCATACTGAAAGTTCTAGTAACGAATATAATGGCAATAAGTATAGTTTGCTGCCATTGCCTTGATTCATAGTAAGGCATCAACAATTTAACCCATTGTTGCTTCTACACAATTAGTACAAATATCAATTTAGTGAAAAAAATAAATTTTATTTTAGTATTCTTTTTTTTTTTTTTTTTTTTTTTTTTTTTTTTTTTTTTTGAGGCGGAGTCTCGCTCTGTCGCCCGGACGGGAGTGCAGTGGCCGGATCTCAGCTCACTGCAAGCTCCGCCTGCCGGGTTTACGCCATTCTCCTGCCTCAGCCTCCCGAGTAGCTGGGACAGGCGCCCGCCACCTCGCCCGGCTAGTTTTTGTATTTTTAGTAGAGACGGGGTTTCACCGTGTTAGCCAGGATGGTCTCGATCTCCTGACCTCGTGATCCGCCCGTCTCGGCCTCCCAAAGTGCTGGGATTACAGGCTTGAGCCACCGCGCCCGGCCCCTATTTTAGTATTCTTAAGAAAATAATTTGTCCTCAAACCCTCTGGAAGAATTTCAGAAACCCCCATGGATCTGTGGACCATACTTTGAAAACCACTATGATGGGCAAATAGAGCAATAAAACAGAATCAGATTTAAGAAATATATCCACACAAATACATTTAATTGATTTTCATGGCACCAAGGCAATCAATGGAGGAAAACAGTTTTTTCAACAAATAAAACTGGAATAATCACATATACACATTGGGAAAAGTGACCCTTGACTCTACCTCAAGCCATATGTAAATAACTAATTTGAATTAGACCATGAACCTAAATATAAAAGCTGAAACTACAAAACTTCTAGGAGAAGCCTGTAATCCCAGCACTTTGGGGTGCCAAGGCGGGTGGATTGGTCCAGGCCAGGAATTTGAGACCAGCCTGGTCAACATGGCAAAATCCCATCTCTATTAAGTACAAAACAAATAACCAGGCATAGTGGCACACGCCTCTAATCCCAACTACCTGGGCAGCTGAGGCATGAGAATTGCTTGTACCCAGGAGGCGGAGGTTGCAGTGAGCGGACAGCATGCCACTGTCCTCCAGCCTGAGAGAGACTGTCTCAAAAAAAAAATTTCTGAGAGAAAAGAGAATATCTTTATAACCTTGGGCTACATAAAGATTTTTTAAAAGAATTAATCATAAAAGAATTATCCAACTAAAAACTTCTGCACGGCAAAGAAAGCAATCAACAGAGAAGCAACCTACACAACGAGAGAAAATAGTTGCAAACTATAGATATGATAAGGGGTTAATATCCAAAATACTTGAAACTCAGAAAAACTCAATAGCAGGGAAACAAATAACCTGATTTCAAAATGGGTAAAAGAGCTGAACAGATTTTTCTCAAGAAAAAAAAAAGACACACAAATGGCCAAGATATGTATATTTAAAAATGCTCAACATCACCAGTCATGCAAATTAAAACCACAACGAAATATCACTCATATTTGTTAGAATGGCTATTAACAAAAAGACTAAAGATAACAAACATTGGAGAGTATGTGGCAAATCTTCTCAGTATTGCACACTATTGGCAGGAATGTAAATTAGTACATGCAGTATGGAAAACAGTATGTAGGTTCCTCAAAATGTTAAAAATAGAACTATCATATGATCCAGGAATTCCACTACTGGGTATATATCCAAAGGAAATGAAATTAATAGTAGGTCAAAAAGATAGCTGCCCTCTCCTATGTATTGCAGTGTTATTCACAATAGCCAAGATGTGGAAACAAGCTATGTTCATCGAGGGATCAATAGATTTAAAAAACATGGTATACACACACAAAGAAATTCTATTCCGTCATTAGAAAGAAGGAAGTCCTGTCATTTGTGACAACGTGGATGGACCTGGAAGACATTATTTTAAGTGAAATAAGCAGGCACAGAAAGAAAAATACCACATGATCTCAAATTTATGTGGAATCTAAAAAAGCTGATCTCATAGAAGTAGAGGAGAATGGTTACCAAAGGCTGAGGTGGTTGAGATCAGGGGCGGAGAGATGGTACTCAAAACCACACAAAATTCCAACTAGACAGGATGAATAAGTTAGAAACCTATTGTGCAAAAACACTGACTATAGTCAACAACGTGTCATATTCTTTTCTTTTTCTCCTTTATTTTTTTTGAGATGGAATCTCACTCTGTCGCCCAGGCTGGAGTGCAGTGGCGCCATCTCAGCTCACTGCAAGCTCCACCTCCCAGGTTCCCGCCATTCTCCTGCCTCAGCCTCCCGAGTAGCTGGGACTGCAGGCGCCCGCCACCACGCCCGGCTAATTTGTTGTATTTTTAGTAGAGACGGGGTTTCACCGTGTTAGTCAGGATGGTCTCAATCTCCTGACTTTTTGATCCACCCACCTCGGCCTCCCAAAGTGCCAGGATTCCAGGCATGAGCCACTGCTCCCGGCCTCTTTTCCTTTTTTTTTTTTTTTTTTTTTTTTTTGAGACAGAGTCTCACTGTGTTGCTCAGGCTGGAGTGTAATGGCATAATCTTGGCTCATTGCAACCTCTACCTCCCAGGTTCAAGTGATTCTCCTTCCTAAGCCTCCCAAGTAGCTGGGATTACAGGTGCCTGCCACCACACCCAGCTAATTTTTGTATTTTAGTAGAGACGGGGTTTCACCAGGTTGGCCAGACTGATCTCGAACTCCTAACTTCAGGTGATCCACCCACCTCAGCCTACCAAAGTGCTGGGATTACAGGTGTGAGCCGCTGAACCCCGCAACATAGTGTATTCTTAAAAACTACTGAGTGGATGTAAAGTATTCTCATTACTAAAACAATAACTACGTTAGGTCCTGTCTATGTTAATTAGCTAGATTTGGGCATTCCACAATGTGTATATACTTCAGAACAATCTGTTGTACATAGTAAATACATGCCATTTTATCCTTAAATTAAAAATAAATAAAAACAAAATATAAAAAATCATTCAGTCTTTTCTATGAAAATGTATATGCCACAGCCTTCCTCCCCCTTAGACACCGCTACACAAATTGACTGATATGGACTTAATTGGATAGCCTTAGTGTGTCAGCAATTTTTACTAAATTGCCAGCAAGAGAAGGACATCACTTTTCTCCAGTGTCATCACCTCATCACATGCTTGCTTGCCTGTCATAGTTGAGTCAGATCTAAAGCATCTACCCATTACATTTAAGGAAAAGTAATTGAAATTTCATTATTAAACTTTGCAGAGGAATCTCTACTTCTAGTTTCGAGCAGATTTCTTTCAGGAATAGATGAATTGCTTAGCCTGCTGCATGGTAATAGTGATGCATTTGAATAACTAATTTGAGATGGGAGATATGAGGTCACAACAGAGGAAGCTGTAAATAAAATTATCACCAGAAGTATCTTACCATGCACTAACAGCTACAGATACAAAACAATCACGTTTAGTTCCATCTCCTACATTGATGCCAGTGGCACCACCAACAAAGCACAGATGCACACCACATGAGCAGGTGCAAGGATGATTTCATGAGCAGTGTGGCGGCTGTTTGGAAACAGTAGTGGGCCCATCCCACACTGGAATTGTACATCTGTTATATATCTAGCATTTCATAGTAGAAAATCTTTGCATTCATTTAACCCCTTTGATAGAGCGTTCATTTAGCTGGGCTAAAGATTTCATGAATATTCATTAGTGTACCTTATTTACATAGTCACTAAGCTATTAAACACTGCAGCCAATTTTCCAAACCAAAACTCTCTATTAGCCATCACTCATGTGCAACCACAGTACTATGATGATTGATGTTCATAATGACCCTAAAGTATTACATGATTTTTAAATCCTTTCCATATTAAAGGAAGTAAATTCATCTCCAAATTAAATTTCAACTAAAAATTAAAATGGTAATGAGATACTATCTCTGGTCTATTAAATTGGCAAAGATTAAGAGAAATGGTGAAAGTATGGGGACATGTGTCCCCTAAAGACTGCTTAAGAAAATGTAAACTAGTACAAACTTTTTGAAGAACAGTTTTTCAAAATATGTTGTCCCTTTTAAAAATTTTTTTATTTCCGTAGATTTTTGGGGAACAGGTGGCATTTGGTTACATAAGTCAGTTCTTTAGTGGTGGTTTGTGAGATTTCGGTGCATCCATCACCTAAGCAGTATATACTGAACCCAATTTGTAGTCTTTTATCCCTCACCCCTTCCCAGCCTTTCCCCACTGAGTCCCCAAAGTCCATTCTTACTCCTTTGCATCCTCATAGCTTAGCTCCCACTTATGAGTGAGAACATACAATGTTTGGTTTTCCATTCCTGAGTTACTTCACTTAGATAATAGTCTCCAATCCCATCCAGGTTGCGATAATTGCCATTCATTCCTTTTTATGGATGAGTAGTATTCCATTGTACATATACACCACAGTTTCTTTATCTACTCATCGATTGATGCACATTTGGGTTGGTTCCACATTTTTGCAATTGCTAATTGTGTTACTATAAACATGCTTGTGCATCTTTTTCATATAATGACTTATTTTCCTCTGGGTAAATACCCAGTAGTGGGATTGCTGAATCAAATGGTAGTTCTACTTTTAGTTCTTTAAGGAATCTCCACACAGTTTTCCATAGTGGTTGTACTAGTTTACATTCCCACCAGCAGTGTAGAAGTGTTCCCTTCAAAAGATGTTGTCGGCCAGGCATGGTGGCTCACGCCTGTAATCCCAGCACTTCAGGAGGCCAAGGCGGGCAGATCATCTGAGGTCAGGAGTTCGAGACCAGCCTGGCCAACATGGTGAAACCCTGTCTCTACTAAAGATACAAAAATTAGCCGGGTATGGTTGCACCTGCCTGTAATCCCAGCTCCTCGGAAGGCTGAGTCAGGAGAATTGCTTGAACCCAGGAAGCAGAGGTTCCAGTGAGCTGAGATTGTTCCACTGCACTCCAGCCTGGGTGACAGAGTGAGACTCCATCTCAAAAAAGAAAAAAAAGTTGTCTTACAAATAACAATAGTGAATATTTATATGGTAATTATAAGTCTTATAGTATTATAAGTGTTTTGCATTTATTAACTAGTCTTAAAAATTGCCGTATGTTATTATTAGTCCAGTTTGAAAGAGGAAGAAACTGGGTCTCAGAGAGGTCAATTAATTTACCAAGGCCACACAGCTGGTAAATGGCAAAGCCAAGATTTGAATGTGTAAAATCTGTCCTCAAGAGCCTGCATACTTGATGGTCACATTATGTCGTATTATATTTCATCTCAAAAATGCAAAGACCTTTGAATGCCAATTCATCTTCCAGGAATTTATTCAAAGGACATGATAAAAGATATTTACAGAAGTGTTATCTACAAGATGTTTATTATAGCATTAATTATAATAATAATAAATGTTCAAATGACCTAAATATTCCATTGTAAAAGATTACAACATATTCAGGTGGCAAACTGCTATTAAGCCATTTATAAATGTTCATTTTACCGAAACAGAAAACGATTATGCATAGGAAAACCTTGTGTTGGCTTTTCACCACTTGCACTCCTCCATAATTCTTTGCCCTTCTCTGTGTTCTCAGAGGCTAACCCTGCACCTGGGCTCCCATCAAGACTGGCTTCCCGCTAGGTTCTGCCAATAAGAAGACCAAAAGGAGATTAAAACGAGAGGAGGCAAAGAGAGTTGGAGGTCAGGTTATTTCTTTCCAGTCTTGCCCTGTGGCTGTGGCAGTGGTTGCATCCCTTCTAGACTACGGTTCCTGGTATGAAGCTCCTCCTCCAGTGTTCCAGCTTTCACTGGGCTTCAGTGACATTATTTTTTGCCAGATCTTCTTAGGCTAGGGAGGTAATAGGCTGCCATCTCAGTTTCCTCATGACCCCAGCCCCCGCTGCTGGTTCCGGCAGCTCTATCCACACTTCAACAAATCATCCCTCCATTGAGGTCTCCTCAACTGAACCATCTGATTGGAATTCTGTTGCTGACAGAGACCCTAACTGTGAGAGGCGGGGAGTAGGGTGAGACATATATTTTAGCTTTTAAAAAAGTATAAATTATATAAGAAAATGCTGCCAGTGTCTGCCTTTGGGTGTGAGATTATGAGTTATTTATTTTCATCTTTTTCTTAGGCTTTGGGGAAGAAAAGGACTTTATTCAAATCCTGATTTAAAAACTTTTTGTTGAACACACTAGACAAATGTCATGTAGCCATTTACAAAATAAAAATAATGTCTACCTCTTCAAGTTATTATGAATATTAACTTAGATAACCCATGTAAAGTCCTCAGTGTACAGTAGGTGTTCATAAGGTGGTCTTTTTCACAGCTTCCTAATAAATGATTATCTGGATGGTGAAAATGCATGACATATGATAAAAGTACATATCCAAAAATGTTGAAATTACTAAAGGCCATGTAAATATATAGTTGGAAATTCTTTAATGAGAGGAAAAAATACTTCCACACAATTAATAATAATTTGAAATACTGTGGGTAGTTTTTTGAAATGCTCATACACTACCCATTATCATATAGAATGCAGGTGTAAAATGAAAGCAAGGGAAAACCATTCTTTGTTTGCATAGATAGCTAAGAGGTAGTTCCATAGAGAAGCAAAGAGGATTTTCTTCCAAGTATTCCAAACACCATTTCCTAGAAATGAATGTGTTCTTGACAGGTATGAGTGGGTAAGACTGTCACAATGAGAGTAAAAACCACATTCTAATGTATTCAGAAGAGACATAGTCCCTCTTTTGAAAATAAATGAAATTTTAATTTCTCTTTGGAGCTACTCACAGCCAGACATGCAAGCGTTCATCTTCCTGGTCCTGTAGCCTGTGTATGATTCACAGTATTCTTTCCATCGCTTTCCCCACACACCCCCACCCCAATCAGTGCTGGGTGACGTCATTTAACCCAAAAAGACCAAGAGTATGAATGGTAACTTTTTCCATTGCTTTCACCAACAATGAGCAACTGAATAAAAAAATTTTTTAAATTCACAATAAAAACAAATAAAATTTATGAGAAGTCCTCCAAGCTGAAGGTTTGAAAGGAGCCAACACCATTGAAATGTCTGAAGCCAGGAGAGTTCACAAGTTCAATCATTATGTGAAACTGAAGGAAATGTGGCCAGACCTGCTGTCAGTTTAAAGAATATCAGTGAAGCTTTGCAAAAATGATATATGTTCCCATTCAAACATACCAGAAGCTATTGAACTTAATTTCCTTTTTAAACATGTACTTTGCTGTCCTCAATTGCTGATGGGTGGGGAAATGCTTTAACCCACAGGGCATTTTTGGTTCACTAACAAATGTGTTCGCTAGCAGTAGACTTTTCCCACAAACATGCATTTATGTGTAAGATCTCAAGTAGACTGCCATTTCAAAGTTCTTACTTCTCTTTATTCATTCCCCTATTCGAGAATCCAGCCATCTTCCCATCCTACCTGTCTCCTTCTTCATCATGTGAGACGTTTGTGCTGCCCTCCTAAAATCTTCTATGATTATCTTGATCATCAAAATTGAGTCCCATTATTTCTCTAGTTGAATCTTTTTATGTGAGTGCTTTGATTTTTAAAGGGATTTTTAGTCTAACATTGTGCAAATGACTTGTTATACCGGCTTCAATTTACTCTGCAATACAAAGCAAACTCAGCTCAGCAGCAGGACATCGGCTTAGCACCCAAGACCTTCATACTTCACTTAATTCACTGTCATGGGAATCTCTCATCCACAAAATAAAAGTCAGAAGTTGCTTCCAGGCTGATTCTAAATAAATCTACCAGGGAAAATCAACTTCTACTCTTCTATCTGGCAATTGGTGAAGACTAAATTCTCCAAAACTCACAGGGTAAAATGGGGAGTCTATTTGCACTGTTTTCCCGCTTTTCTTTTTTCCTTGTTTAAAACTAATGGGAAAAAGGTAGGTTAATGTGGAAAATTTCCAGGCATAATGAAATATATAGTATGAAGTCCTATGCACATTCAAAGATACATACACAATGTCTCTGTGCATTATGACATCTTAATTATGAACTACTGTAGAAGATAGCATGGCTCAGCCTCTAGCAGCTCAATGGCTTATAAGTAACTAAATGTCAGTTGGATGGAACAATTCTTCTCTAATTATCTCTTAATGTGCATTGGAGATTATTAGAATAAAGAAGTTACAGGAGAGAATATGAATATAATTTGATGAATTCTAATTATTGCTGTCATGACTGATTGTTTTTCCTCCAGTTGTGTAAGCTGATTCACAGCTAGTTTCTGTTACTTCTAAACTGCATATTACTAACAGCACGTACTCCAAGAGGCCAGGCATATGTCAACCAACCATAAGTACAAGGAACTCTGGTCCTAGAAAAAAATAATAAAAGCCTTAGTTGCTTGTGCTCAAGGAGAGTTTCCTTTCTAAAAGTTGTAAGCTATAAAATATAAATTTAGCCTTCTTTAATTCCTAATGGAAAAGTAAATAAACTCCAAGACACAGTGATAAAAGGATTACTTTGTCACCGTCAGTCCTCCCTCTCTGTAATGCTAGGTTGCATTGAGCCAAGAAGAAATATTGACTATTTGGTGCCAATTCACTTCTTCTCTCCTGTAATATTTGCTTAGACCACGCTCATGTTCTGTTACCATTACCTGTTCCCCTCAGCTGTTTAATCAGATTTTAAAGGACTTGGGATAGTGCAATATCACAGACAGAAGGTACTTACATATTTACTCAGTGAATGAATAAATGAACTGATTGCAAATTATTAAATGCAAGAAAATCGGGGTGGAAACTATTTAATACTTCACAGGGAAGTCCAAGGAAAATCCATATAAACATTGTTAGTCTCTCTTTAATATTCAGTGTTCAATTATTAAAACACAGCTCACTCGCTCTTTTATCACTATGTTTTGTATGCTTTCTTAGATCTAATAAAGTTTAGGAATATCCAGCACACTCTAGTTATTTTGTTTTCTACTTGGTATCCCTAAATTTGTTGTGCAGCTTTATCCTAAGGGCCAAGGTGAAAATAAAAAAAAAAAAAAGACTCAAGGTTTTAGCTACCTTTAATATCCCTATTTTTACACGCTCATGTATATTCATATTCCCTGGAAGCTGCCACCCACACAGGCTTCAGACTCTGACAGCGCTGCTCAGTGAGTAAGTGACTACATGAGACAGAAATTCTTATTCTGAAAGTGTTCATTGAAAAAGTTTTCTACTGTGCCATGTTTTATTAACGTTCTGCTTCTAACTTCAGATTGCATTAAAAATCATCTAAAACCCCTATCTTTTATTTTTATCTTTTCTATCACAGCCAAATATAGAGAAAGCTAGTTGCTACATATATAAGACAACCACAAAAGACAGCGACAAGCTTCAAAAAGCTAGTGGTGAATATGTGCACGTATTCAGGCACTAATGATGCTCTCCTGTCACTGTGTCTTTCCCATTAGGGTGCTGCACAGACTGGACTCTCATACCTGACTGCATTCTGTTATACTCCCTCAACTTGGACTATGTGACCAACTCAAATTTAGATATAAATATTTCCAAATTCCAAAGAGCAGCTCAGACCTGGTTTGAGGCAAAATTGGTCTAGCCTTAGAGAGTATTTTGCCAGGTCTAAAAGATTATATAGAAGGTTGAGGGGCAGGTGTGTACTTGTGTGCATTTGTGCAGAAAGTGCCTCAGGAAAATCTGTGTAGACAAAATGCCACTGGATTTTGCAAAGGATTTGAAAACTATATCACGATCAACTTCCACTTGCAAATAACTTATCTAAAATGTTAGATTATTGAATTCTTTTTCTTGTTTACGCTCTGTTAGTATATATGTTTTACCCCCATTAATCAATATTCCTCATTCACTCTAAAATATCCAAGAGTCCTTAGAGTCTCAGAACTGAGAAGCACTTCTGCTCCTTAAAGGAATGATAATAAAAATCTGCTGTATTTGTTTGCATACCTACCCTACTTCATCATAATTATGCAATTTAAATTTATAAATGATGCAATGTAAATACGAAAAAACATTGAAATATGAGTGTTTTGAAAAATATAAAGATGAGTTGATTTTGAAAATTAATAATTTATAGTGAGCTAAATGTAGGTAAAACAACAATAACTTTTAGAAAAAAAAGGTTAGAAAGATCCTGAATTCATATTACTCTAAAAATGTATTTAAGAGCTCACTGCACTTTTTAAAAAATAAAATTAGAAACTGCAGACTATGAATAATGACTTTTTCAAAAAATTTGAACTCCAATTAATACATGCATATTGAAAGAAGCTTGACAATATAATAAAATATTGCTCAGTGAACCAGTGTGCATGTGCACATTTGTGAATGTGTGTGTGATAAATTGTTGGAAGCATTTACTATCAATTTCATATATGTAGCTTTTTTTTCAATGAGGTAATTTGGGCTTTGATAACAGGGCTCCACTATATGTAAAAGACATTTTTAAATTATAAAACATCTATTGGCTTTAATAGCCACTCCCTTTTCACTCCTTTACAATCAAGATTCCAGACCTAAGACAAGATATCCTCTGCAATTCTAACCTGGACCAGTCAGATTCAGGACAGTGTTTTTACCCTTGCTTTAGTGCGTGGAGACAACATTAAGTGAGGTGTCTACACTTATCAGAACAACACTTCTTTTTTTAGATTGTTTTCCTTCTAGAAGCCCAGGTGACTACAACAAATCCCAGGTCTCACTGACCATCAGAACAATGCCTGTGTCTTTTTCTTATACTCCCACCCTTCTTGCTCTTCCATTCATGCAGCCAGAATGCTAGTAAGGCCAGTGAGAAGGCCTAAGCACCTATTTCTTTGACTTCACTTTCCAATTCTCTTCTTTATATGAGGGTCAGAACTGGTTGAGCCCAAGCTACTCCAAAGACCTAGTCATCTTGCTTTCCTTGAAATCTTTATGCACTCTCTCACCGGCTAAGGCTACTCCTATCCTAGGGAAACCCCAGGCCAGCAACCTAGACCCGTCCCAGGCTCTAGGCATATGGTCAAATGCTTTTACTCACTCTGTCTTTGTTTTCTATGGTAGTTGCAAGTGTGTCTTCTTTTCCATTAAGATGATAAGTTTCTTTTTTTGAGACAGAGTCTTACTCTGTCACCCAGGCTGAAGTCCAGTGGCACAATCGAGGCGTACTGCAACCTTCATATCCCGGGCTCAAGTTATCCTCCTGCCTCAGCCTCCCGAGTAGCTGGGATTACAGGCATGCACCATCATGCCTGGCTAATTTTTGTATTTTTAGTAGAGACGGTGCTTTGCCATGTTGGCCAGGCTGGTCTCAAACTCCTAACCTCAAGTGATCTGCCTGCCTCAGCCTCCCAAAGTGCTGGGATTACAGGCATGAGCCACCACACCCAGCCCAAGATGATAAGTTTCAAAATTTGTCATCATAAGAGTAAAGGAAAATAGGCAAAGGTCTATTGTCTGGCTTTGTAACAGTGTTCTTTAGGCTTACCTGGTATAGAAAACAGAAACCTCCAGTCTTGCTTAATAGAGTCCTACAATGAAGATTAGATCCAACATTAAGCTGATAATAAAATTATTTGACCTTGCAGTTTTGAGGCACAAATTTCCCTTAGAGAATTCATACAAAAGTGTAAGCTCAGGGCCGGGAGTTGTGACTCGTGCCTGTAATCCCAGCACTTTGGGAGGCCGAGGCCAGTGGATCATCTGAGGTCAGGAGTTCAAGACCAGCCTGGCCAACATGCAGAAACCCCGTCTCTACTAAAAATACAAAATTAGCCAGGTATGGTGGTGCATGCCTGTAATCCCAGCCACTCAGGAGGCTGAGGCAGGAGAATCCCTTGAACTCGGGGGGGCAGAGGTTGCAGTGAGCCGAGATTGCGCTATTGCACTCCAGCCTGGGCAACAAGAGTGAAACTCCATCTAAAAAAAGAAAAAAGAAAACAAAAAAGTGTAAACTCAGGAAAAGGAAGGATCTGCATGTTACTATGGCCAATCACAATCATAACATACTAATATTATTTCTTAAAACAATGTCAGTGATCATAACCAGTAGTAATACACAGATCATATTTTATGACTTTTAGTTAAGTTAGCACTACCCTACCAGGGGTTTCTAAACTTACCATTGATACATTAAAAAAAGCATGCTTAATCATTGATGAATAATGTGTTAGCATGCTAATATTCTAATCCTATTACTTCTTCTGAAAGTGTTACCACCAGTATAAGGAAGCTAAAACGCAAGCTTTAGAAGAAGTTATTTTTTTGTATTTCTTAATGCAACTGTATTTTCATTCACTTTCTATAACAACAGCTACATGACTGCAACGCTAGCAAATTTTGAACATACTACAGGGTCATTTCATAACTTCTAGCACTTTGAAAAATTTTTATAAAATTCACCATTTCAAATATTAGACTATAACGATTTCTCAAATTGCCTATGTAATATTTTGAGGAGTTCCTGTGTGCCAGATACTTTTCTAAGTGCTATATATATATATATATATATATATATATACCCATTTATTTAATCTAGAGCAAACAAATGACCATTTTAAATATGAATAAAATAAGGCAAAAGAGTTTCAGCAAGTTGTCCAAGATCTCCAACAGTAAGAGGTAGAGGTGAGAATCAAACCAGGTACTCTGGGTCCCAAAGACTCTGCTCATACCACTGTAATAATCTAAAGCACAAAATTAACCTAAACAATGTTTTGTTCCCCAAGTGTATGTGCTAGGCAAGGAAATAATTATGCCATCAATAAAATTACAATTTAGTTGTGGAAAAATATGTCATAAATGATTGAAAATAAGGTTCAACTTGATTAATTGAAATGGCCTTGAGAAGAAATTTGCTTTGTTTGATTATTGTTGTTTACTCTTGGTCTGTTTTATAAAGTATTTGTAAAAATTTATAGGAACCTATATAAAAAACAAATACACAATAAGAGTTAGAGAACATACCAATCAGAATAAAAGCTCAAGAATAGTTAAGAACAACACAAATAATAGACTTAATACATTTAATATTAAATTTTATTAAAGTGAAACTCCTGGTGAACCATGAAGAAAAATTATCATTTACAAGGCTCCCATTATACAGAAAAAGAAAAAACAACCTCAAAAAGAAAAAATAATCTCAAAGAATCTAATGGCATTTGGGATGGTTTTTCTTTAACTTCAGAGAATCACAGAATCTTTAATAAAAGAAGTAGAGTTTGGTATGATTTCAGTAGACAAAAGAAGTATGGGCATGGTCATTCCAGGCAGTGAGGAAAGAAGTTCAATAGCATGAAAGTACGAAATACTTGTGCCCATCTGCGAAGTGGTAAATAGACTGACACACGATTGGGGTAGTGTTTCCTAAACGATCTTCTGTGAAATGCTCATCCAATGACCACAAGAAAAAAAAGTTCCTACTATAAAAATAAGTTGAAGAAATGCCAGGTTAAGAAAACTAATAACTGAAGGTTTCTTTTTTTTTTTTTTTTTTTTTTTTTTTGTGGCTGTGATAAAGCAGCTTGTACCAAACTAATCTGCTCCAACAGAAAAACAATACAAAAAAATATATAAAAAGCTCCTTGAAAGCATTGGAAAGCAGCCAAAGCAACCAAGACCTAAAGAGCCAAACTCTTAAAGGGAAGGGAGTAAATAGAGAGGAGCCCTACCTTAGCCTACTGATTTGTTCCTTTGGGACATTTGCCACTTCGCAGTTTAAAAGACAGAATCAAAACCGAGAGGAGTGGCTTAATCCTTCTCACTGCATCTCTAAACTGAAGAAAGAAAAATAGGAGTTCAGAGATACCAACATAGCCAGGACTTGAGGGGCCAAGATACTGAAGAAAAGAAAACCATGCAGTAGTGACCTCAAAATTCTATGTGCAACTTCCATTTCAAATTACTTGCTGACTCTTTTTGTTATTTGTATTTTTTTAAAGACTAGTTCTCACTATGTTGCCCTGTCTGGCCTTTAACTCCTGGGCTCAAGGGCTCCTCCTGCCTTAGCCTCCTGAGAGCTGGGACTACAGGAGTACACCACTGCATCTGGCTATTTGCTATACCTTAATGGTATAGTGCAAGTTGCTGAATAAACAATCAGAAAGAAACTGCTAAAATGTTCAGAAGTAGAGATTTTGGCAGTCTGGGGAAAAATTAATTTGGGTTATGGGTTCTGTCTATAAAGAAAGGCACTGATAAAAACTTCAGGCTTTCTGATGATACCACTGAAAGACTAAACTCTTAGGTAAAGGTGAAACCGAAATTGGGATCCAATTGGATCAAGGTGATTTTCCTGTGCCTCAACTGCCTTCTAGAAGAAAATTAAAATCTCTCTGAAAGAATAAAGCATAAGCCAGAGCTTCTAGAAATATTTATACAAATGTCCAGCATTCATTTAACAATTACCAAGAAGCCAGAAAACAGAATCATGAGACTAAAAATTGGGGTGAGTGGGTGGACAATATAAAGGTAACCCAGAGAGTGACATTATTAAGAAAAAACTTAAAATATCAATAATTAATATGCTCAAAAAAATAGAAACAAAGATAGAGAATTTGACCAAAGAACTAAAGTTTCATTTTTTAAAGATAAATTTTAATTCTAGAAAATAGCCCAAACTAAGAGTGGGATAGATGAATGTAACAGCGAATTAGACAAAGCAGAGAAAAAGAATAATGAACATAGATGAGTAGAAAATATCAAGATTAAAATATAGAAAGAAAAGAGGATGAAAAATACAGAAAAATATAAGAAACATACAAAACCAAGTGAAAAGGCCTAAAATTTATGCAATTACAGTCTCGGAAAAATAATGAGAGACTAGACTAAAAGCAATATCTAAAGAGGTCCTAAATAACAATTTTGTAAAGCTGATAAGAATCTTCAGACTATGAATTCAAAATATATTATGAGATTCAAGCAGTTCAAATATAAAGAAAAGCATACCTAGGCACATCCAACGAAGAAAATTCTTAGAAGTGGCCAAAGGAAAAAGACACACTACTTTTAAAGAAATATTAATAGCACCAGGGCTGATGAATGAGTTTTCAGTAAAAATGATGAAGGTCAGAAGGCAACATAATAACATTTGTAAAGTGCTAAAAGAAAATCATCATCAAGCTCTTACTCTATATCCAGGAAAAAAAATTCATTAAAATATATGGCAATTATAGCACAAAAGAAGAAAGGTGATGATAAATGAAATAACATGTGCTATAATTTCAAGATTATTTGGAAATGAAAAACATACTAATTTAAGGTCTCTAAAATATTAAGGATATATATTGTATATAGGGATTGAAATAAAAAATATACTTTTAAATAATCCATGGGTCAATAAAAAAGCAATTTATATAAATAATACTTTCAACTAAATGAAAAGACATATCAGAATTTGTGGGATACAGCTATTAAAAATGTATAGCCTTGTAAGATTGTTTAATTTAAAAAACAGCACAAGCTGTTACTATGAGGTATGAGAAAAGGAGACATCACTACAGAATCAACATAAAATGTAAAGAAATGTACATTACATGTACATTTACATGTTCTATGGTGTCTATTACCACTTACTTCAAACATGGAATTCTGTATTAAATAAAAGATACAGAAAGTACAGCCTGAGAAGTTTCATAAAGAAGTGCTTAGAAGGGGTAAACTGTTAGAAAAGGGGCCCTTGAGGGCTTGTCTTATGATTACATTTGCATAGTAATGCTCAGTTTTTATTTATGTGAATTTTTGTTTGGGATGGCCTAAACCTACATTTGCAGAGCAAGAATTGTGCTTTTACTTATAACGTGTATTTATGTGAATGATGACAACTTGGAATGTGAAAAGTTTCCCTTCTGGCCGCTCCCCTTTTCTCAACATTTAAATTAATCTGTTCATGAGAGAGTTTCAAGCAAAGGCAAAAATAGAATCAAATAAAACAATTTGTAATGTTGTAATAACAATTCTGTGAAATCAGCAGTTTTGCATGTTTTGTTATCTGCCACTGAACTGTCAAAGATAATAGTCATATGTAAATGTTTTTATTCAAATGCCTTTTTAAAAAAATAAGCACAAAAATGTCAGGTGAATACATCATGAATTAAGCATGACCCCCTGTTATTGAAGCTCATTTATATCTATGGTTTCTACATGAGGTGTTATCATTGGGTCTGTAGTGAACTGAATAATAATAGCTCCCCAAATGTATTCACATCCTAATTCCAGGCACCTGAAAATGTCGTTTCATATGGCAAAATGGACTTTGCAGATGTGATTAAGATAAGGATCTTAAAGTGAGAAGATTATCCTGGATTACCTAGGTGGGCTTTAATCTGATCACAATGGTCCTCATAAGAGGTTCACAGAAGTGAGAGTCAAAGGGTGATGTGATGACACAACAGAAACTGGAGTGACACACTTTGAAGATGGCAAAAAAAGGCCACAAACCAAGGAGTATAAGCAGCCATTAGAAGCGAAAAGGGCAAGAAAACAGATCCTCCCTTCAGAACATCCAGAAGTAATCAGTCCTGCTGACACCTTGATGTTAGCCCAATGAAACTAATTTTGAACTTCTGACCTCCAGAAATGTATAAGAATAAATTTGTGTTGTTTTAAGCCATTACATTTGTGGTGATTTTTATAGCAGATACAGGAAACTAATAGAGCATCCTAGTGAAATGGTTATCAAACCTGGTGCACAGCAGAATCTCACCTAGGCAGTTTGTGAAGAATACAGATCCTTGGATCCTATTCCTAAAAATTCTGATTCTCTATATACCTGTGATGAGCCACAGGAATCCAAAATTTTTAAGTTTCTCAGATGACTGTTGTGCTGCAAACCAGGGTACAAGTCAAAAGAAGGGTGTTTCGGAAGAATTCACTACCTGAATTAGTTGCCTTGGACTGCTATAACAAATTAACACAAGCTTGAAATCTCAAAACAACAGACAAGTATTCTCTCACAATTCAGGAGACCAGAAGTCTGAAATCAGTTTCACAGAGTGAAAACCAAGGTGACCGCAGGGCCGTGTTCTCTGCAGAGGCTCCAAGAAAAAAATTATTCCTTTCTTTTCCAGTTTCTGGTGGTTGCCAGCATTCCTTGATTTGTGGCCACATGACGCCAATCTCTGCCTCTGTGGTCCCATTGCCTCCTCTTTGTGTAGCAAATCTCCCTCTGCCTCTCTCTTATAAAGACACTTGTAATTGGAATTAGGGTACATCCAGTTACCAGGACAATATCCCCATCTCACGATCTTTAGCTAAATCAACTGTACAATAACTCTTTTTCTTCATAAGGTAACATTTGCAGGTTCCAGAAGTTGTGATCTGATATCTCAGTTTGACAATTATTCTTCCTAGTGAACTGCCTTACTGCCCTTCAAGGTTATTTAGGGATTAAGACAGAAGAGCTGAAGAAACTTTCTGCAATCTTTTTATATTCATATCCCTTTTGACCCTTTACAAATTACAATTATTCCATTAAAAAAAACCAGTCTCACTGGACTATTCTATTGATTAATGAGGGTGATGATAAGCAGGGAATATGGGGATTATTGGAAGAAGTAGGTTCCTAGAATTCAGTAGCATTTTTATTACAAGTTTATATGCCCCTTTAAAGAACTGGCTTCTCATAATGGTATTCTTGAACATAAAAGTACTGCAACAAAGGAATCTTTATTAAAAATTTATATCCCAGAGGAATGTATTGCATGTGACTACAAACAGACTACAAAAAATGTTGGTTGGAAAGTTACTTTTTATGCAAAAGTATATTTCAAATTTAAATAAATCCAAGGTTCCTTTGCCCTTTTTACCTCTAGACAATCAAGAAATTTAGTCTCTATGGTTCACTGACATGAGCATTCTTGTCCTGAGTGACTTTTTAAGGCTCTTCAGGTATATAATCCAGGAGAGAGATTAACTAGAAGTCTGAGGAGGATACAACAGAATTCAGACAGTGGCCAAAGAAATGTATATATTGTAGTGATGATCCACAGAAATAATGATAGTATAGATTTTATTTTCAAAAAAAGTCCCCTTTCTTTCAGAAGGGCCAGTCCCCAATTCTAATATTTTTAACATCTCTGAAGAATAGGGCTTAAGGCCTTTCCCAACTGTAAAACGGTACCCTTTTTTCAAATGTACATTTTTATATCTTATTCTCTTTAAAACCATTTATAGTTCCATTCCTTTTACTATTCTTTACTGAAAATCTAGATAATTGTCCCCCTTAAAATACTTCATGGCATGGCTCTCAACCATCCAATTTTCATTTTAGCAGGCCATTATTCCACCCTGAATAGCTTTTAGAAAGAAAAAAAAAAATCTAATCTGTCCCACCTGACATTGGCCACACTTTTATTCTCTCTCTGTCCCTTTGATATTAAGGTGCCTACCTTTGATATTAAGGCATTTGCTAATGTCATGCCTACATGGCATTATTCACTTGTCTTACTTCAGTTGGTAGAATGGGCTTCAAACTGGGCTCTGAGCTGATCTGCCAATCTGCATCCTTTAAAATCCCCACAGCAATAGGGAACAGTGTTGACTAAGAACCACCTCAGCAGAATGACCTAAGAAGCTTGCAAAAATGCAGATTCCAACGCACTGCCTCATATCTACTAAATATAATTTCTGGAAAAATAACTTGGGCATTTGTACTTGTGAAAAGTTATTTTTCCAGAAATT